>NW_008336056.1:237344-296375 GCF_000622305.1 Nannospalax galili | reverse complement strand
AAGGCTTCTCACACCTGGAATGTACTAGTACACAAAAGGTGGACAAAGAGAGATTAACACAGTTTTGGGCTTCTTTCTTGTACCATATGAAGAGAGGAGGGGCGATGCATGCTGTGCTGGAGAGAGTAGTTAGTGAGGCATTTGTAATGAGTAGGCTTGCTTGCTGAAAATGAAAATTAAATAATTAGCTAGTTTGTTTGAATAAGGGAATATCCATCAGATGAGAGTCAGTGAAATCTTTTCTGTTAAAAAAAAACAATTAAACATAAAGGGAAGAAAGTTAGACTTGTTCCAGGACATAGTTGATCTTATCTGGTCCTCTGTTTGTCTTTCCTGTCGAATAATATTATGATGAGTTAGCACAGACATAGCTGCAGGTGCAAGATGTGGAGAGATATGAAAGTCAGCTGTGGGGTACCTAGAGAATGTACCTGGGTAGAAATTTTTTTATTATTCTAATACTCCAGCGATTTTCTCATGGATCTGATTTTTTCCTGAAAAATAAAATCTCTAGCACATGGTATTAGGGAGAGTGGGGGCTGGCTGAAGCATTGCTGTTAAGCAGGGTAAAGACATCCATGAGGATGACAGAGAAAGAAGCTCTTGGGAGAATTAAGGGTGAGTGGATGGGGAACATCCAGGATAGGTTTTAAGGGGGTCGAGTGGCAGCTGAGTCATTTTGGGGGAAATTTTCTTTCCAGTGTCTAGTTTCTCCACATTTAAAGCATTTTGAGTTGGATTGGGTTGTGGTTACAAGAGCTTGGGCAAGGGAGGAGGCCTGGTACGTGGCAGTCCCAATGTCATGGGTGGCCACAATCCATTTGTCATAATGTTCATTTTTTAGTCCCTGGCATGCTTGTCTATGCTCAGGGGTCATCCCTTCCCAGACAAGGCTGTTTAAAAGCATTGCTTTGGCTGCAGGATCTATTATTTTTCTATCTAAACTGGCCTGTACTCTTAGTATAAAGTCTGGGAGAGCCTCAGTTGGCTTCTGTTTTAAAAAAAATTAATGAAGAAGTCTCTCCAGGCCCGGTGGACAAGGGGGTTAGGTGGTCCCAAGCCTGTAATGCACATAAGTGAATTTGCTCAAAACAGCCAGTGGGAATTGCAGCCTGTTGGATTCCTGTGGAGAAGTTTCCCTGACCAAAAAGCTGGTCATAGTTCCAATCTATGAATCCAGGTGGTGGATTCTGCCCTGGTTGGGGTCTTAGCTGCTGATTATGAGTGTCATTTCTTTTAGCCTGCATTAGACACTCATCTCTAAATAAGGCCTCCCATTGTACAAATAATGGACTGGGGAGGGTAGACCTACAGATATCCCTCCAGTCCTGGGGGGGTAAGCAGATTAGTATTAAATGTTTGTAGTATAGATTTTGTCCATGGAGCATGAATTCCATCCTCATGGACAGCCTGGTGCAATTCTTTTAATTCTGCTGCTGGGAGCGGGTACCAGGCTAGTGGGCGTTGCCTTGTTATTTGTAAGTTAACAGGAAAAGCCTCTACCAGTGGGATTTGGGGGTCCTGAGACCACTGAGGCTGGCAACTAGCTTTAGGGTACCTAGAGAATGCACCTGAGTAGAACTTTTCTATTACTTTAATACTCTAGCAATTGTCCCATGGATCTTATTTTTTCCTTGAAATGTTTCTCTGACATAAAATCTCTAGAATATGGTATTAGGGAGAGTGGGGGCTGGCTGAAGCATTGCTGTTAAGCAGGGTAAAGACAGCCATGAGGATGACAGGGAAAGAAGCTCTGGGGGGATTAAGGGTGAGTGGATGGGGGACATCCAGGACAGGTTTGAGGGGCCTAACAGTTGTAGGCATTATTTCAGTCCCCAGGAAGGTAATGGGGGGAACTGATTGTATTTTATTTGTAACTATTATAAGACCTTTTGTCTCTAGGGTGTTTATCATAGCATATCTCAGGTCTTTTGTATTGTTTGAACTCTCCCCTTTATTATTTTCTGGTGCTTGTAAGCTTTCCTCGATCTTAGGTGGGTTTCCTAAGCATTGTTGGATGGCTGCTATTATGGGGAAAAAGGAAAGGGGGAAATTATGCCTTTCCTGGATTTCTTTTTACGAGCCAGATATGCAATATTAGTCCAGACCTCTGGATCAGAAATGTCTGCTGACAGGATCCAGGGTGTAAATTGATATACTTCATTCCAAAATTTTAAGCTTTCTTTTTGGGAGTTTTTAAGTCCTCTTGATTTAAATAAGGTTTTAAGGGAACGGATTTGGAGTTTTTTCTGGCGTGATGCTGAATTACCCATTATAAAAAGGAAAATAGTGTTGTCTAGGGCTTAATGTTTCTGCAGCAGCCTGACACTAGGGGATTGGAACGCTCTGACAGGTACAAGCCTGGCTTGCAGGCTACAGAAAAAAAAAATGGCCTTTTTAAATCTTTTGTTTGGTGTGAGCCACCTTGAACTTTCAAGTGCTCCGCAGGGGCCAGTTAATTTAAATTCTCACCTAACTGGTTTTAGCTGTGGTTTCAGTGCCCTGGGGGCAGAATAACAAAACCGATTAGGGAAGTTTATTTTAGAAGGAGAAAAAGAGAAAAAGAGACAGCCAGGCCCCATGGGTGGGGTGGCTTGGTGGCACAGCTGCCTTTTTAGTCTCCTGATGGGAGATGAAGGAAAAAAGAGATTTCTGCTGCTCTCCTGGTGGGAGAGATACTCACGAATTCTGCGTTTCAGGGGGCTCCAGCTGCTGGCTGGCGTGGAGTTCGGAGGCTCTCACTTTGGGCGCCAGATATGGGCGGATCCCGCGCACCATGTTGCTGCTCGGGTCCCTGTCTCTCCGTGTTGCTGGAGTGCGCATATGTCACGCACCGTGTTGCTGAGGCTCTCCGCGGCTACTGGATGCTGGCGACTCAGCGGTCACTGTGCTTCCAGGCGAGTTCCGTTCCAAGCTACCAGGCACTCCCTCTAGGTTTCAAAATCCGTTGGCCACGGGGTCATGAGGGGAGGTGCAAGAACGGCGAAAGCAGGCGAAAGCAGGATCTCCGCGAGTCGTTGTTTACGAAGGGACAGCCCCCTCTGGAGAGACTGAATCATAGGCAGTAAGACACAGGATACAGTACAGCTCCTTGATTCAGTGACTCAGCTCCGCTCCAGGTCTTAGTGATTCAGCTCTGATTAATTAAGGGGAAACCAGGATATTTATAGTGTGGGGGCAGTAGCAAAAGCCTTAGTTGATAGGTGCTTTGTAGGATGCCCCATTTACATGTGGTGGTGGGCTTCCACCAGGCTGCCAGACATTGCCTGATTATCACACAGGAAAAAACTGGCAGTTTCTGTGCCAGAGGCCATGTTTTTGGTAGGGCATCTGTGGTGGCCGCTTCAAAAGGTGAGTCAGGAAGAGAGTAAGAGACACCCTGCTGAAAAGAGGAGTCTCTGCATAGAAACGCTGAGCCCCTTGGGCTATCCGGACATGGAGAGACTGCTACCCAAAACAGCAGGAGCCCCCAACATTATTTGTCTTTGAGTCTGGCTTATTTTGCTTAACATAATGATTTCCAGTTGCATCTATTTTCCTGCTGGTGTCAGGATTCCTGTTTGTTTCTGGTACATAAAAGTCCATTTTCTCTATCCATTCATCTATTGAGGGAAAGTAGGTGGGATCCATTTCCTGATATGAATAGTGAAGTCATAAACAGGGATATGCAGGTACCTCTGGGGTACACTTATTACAGTAGCAAAAAAGCTCCATAAAAGAAATCTGGTCAAGAGAATAAAAATCTCTAGTCTGGATGAAGACCCAACTTTCCAGTTTTGCTGAGTCAATCACCTGGTCATAGGATCACTCCTAGGAAGGTGGGTTCACCTTCATGCTAAGGAGATAGACTGAATACCTAGTACATTCATGAGATGGAGAACTTTTCCTGCCCAGAACCCCTGCCAGCTACCGCAGTGCTTCTGGACTGGGCCACAGATACGTGGTTCTCTGTAAGTCTGCTTCAGAAAAGCATAATCTCTCCTTTTCTTCTTTAGATCTCTTTTCTAGCCATGCTTTCCCTAATGCTTTGGGCTGCCTCAACATTTGGGGCTTTCTTACTCTTTCTTTAAACCTCCCTGTCATGTGGCTGTTAGTCCACCATGTGTCTGACCTCCATGTTGGCTTTATGGCTTTTTTCCTTCTCCCCTCAATTCTCTTCCTGAGGGTAGCTGTTGAGCTTGCCAGCCCTGAGGATTTTCTTTAAATTCTAATTAAATTGTCCCAAAGCTTCCATTTGAGTCCGTTCTTAAATTCTTTTATGAATGAGACTAAGAACCTTATGGGGGATGCTGCTTTCCCCTGTATTATGTTGACTTAGAGTCTTTCAGATAAACGTTGGTGAGAGGCATTCCTGGGTCATATAGTAATCCTGTTCTCAGCTATTTCCACAGTGACTGCACAAGTTTACATTCCCACCATCGTGAATATGGATTTTTCTTTTCTCCCCACTCCCATCATCATTTGTCATCATTGGTTTTCTTGATGAATGCAGTTCTGACTGGGTGAAATAGCATCTAGAGCAGTTTCGACTTGCATAGCTTCCACAAGTAAGAATGTTAAACGATCTTAAAATTATTTATTGGCTAGTGTATTTCTTCTTTCAAGAACTGTCTATTCATTTTCTGACTGATGATTCAGGTTTCTTCAGTATTTAAATTTTGCAGTCCTTGATATTTCTGGACATGAATTTCCTGCTTTATGTGTAGTCGGGAAGGATTTTGTCCATTTTCTAGGCTGTCTCTTCCCTGTGATGATTGTTTCCTTTGTTGTACAGAAGCTTCTTAATTTCATGTAATCCCAATTGCTGATTGTGATTATTATTATGTAATCCCATTTGATAATTGTGATTATTATTATTATCATTTGCCTGTGTCTTAAAGTGTTTCACCTGTTTTCCTTTAGCTGTTTCAAGTTTTCAGGTCTTGTAGGAAAATTTGAACCATTTTGAATTGATTTTCTACAGGCTGAGATACAGATGTAGTTTCCATCGGGACTTAGGTTATAAACTTCTGGAGAGTCAGGTCTAGATCCTGTGTGTCTCCCTGTCCACTCACTGCCACTTCACTTCTAGGCTGGTGGAGGGTTTGTTAAATGGAATTGTTTTTATAGCTATTAATCATCTCATTTGAGAATATACTCAGAAAAGCATAGGGCAGCATTTCCACAGAGCTCTGGGGACACAGGAGCTGCCAAAATCTTGTTTATTAAACTGTACAGCACTTATTCATGAGAGAGAGAGAGAGAGAGAGAGAGAGAGAGAGAGAGAGAGAGATTTCTAAATCAAAAATTAAATCCTGGGAAGCCTATCAAGTCTCTTGGATGTATACTTCCTTTGACAGTTAAAACAGCACAATTTTCTGACTGCCAATCAGGTAGAATTCAGAAACAGAACATTTTAGAAAAAATATTCCTCCTAGATTTCATGACATAGCTACTCACATACTCTGACAGCTGCAAAATGCCCCACGCACTGTTGCACACGAAGAGGGCATGCTCAAAGTTTTGGCCTTGTACCTGGGAATCTTCCCCTAGAGACAAAACTGAAGTCCCCACTCTGGCTGCAGGAGGCTATGACCCATTTCTCTTCCCAGAACTACCCCCTGTGGGATCTGGGTCAACATGGCCAACCTTCTCTGTTTGTGCAGCTGGATATTGGCGATAATGATACCTAACTACCTCACCAGGGTATCCAGGAGTTCAACAATTAATCACTTTATGGCTTTTTGTTATTAAACATGGGCAGGAGAGAAAAAGCTCCTTTTAGCAGAAAAGGCCTAGCCACAAGGCAGAAAAAGTCCTCCAGCCACCAGTCACTCCCAGCCACCCTTCGGATTGCTTAGAAACAGTCCAGATCCACTTGTCTTGTCCCCAGCTATAGAAAGCCACAATAACAAATATGAGAGCCCCCTCTACTGACTTAGAGGAATATGTCCAAGGAAGAAGATGTCTATTTCCTTCCCAGGGCGAAGGGTGGGACTTGCACCCAGCAATACTTCCATAATCTTTCTCATGCCTTCCCCTTTTCCTCAGCCTAAAGGCTAAAGATTGAGGGTGACCTAAAGGAAAATCCCACTGGCAAGTTCTGCCTGGTGGCTTCACATCTCTCTTTGGAATGTGTCATCTATATCTTGAAACCTCAGCCCAACTGAGTCAAGGAAAATTCAATTTTAGCACCTTATTCATTGTCAAGTGTTATGCATCTACGACTAGATGCATAATAGGTGATGTATTTGTTTGAGTAAACATTGTTACTTCTTCAAAGTTTATTTTGTTACTGTGCTTTGACTCCTCAACTACATTTTAACCTTCTCTAAGGCAGAAGTTATGCCTTACCCAGAACAGGAGCTCAGAGAGTCCAAGTTTCTCAAAGTGTAGCCCTAGGCCCACCAGTATTGTTGTGATATGAATGTTTATTCAGTATGTGGTCAGGGATGTATACTGTAGTAGCTGAAGAAAGAATATCCACTGTAAGTCCTTCCAGGGACGTGTACTTGCAGTTAAGCCTGTCCCTAGGCCAGAGAAACTGGGAAGTGGAGAAGCCAAGGTCAGAGGGCCAGGGCCATAGACTTGTTACAAGTTGTAGCAATAGCCATCTTCGCAACATTTTGAGAGATGCTTCGTTGTCAGTTGTCACAGGAAAACGCAACTACATTTTCTTTGCTTTATTTTTCTAAGACCAATGTGTAATTTTTACATTGCTGAAATAATAAATAGAACCAGTTGTAACTTGCTACTGTACACATGGGAAATTAAGTTATGTGGATGGTTCTAGCATGATTTTAGGTGTTACATATTTTCCCCTTTCCTATACCTAGAGAAATGCAGGCATTAAATCCATCCTCCAATCCATCATCTCCCCAGACACTAAATTAGTTTTTGAAGGGTTTGATTTCTCTGACATTTTTTTCTATTGCGCATTACCTGATACCCTGCCTGCATAGAGGAAACAATCAATAAATGTTCCAGGCTCCTCACAAGATCTCAAGGCTTTAATGAGCAATTCAGGGATTACAAGAAAGAATGCTTCAGGTGTGAGTATTATAACATGTTGTCCAAAAATCCTTCACTGGGAAAAAGACAGAGAACACCGCTGAGAGACCAAGTCTGTGGATGAGTGAGGTCATTAAAAACACCTGTTATGCAAGTGATCTGAGTGTGCTAATATTTTTTCAGCAATAATCACAAGTTCAGTTATTTTTCCAACACCACAGATTTTTGCATGGTCTCCTACCATCAAAATGTACACCTGGCAATCTTAAGTCAAAAACTGGTGGCTGATTGAACCATCTGAAATGTTGGATGGATCCCCAGTTTGAGTAGGGGAGGGAAGTTTATTAGCCATTGTCTGGAGTGATGATTGCATGTTTTGCAGTGAACACAGATCCCCAGAAGAAATGCTACAATCTGGAAGCATTCAAGATGCAAAAAAACTGTACATTTATTTTTCTTCTCTGGCTTTCCTTTGTGTTTTGTTTTATTTTTCTTTTTTTTTTTTTAAGCTCTGCTACAATTACATTACATTCTTTGGCTTCAATCTCCTGTCCAAACTGAGTAGAGGAACTCATAAAAGATTGATCACTAGGCTATAGTGTTTATGTACAATGTGCGGTTACATATTTGGAGTCTCTGAGTCTATTCCAAAGTAGATGAAAAACTAAAAATAAAATGAGATGAAAAGTTAATGAAAGAAGCACTGGTTCTTTGAAACAATTTACGAATTGAACAAACTGTATCTAGACTAGAATAAAAATCAGTACTGACAGCCATTTCTTGGGGATCAGTGATGAACTGTGACCCAGGAGATGTAAGTCAAATAAACTCCTCCCCAAGCTGTTATTGTTCAGAGTGTTTTATCACAACAATTTAAGGCAAACTAGAACATAGTTGGTACCAGAGTGTGGGTTATTGCTGTGACAGGTCTGACCCAGTTTTTGGGGGGAGGATTGTAGAAGTGTTTAGAACTTTGGACTGAAAAAAATCATTGAGTGCTTAGAGTTTAGTGAGCTGTTGCTGTGGAGCTTTACTGGAACAATTGATGCTGGTTAGCTGGGCAGAAAAATCAGCTATAACAAGAGACCAGCATCATTGTGGCAACATCTTCTGGGAAGTTATTTCCTCAAGATCAGCACACAGAGCTGTGGTCCAAAGGGGGCCTGAGCCTCCATCTCAAGCTGGAAGCAGGCCTTAGTAATGTGTAATAGTCTCCTATATGATTCTACTGTTGAAGGCATGAAAGGTCATGCAGAGCATCTAAGGCTTTTTACCCTGAGACACTGGGAGAGCCCATTGGTGAAGGTGCAGTCTCAGTTTCAGTAGAGAACCCAACACATTGGAGATGCCAGGACCATGGGATGACAACCAAGGGCAGCAACAGATAAGGAGGGAGCCTGACAGATCCTATGAGGCAAGCTGTATGTGTGTGCTGTGGATGGAAGAGTCAGAGAACTGGAGCTTCCAAAACCCTTTGGAGCCCAGAAAGTCATGAGTGAATCCCAGATGTCCAGCTGTAAGCTAGTTTGCTGGGCTTAAGTTTTTACTTAAGTGGTCCCAGTTCTTCCATAAGACAGTATGCAACTTATTTTGGGTTTTGCAAGCATTATTTTAAATTTGTTGATTTGTTTATATTTCAATCATCCTCCCTTCTGTCAGAAATATCAGTTCCATGAGAACAGAGATTCTGTTTAGCACTGGCCTCAGGACAAACAGCACTTAACTCATACTAGTCTGCTTTTAATTCCTGTGATGAAAACACTGACCAAAACCAATTTGAGGAGGAAAGGGTTTATTTGGCTTATGGCATAGTTCATCATCCAGGGAAGCCAAGGCGGGAACTCAGGGCAGGAACCTGGAGCACAGACCATGGAAGATAGTTGCTTACTAGCTTGCTCTCCTGGTCCATGCTCAGTCTGCTTTCTTATACAATACAGGACCATCTTCCCAGGGGTAGCACTGTCCACAGTGGGTTGGGCCCTTCTACATCACTCAGCAATCAAGAAAATGCTTCACGGATATGGCCACAGGCCAGTCCAATGGAAGCAATTCCCCAATTGAGACTCCCTCAACCCAGGTGTGTCAAGTTGACAAGTAAAGCTATCCAGCACAGAAACCTTTCCATTTCCAGGCAACTTCTTTTTGAAAAGGGTGCTAAGACAATAAAGTCAATAAAGTGGAGAAAGAATAAATATTTAAACTTATGATATGATGCTCATACACTTGGGCACCTGAGTGCAAAAAAATGGTGTGAGAACCCTACCTTACACCATATAGAAGATTACATCAAATGTCTGAAAGGCCTGAATGAAAAGCCAAAACTATAAGCTCTCAGAAGAAAACACAGGAGTAAATCTTTGACACTTAGTTAGGTAACAGTTTCTTAACAATGCCAAAAGAATATCAACTGAGTAAAAATACATAAATTAGATTTCATCAAAACAAAAGCTTTTTTTTTGCTTTAAGCGTAGCATCATAAACATAAAAGAACATCACCCAAAATGGAAGAAAATATTTTAGATGGTACATCACATAAAATGCTTTCATGTAGAATGTGTAAAGAACGTGTCATTCAACATTAACAAGACAAGAACTCAATAAGCATGGAAATATTTATATAGATATTTCTCCAAAGAAATATACAGATTATCAAAACTCACTTGAAAAGATGTTTAATGTCATTAATCATTAAGGAAATACAACCTAAACCACAATGAGTTGCTATTTACTGCCACTAGGAAGACAAAAGCAGGAGAGGATGCAGAGAAATTGCAACTCTCATTCTGTCGTAATTTCTAAGACTGTGGCATGACAGGGCTATCCAAGGCCCTCGTGTTAATAGGGATGTGAAATGGAATGAGCCACCTTGGAAGACATTTGGCCAGTTTCTAAATAGTTAAACATATAGTAATCACATGTCCCAGCAATTACACTCTCAAGTATACATCCAAAAGAAAAAACATATATTCATCAAATATGTGTATCCAAATGTTCAGAGCCATATTATTCATAATAGCCAAAAGTGAGAACTGTCTAACTGTTCAATGGCCTATGATAAAATGGACCCACATATATCCATGGGATGGCTATATGAGAAGAATGAAGTGCTGATATGTGATATAAGTGTGTACTGTGCTTACAAACCTTATATCTAGAGAAAGAAACCAGCCCACGATTGCATGCTTCATGTGTTTTCTAGTTACTCTTTCCAGTTGAATTTATATCAAAAGCAAATTTGAGTGGAGAGGCAAAGGTGATGTTCCAGAAAAAAAAGCTACTACTGTCATTCAGTAGATGGTATTATTTTTAATTTGTTGATTGGTTTATATTTCAATCACCTTCCCTGTCATCAGAAATATCAGTTCCATGAGAGCAGAGATCTTGTTTTTCCTGTTTAGCACTGGCCTCTAGACTAACAACGCTTAACACATACTAGAAACCTAATAAATAAATGTTGGTTGCATGAACAAATAAGTGAATCAGTGTATGCCCAATTTGGGTAACTGGGCTAGGAGAAAGAGATTCAGAAACTTACTTAAACTACATACCTGATTATTTTTTCATATTTTGAAGGATACATACACTGTGAACTTGATGTATGTCCCTCTAGAGGAAGTTACTAAGACAATCCAAATCATCATCATCATCACCACCATCACCATCATCATCACCATCATCATCACCATCACCATCATCATCATCATCACCATCACCATCATCATCATCATCACCATCATCATCACCATCACCACCATCATCATCATCATCATCACTTCCTTATCAAGGAACTTGAAATGTAATTTATAATATTTTCTATCAAGTGGATCATATTTCTTGTCCTCTAAAACGACACTTTCAATTTTTGATACGTCCTCTTGTATCATAACAAATATGTCTTCAGAATTCCGTGAGCATGTTGTTAAATGCATAGGACAAGTCAAAATTTAGCTCATGCTTAAGATTTCAAATGTAACTACAAGTGCTTTGGATATAGTTCCAGAGTGTCCTAAGACTTCTCTGTAAGCTGGGAGAGGGTAGACAGTTTAAGAGGTGGTGCTTACAGAGAAGTCTTAGGACACTCTGGAACTTTGAAATCTATCATCTCCAGATAACATCTGTTAATTTTTCAACTAAAACATTAGAATTTAATTCTACATCTTCTTCTTGTTCTGAGTTGTTTATATTATTAGTTTTAGTTTCTGATAGTTATTTTTATAGTTTTATGGCAATTTAACAGCAAGGAAAGTAAACCTAAACTGCTAAGGTGCTTGAGGCTCCGCACATAGTAAGTTGTGAACCAATAACTCAACAGCCATGTGTCCAACCTCTTACATCAAGAACGTGAACATTTCTAATAAAATTAATATTGTTTCTGCTCTTACTATAGTTTGGATATATCCCCCTAAAGTTTATATGTTAAAAGTTAAACAGTCCCAAGTTCACTCTCATGGAATCTTTTATTGTGATTAGGATTAGATGAGGTCATGGGAATGGAATTCCATACTACTTCATAGAAAGAGAAACTCCATTTGTGTGCCTGCTTGGTCTCATTACAGGATGCCTATAATGTGTGATTCAGCAAGGCCAGCATCAGTGTCCTTGAACTTCCCAACCTCTGAGATATAAGGAATCAATGCATTTCCTTTATAAATCAACCAGACTTTTTTTGTTGTTACAATATAAAACAGAGAGATTTTTACACATATTGACTCAGCCTTTTCAAGCTGTATTAATGGGAACACAGAAAGTTCCCAAAGCAAAACACTATAATAAATTTTGACTTCAAGGAATTCTTACTTTATTGCAATTGTGGTTAAAGATTGAAAAGGTGCTGCAATTTCACTTGGTCTGTTCTTTCCATATTTTTTTAAATAAAATTTTCCTTTCTTCAGACAGACTGGTAAGTAAGGGTTTCATCGTTACTCACTTTCTCCCTCTTAATAAATTTCACAGAAAGAAGTTTAGTCAAGAAAAGCCCACCACAGGGAGTAGGCACACTGAGGGGCCATATGGAACCAAGTGAAAGCCATTACAGCAACTCCACTCTGTTTGGATGGTAAAATCACTTGGGCAAGTGCAGTCCTGACACAAATTCATTGTCACATGGCAGTGAGTGTTCTGGCTGAGTGATTATTTTTGTAGCTCCATCTGCCTGGCATCACCACAGCCTCCAACTGCTGCCTGGAAGGTTGAGACAGACTGACCTGGGGGCAGGGGATCCAAGCTCTTTCATTATTGGGTTCCTCTAGTGCTTAAGAGAATCCTTTCCAGCTGAGAGCTCTGTTTTGATCTCACTAGGGGTGAAGTCCATTCCTTTGTGCTGTGGTCCTGCTGGCTCACTCAGCCACCCTCAACCATTTTAACCCCACATTGAAAGCCTTTGTTGAGACAAGGAGGAAAAAGACGTAAATAGCAGCCAGCTTTGAAAACTGCATCTCATTCATCAGTTCTCACTGGTAAGCTTTGCACCCCACCCCCCACAGTCACACAGACACAGACACAGACACAGACACACACACACACACACACAGACACACACACACACAGACACACACACACACACACACACACGCAGACACATACAAATGACACTTTCACATAAGAATGGAGACATAAAGGCAAATAGGTTGTCTTTATTCTTGCATTGTGCTGGGCTACCTTCTAGATTCTACATTTGTTTTTGTTTGAAGTTTCTTTGTGCATTATGTGCTCAAACTCAAATCAAAGCTGCTTTCTTTTCAGAACTACAAATAAAAAAGCTGAAAAGGCAGGAATGTTAGATTGAACCGATGTTGAGAATATTTCTTAAAAACACGAAAACCTTCCAAAGTTTAAGTCTTTGCCTAAATGCTTACACCAACAAACTAAGGCCACCCACTGCAGTGAAAGTTGGTGGTTATGCTGGGAGGCAGCAATATACTGTCTACACATGCAGATGCCAGAATCCTGACTTTCTAGTGGTTTTAAATTTTTTAATTTTTATTTGCAATTTTTAATAGGGATTTGGGTTTCAAATGCTCTCTGTAATACAGAGAGAGAGAGAGAGAGAGAGAGAGAGAGAGAGAGAGAGAGAGATATTGTTGTATAGGAGGCCAATTAAAAAAAATATATGCTATGGGGCTGGAGAGACGCCTCATCAGCTAAGAGCACTGGCTGCTCTTGCAGAGGACCCAGGTTTGGTTTCCAATACCCACACAGGAGCTAACAACCATTCTTAACTCCAGTTGCAGGGACTCCAATGCCCACATCTGACCTCTGTGGGCACTGCATGCACTTATGTACATGCAGGCAAGACATTCACACACATGAAAATAATAAATAAACAAAAAGATGTGCTGTATTGGAAAGGGTAGGAGCAATTTAGAAAAATTTGGGATGTTCATCCTGTGCTTATGGGTGCAGAGCTCCATGAGAAGCAGCTCATCAGTGGACTGGCTCAGCAAACTTCCCTAAGTTACTCCATTTTGTTCAGAGCCATTTCAGCAGCAACTTTGCTCTGCACCAAAAGGAAAAGGGGGGCAAACTTGGGCCTTGGAAAATTGTCCTCGCCATGAACCATGGAATGTGCTAATTCCAGACATTATACATCTGACTAACCAGCTTGTTTTCACTTCTGTAATCCGCTTGCTATCTTGGGTCACCTTGACACATTGTATGACCACCTAGAAGTCATTTACCTTGACTGTCTTATTATACTTATTATGGCTAAAACAGTTGGCTAGTTTTAAGTTGATTACCAAGTTATATGACTGTATCACTTGTCTGTATAATGATTGGTTGTTGATTAATAGAATTAAAATTCTGCCATGTTGTACAAACCTGATTGGTTCACAAATGTCCTGTTTTAATAATAAGTCTGTAATCCTATAAAAACTCTGACCTGACAATCATCAGGGCTGCTTCTACTCCCGAGATAGACAGCCTGGCCGGTCGAAAATTAAAATTTACCTTGCTACTTTTCTTAAAGTGGTGTTGGTGATTTTTTATGAACTCTGTTCTATAACAATTGGCTTGGCCAGATGTACTGTCCACCAGGTATACTGCCCAAAAGGTGTATGTATTGTCCATGGAACTTTAGGCTTGCTTGCCTGCACAGCTGTCACTAGTCTCTAAGAGAGACTTTCAGTTTCAACCCATAATACCCAGATTGCATCGGCTCTCCTCGGGATTCTCAAAGCCCACCACCTGCACAAATCAATGTTCTTATGTCTTTTCTGGATCTTGGTCACCAAATGTTATAAAAATTCCATTACCTGGTACTGTGCATTTGAAGGTTGAATGCAGATCACATCGCGGGATGGACCATTCACTGGAGTGTAAATTAGAGGATGTATATTCTGGTCCTTCATTGACATTCACTATCTGTGTAAACTTGGGCAAACCCTGAATGTCATGGAGCCTCAGCCCTCACATCTTTAAAATGGCTGATGGTAATACCTGCTCTTCCATCCACACAGGCCAAATATGGAAGGAACTGGACTATGTGAAATAGCATTAATGCTATGTGATCCAAAGGGAAGACACCACTGTGATCCAAGTCAGTTCACAGTTTGCTGTAGGTGCCTGTATGGACCTCACTACATACATGCTGCAGAAATATGGCTTGATATGGGCCAGTCATTCTTAACCAGTGATTTTGCCTCCCATTTCTACCTCCATGATGTTAGCTATGTGTAGAGACAACTTTAATTTGACACAGCTAGCAGGAATCAAAGGACGCTTACTGACTTCTAAAGGGCAGAGGGGCCAGATCTGCTGGAGTAGGCCTATAATCTTAGATACTCCGGAGGCTAAAACAGAAGGATCACAAGTTCAAGTTCTTCCTGAGGTACTGAGTTCAAGGCCAGCTTTAGTAATTTATCATGTCCTTGTTGTGTTGTGCCCAGAGAACGGACCCCCAAGAATAACCACGGAATCCAGAGGGCATGCAAGAACAAAGAGCCTCACCAATGCAATGGATCTGTGCTGAGAGCCTTGATTGCAGGAGGAGGAAGCCTTTTATAGGTTTTAGACCAAGGGAGGAGGGAAATAACAGAGTTACATCTTGATTGGTCCGAGGAGCCCGTGCGTGCCAACACACTTTTGAATTGATTGGTTATGAGGGATGCAGTCCTGGGGGTTTCTCATCGGTGGGTGCTACCCTCAGAGCTATGGAATGTGCTGACTGTTATCTGTGAGGCCAGAAGTCTCTGTTCTTACCTTATAAGGCTGCTATATGCCTGGGCTTGCTTGATCTATAGCCTCTTGGGGTGGGGGTAGTAGGTGGAGATTATGACATGCCCGGACAGGTCCAGGCTTGCCTGAAACAACTAGTCAAAATGGGGTCAGTGCAGTTTGTCCTCTCAGCCTAGCAATCAAGCGGTTTACAGAAGTGAGAAAGCTGTTATTCCTAAAGAGGGGCAGGGTTCTCAGGAGTCCAGGGCAGGGGGCCACGGAGGAGGGTTTCGCAGCTGCAAACAAAACAAAACAAAAAAGGCTAGGGAAGTAGCTCAGTGGTGGAACACTTGCCTGGCATGAGCAAATCTTTGGGTTTGATCCCCCCCACACACACACATCACAAAAAAATTTTAAAAAGGACAGAAATCAGAATATTTCTAAATATTCTACAACAAGCAGAACATCCCTTAAAGCCAGTGACCAGTCATTGGGTGACTTGAAATGCTGCTATTCCACTGCTGAGTCAGACAGAAGGCAGGCGTCCCTTGCAGTAGTCATGCAGCAAACAGCCCATGAAGTAGAAACAAAGATGTCCAATGTGCAGTCTTCACACAGGCAGCAGAGGCTTGCCAGGGAGCATGCTGGAAATACAAAAGCTACTCAACCCCCAGCACCACAAAAATAAACAAGAAAGGCTGGGACGTGATGGTTCAGTCAGTGCAGTGTCTGCCGCACAAGAAGGGGGACCTGAGTTTGGGCTCTCCAGCACTTTTGAGAAGCCACGGGTGGCAGCACATCATGCCTGTAACCCCAGTCTTGGTGACCCAGACAGGCAGATCCCTGGAGTGATCAGCTTAGTGGAATCATGAAGTTCAGGTTCAGTGAGAAACCATGTCTCAAAGAATAAAGGTGGAGAGTGATGGAGGAAGACAGTTGCCCTTGACATTGGGCCTCCATGAACATGCACATATATGCAGGCACACACCACACACATGCATGAGCACACATGCACATTAAATAAATAAATAAATAAAAATAAAAGACAAGAGAGAGAAAGAGAGAGAGAGAGAGAGAGAGAGAGAGAGAGAGAGAGAGAGAGACTGGCAAACCTTCCAAGGGACTTCAGTGCGTACTAGGGTTTGAGAACTGCAAACTAATCAGTAGTTACAACTATGATTTTGCCTTTCTGCACTTGGAAAATGTATCAGCTTGGGCCCAGCTATGGGGACTCCTGACAAGATACTCTTTCAAGGAATCTCCTTGTTTGTTCCTCTGCTTCAAGGAGCTTAGCTAACCTTTAAGGGCAGAAAGCAAAGGCCATTAAGACAGCCCTCCTGATACAAGACACCTTGCTGAGAACCACCTTCAGGGAGCAATGTCACCAGCCAGCACACTGTTTTGATTAGGCAGGTGTGCTGATGGTGCAGCAAGGGAAACTGCAGGCTTCATGCCTCTGGGTGGAGACAGTGAAAGTTGGTTCCAGTTGCTGTTGCTGGAAGGCCCTCCAAGCATACCATCAAGACACAGACAGAAACAGTCAGATGGGGAGGGTTCACAGCCTGTCACTTACATGTCAGTAAGAGGCTTCAGACATTTACCAGTGAGAAGGGAATACAATAAATTCCTTCTGTGTGCTAGATATGTTATTTGTTCCTACCTTTGTATTTATTTATTTTATGTGTATGTATATATTGCCTGCATGTAGGTAAGTGCACCCATGTCATGCAATGCCTGAGGAGGACAGAAGAGACTGTCAGATCCCCTGGAATTGGAGTTACGGACAGTTGTTAGCTGCCATGTGGGTGCTTGGGTTCAAACCAGGGTCTTCTGCAAGAACAGTGTTCTTAACCACTGTGTTATCTCTCCAATCCCCATACCTTTTTTTTTAACCTTAAAAAATAGTTTAACTGAATTTTTGTGATTTTCATACAATGTAATTTGATGGTATTTTGATCCCCTCCCTAGCCACACCTCCCCTTATTGCTCCCCACCCAATTTAATGTACTTTATTATGTATATAATAAGGTCTATAAAATCTAATTTGTGTCCCCAAATGTCCTTCATTGTGGTTCCTTCCACTGGAGTCTGGTTAACCTACCAAGAATCACAACCCAAGAATAACATTCTTGAAACAGACTGTCTCTGCCCCCCCCCCCCCCCCCCAGCTGCCATCAGTTAACTCAATTTCCTTAGGTTGGGTTGGGGTTTCTTGCCCACTTCCTCAAGTCTATTCAGGGATTCTGTGTGGTTTGTGCTTGTATAGGTCTTGTTCATACTGTCACCATTGCTGTGTTCATATGAATAACTGACCAGCTGTCTGGAAAACTTTCCTTGTGGTAATCCACCCCCTCTAGCTCTTAACAATCTTTCCACCCCCTCTTCCATGATAGTCCCTGAGCCTTGGGAGGCAAGAGTTTGCCATAGGTGTCCTATTCAGGGAGAAGCACTCTGCAGCCTCTAGTTTTCTAGACATTGGCAGTTGTGGGGTTTTGTATTAATCAACATCTGTTGTAAAGAAACTTCTCTGGTCAGAGCTGTATTAATCTATGGGTATGAAAATAAATCATTAGGGGTCAGTTTAAAATGATGACTATGTAGTAGAAAACTAGTATTAGGATCTCCCTATGTTCTGTGACCAGTCTAGCCTCAGGTTCCTAAGCCTGATATTAGTGTCAGGTATGGGCTCTGTTCTAGGAAGTGGACCTTCAATTCAATTAGAGAGTGGCTGGTTACTCCTATATTATTTGTGCCAGTATTGCACCTTGTTCCTAGCTCTGATGTAGTCTCTGAGTACATGGGCCCGGGGAAAGTAGTTAACCTAGACCACAGTAACTTCGCAAGTAACACTGGTATAATGTCTTTCCACTGCTTCATCAGTATTCAGTCATCCAGTAATCATGGATTAGATCCATACTATGTATCATTGAATATGGAAATTTGTAAGTGGGATGAAAACATATGATGTGAAATCAGTTGGCCACACATGAACATTATTGTCTCACACGTACTGCAGCGAACATTGCAGCACTGGCTAGGAGCACAGAGAAGAGGCACAGAGGTGGACTCACTGTATAGCCCTCATATATTGACTCAGGACATTTGCTCATATAGGCCTCCAACAACAACAATGGGAAGAGTATGAGCAATATGTCCCCATGGTCATAGGCTTTAATTACATTGAAAAAGTACCATGGTAACAGCATATGCTTGAGACCACTGCTTCCTTCCAAGCTGGCTTCCTGTATATTACACTTTCTGTATTAGTTGCTTTTCTCATTGCTGTGATCAAATACCTAACAAGAAGCAACATATGGGAGGAAAGGTTTACTTTGGCTTACAGTATAAAAAGGGATGCCATCCATTATGGTAGGGTGGCAGGGATGTGACCCAGATGTTCACATTGCACCTATAGTCAGGAAGCAGAGGACAAGAAGTAGGCTCAGGCTATCAAACTTCCTGGCCTGTCCCTGGTGACTATTGTCCCTAGTCTTCTATCAAGGTGCCACCTCCTAAAGCTTCCTACCTTCCAACACCATCAGCTGAGGACCAAGTGTTCAAACTCATGAGCTATCGAGTACATCTCATTCAAACCATAGCATGCTGAAAGGCAATGAGATAGCCAAAAGGATTTTAAGAATCTAGTTTAGAGATTTTTTTATTTATTTTGTGTGTGTGTATTTTGTACAGAACATCCCAAACAATCTTATTCATCTTTATACCCGTATCCCAAATGGCACACTCCCATAGCTCACCCACCCACCCACCGGAGCCCATATACTCTGACATCCCTGTTTCTGTCCACTGTGTTGTCAGTGCCCCCAGCTGTTCCCCAGTGCCAGTCCATCTGCTAAATCTAGTCAGCCTATCTTAGAGTTCCTTGTTTTAGGAAGATCAGCTCTTCCTCATCTAGCAGCAATCAATCGCCAACATTCCTTTAGATAAGATTGGGGTCTGCTGTTCATTTTCCCATTTCTATGCTAGGTTACTGTCTGAGAGTCTCCTGGGTCACTCTGGCCAATAACTCAAAGGAAGGTATCACCTGTCTGGCATTGTTTCTTGTTATGTAGTCTTTAGCTATACAGATGGACTCTTAAGGAATTATACTGATCACTTTAATTTTTGGTTATACTTTCCTTTTGGGTATTTAAGACCATACAGTTAGCCCAGATTAATCAATTTATTTTTGGTCTGTGTGCTGGATAGCTTTAGTGTCAACTTGACACACCTGGGTTGAGGAAGCCTCAATTGGGGAATTTCCTTCATTGTACTGGCCTGTGGCCATGTCCATGGGGCACCTTCTTGATTGCTGAGTGCTGTGGGAGGGTCCAGCCCACTGTGGATGGTTCCACCCTTGGGCAGGTGGGCCTATGTTGCATAAGAAAGCAGGCTGAGCAGCGGCCAGAGGAGCAAGCCAGTAAGCAGCATTTCTCCATGGCCTGTGCTCCAGCTCCTGCCTCCAGGTTCCTGCCCTGAGTTCCTACCTTGGGCTCCCAGATGAACTGTGGCCCAGGATATGTAAGCTAAATAAACTCTTTCCTCCCCAAGTTGGTATTGGTGTTTTGTCACAGCAATGGAGAAACAAACTAAGACCGTCTGTTTGAGGATCTGTTCCTCAGGAGTTACATGGGCTTGGGAGGAGCCCCTGGCTCCTTTCTTTTACCAGTTCCATCTATGTGAAGATAAGTCAAAGGTCCTACTTGACTGTGGCTGGCTTCACTTGGAAGCATGGAGGAAATGTTTCCTCTGTGTTGACCCTCCTCTTTGTAGACTGGACACTGGTTCAAGTCCATCTGGTGGGTTCTCCATGGCCTCCTTGATCAAGAGAACAGGTGACTCGCCACAGTTATATGACATTTTGAGAGATGCTCCATAGTCCCTTGGAACTTAGTTGACCTTGGAGGGCAAGGAGCAAAAACTGTCCTTTAAGTCCCTCTGACCAGATTAGTATAGGTCTCAAAATAAGGCTGTTAAACATCCAAGAAGGTTAGTTTCACCAGCCTGGTACTTTTAATTACCATGCACTATGTAGATAAGGCTTGAGCAAAAAACAAACGTTCTCCAATAAACCTTGACAGACATATATTATGTTCCTTGAGCTAGTTGTATATATAATTTGACAGTAGGTTGTTGGACTAATATGGTTCCCTCTGTTTTTTTTTTTTTAACCAGATAGGCATTATTTATCTCTCTCATTGTCTAACCCTTTCACCATGGTTTCCCCATTTTTTCCCATTTCTCCCTTAATAATACCCTTCTCCTATGGTCTCTTCTCTCTTGTGCTCCTTCTTTCCCTTTATCTCCAAGTTTTCTTGTATAACCCTCCTTCCCCCCTCCCATTAAAATAACCCCATTTTTATCCATATCTCCCTTATTAACACCTGCTTCCTACTGTTCTTATCTTTCAGGTTCTTTCTTTTCCCTTACCTCCCTGGTTCCTTTTCATTATCCTGGTTTCTGTAGTTATGTCTGGATACATACTCACTTATAAGGACTTGGTGCTAGGATCCACATATGAGGGAGAACATATGTCATTTGTTTTTCTGAGTCTGTGTTACTTCATTTAGTATAACAGTTTCTAGTTCCATCCATTTACCTGCAAATTTCATGATTTCATCTTGCTTTACTGCTGAGTAGAACTCCATCGTATAAACGAACCACATTTTCATTATCCACTCATCAGTTGAGGGACATTACATTGCTTCCATCTCTTAGCTATTGTGAAAGAGCAGCAACAAACATGGATGCACAAGTGTCTGCAACAGGATGAGTTCCTTGGGTATATGCCAAGGAGTGGTATAACTGGGTCAAATGGTAGGTTCATTTGTAGTTTTTTAAGAGTTCTCCACATTGCTTTCCATAGGGGTTGAACAAGTTTGCAGCCCCACCAGCAGTGGATGAGCTTTCTCCTTTCCCTACATCCTCTCCAACATTTGGTATCATTTGTTCTCTGGATCTTAGCCAGTCTGACTGGGGTAAGATGAAATCTTAGAGTGGTTTTAATTTGCATTTTCCTAATTGCTAATGATGTTGAACACCTTTTAAGATTCTTCTTAGCCATCTTTATTTCTTCTTTTGAGAACTCTCTGTTCATCTCCTTAGAAATCAGAGTTGGGAATATAGCTTTGGTTTATGGTATTATTGCTACATTCTCAAATATAAAGTTCCTGCTAGTCATTCCAATTTGGGAAACACTTCCAGAGATTACCTTAATGCCTATCATGTGTTTTGGTTGCCATGGGGTGTTATGACCCAAAGATATAGGATAGGACTCACACTGTAATAGGAGAGCTCCTACAGCATTCACACTTGGAAATACTTGGGTGGGAGAGGGGAAATCAGTTCTCAGTGTTTGGAGCTAGATGCTGGTCTGGGGAAAATGCTAACCTTCAATGTTGTATATGAACAATTCAGATGCTCAGCATATAATATAGACAGATGTTCTCTTCTGCCTGGAATATACTTGGCAATGTAGGTCATACAAATACAAAAGGCAGGACATTCAAAGTATTATCCACACATATTTTGTGTGTGTATGCATATATGCATGTGTATATACATATGTATGGAGGTGGTGCACTTGTATGTGAATGCACATGCATGTGTATATATGTGTGTTTGTGCATGTACATGCATATGTGTGTGCATGTCTGTGTGTAGACCAGAGGACAAACTTCTCAGTCATTCCTCACATACCGTCCATCTTAGTTTTTTGAGACAGGGTCTCTCATTGGCCTGGAGCTTTCCAAGTAGCCTAGGCTGTTTGGCCAGCAAGCCCTCACGAAAGGGATTAATGCCCTTATAATAGGGGCCTCAGAGAGCTCTCTCACTCCCTTTCAGTCATGTGAAGTCCCTGGAACAAGTCAGCAGTTTGAAATCTGGAAAGGAGATCTTACCAAAACCCCATCATACCCCACCCAGCCCCCAGAACTGGGAGAAATAAATAACTGTTGCATGTGAACCACCGCCTAGTCTATGGTATACATTATAACTGCTGAACTGCTGTAACACCCAGCCCTTTGAGGGTAGTAACAATTTCATTTTGCTTCCTTAAGCCCTTCTTGGTTTAAGATGCACTGAGTTGTCTTGCTGCCTCAGTGGTTGGAGAATACATACATGGGATAAATATATTAAATTATAGCTCTGTGAATTATTCACATAGAGGTTACTGAGGAAGACAAAGACCCATAGCAAAGGATCTTTTCTGTACAATTGCCTTTCAAATACACATGTTGGGATTATAAACAATGCACGCTGTGCGGGGAGGGAGAGCTGGAGTTTCTGGAGCCCAGCACTGCAGACTATGCAGAGCCTCAGAAGCCTGCCAAGGGTGCTTCATGGTGAAATAACTTGCAGCTGCTTGTCTGACTTGCTACTTTATCAGGTTAAGCCGCTCAGTTTCTGAGCTCAAGGAGGGGGAAGGATCCCACCAGGCTGCAGTTTTGAAATCCAAAACAAAACCTTGCTGAATGTGTTCCAGCTTTTCCTGCCCTGATAGACAGAGATGCTTCTGGACTTGTGGAAGTCAAGGTTACAGAATATTTCAAATTGAAAGGTAAGTCCCCTAAGCTCTCCATAAGAGCTCACTGCTTGGAAGAAGGGCATCAACCACCAAAGCTGACTTTATAGAAGAAATATATGATGCATATTGTGAAGTGATTATGATTGGGGCCAGGTGAACAAAATCATGGTGTCAGTGGATGAACCCCAGGCACGCTCTTTGTTTGGTGGACTGCACAGTAATTACTTCCAAGCAATGTGAGAAAATCTCCCTTCACATAATTAGGGAGTGAAGAAGACCTATTCTCTGGGGAAAGCAATAAACATAAGCCATGTCAGGACTCACTGGGTAGCAGAACTTTGCAACATAATTTAGGTGCAAGTTAAAAAAGAAATTCTTCTAATTGCTGAAGGAGCACTTGAGGTTTTTGCTAGGATGCAGTATTATCTTGTGGGTGGAAGAACAACACTTTCCACCAGGCCCTGCCCCAGACACTCACACATACTTACTCTGATCTTCACAGTAAGCCTGCCAGATAGATGTCATGCAGGTCTGTTCTGTGTCAATTCTCTTCCCAAAGACAGGCTCTTGGTTATGCTAGGGTAAAGGGAAGAGGTGAGGCCAAAGACAGAGAGAAAAAGAAATGTTAAAAGTCATCCTGTCTGTCATTTGTTTGCTTGACTATTATGGTTTTGTGGAGTCAGTGTTAATTGTCAACTTGACAGAATCTAGAAGCACCTGGAAGACAGCCCTCTGGGCATGCCTGTGGGGGATTATCTCCTTTGAGAACCTACCCACTGTGGGTGGCACCATTTCCTGGCTGGGATCCTGGACTTTGTAAGTGGAGAAAGAGGGCCCAGCAGCAGCCGCATTTGCCACTCTCTGTTTCCTGATAGTGGATGTGATGTGAGTAGCTGCTTCACGCTTCTGCTGCCTTTACTCCCCCAGCATGATGGACTGAGGCCTTGAACTCTGAGACAGAATAAACCTGTTCTCCCTTAAGTTGCTTTTGTCAGAGGATTTTTGTCCCAGCAACAGAGAAGAAACTCAGACAACCTTCAAGTCATTTTCCTTTTGAGATTCTGTGTTGCTCCCCTTTGCAAACAAGAGTCTGATTTAATTTGTTTATAAATGTAATTAAAAGAGGTACTTAGAAAGTGCTGTTGCTATGGCACACAGATGCCCAATGGTCAACTCAAGACAGGGCAAACTTGTCATCTTGGGCTTCATTTTCTGTCTGTCTCCTTCCTTTGGTCAGATTCCTGCTCAACTTTGCACACAACCATGCTGGTCATTCTGCCCCAAACTGGAGGTACCTAACCTATCTCTTTCCCCTTTAAGACTGAAGGCACAAAGACTAGAGTAGCATGTTTTGCTGTCAGCTTTTATGACATCCTGGTTCAGACCCTGGAAAAACCACCAGCATTCAGTCCTTATTCTAAACCTACAGTCACCTTGGATTCCAGGAACAGTGAAGGCTCACAGACAGATTGCTCTGTGATGAGATCACCCCCTAAATGGGAGAAATTACCTGAGACAGAAATTGAGGCTCTTTCCCCAGAAATAACCATACCAGGGCAACCAATTGTGTCCTGAACCGATAAAGAATTTTCTGGAATCTTCTTACAGCACCAAGACCAAGAGAAAGACCAACCAGAAAACAGCTGAAACTAAATAGCTTATGCATACCTTTGTCTTCTGCCCCAGCTCTTCCTCACTTAAACCTAAATGTTATGTCAGTAGTTCAAAGATTGGATGACATGCTTGTTCTCCATCTTCCTAATATAGTTGTGTTCTTTTAAATCCTTTCCTGACTTTTCATCATTACTTTTGTTTGCTTTCTTTGGGGCAAGTGGCCAGACATAGTGTCAACCCTCAGGTCAAGGACTCTGGTTACGGAACTGCATGTATATTTGCTCCAAGGCCAATGATGTTCCTCGCTGATAAATGCTATAGGATCAAGGTCTACCCAGATGCATACGGTCAGGCATAACTTGCATGCTAGTTCTTTCTAGACTGAAAATCTACCTAGAAAAACAAAGAAGAGTAGGAAAGAGCAGTGTCAGGACAAAGCCATCTACATGAGGGAATTTCTATCTAGGGTTCATCCCAGCAGTCAGGTGTGTACCCTGTTATCAGCTTCCAAGTTGTTCTTGGTGCCTTGGGAAGGCAACAGGCACAGCTGAGGTGCAGTATGTGTCAGCCCTTCCATACAGAGAAAGAAGAGACTGGAAATGAATCATCATTGCATGGCTAAAATGATCAAGAATTATTTTTCTTTAAACTTTCCATGACTAAAAATAAATTTAAAATATATTCTACAAAATAGCATTGTTCATTGCAGAGAATTTGGAAAATATAGTGTGAGGAGAATTAAATCCCACTGCCAAATTATGACCACTTATGAGCATTGCATTTAGATAGACAAATAAGTAAACAGATATTATACAAAATATTGCACAGTATGAAATTCTGTTTTTTCTTAATACTATGTAATGCCTCACAATCATCATTTTAATATTCTATCATATGAATTGTATTTACTCATTTGTCTACT
The DNA here is from genome assembly GCF_000622305.1 of Nannospalax galili. Lineage (NCBI taxonomy): Eukaryota > Metazoa > Chordata > Mammalia > Rodentia > Spalacidae > Nannospalax > Nannospalax galili. The sequence continues at coordinate 271,173 of NW_008336056.1, read as the reverse complement.
ACTAAAGATTTAGATGTTAGCTGGGTTTGGTGGTATAGGCCACTTGTGACACTGAGGCAGGAGGATAATAAATTCAAGACCTGATTGAGTTACAGAGTGAGTTTAGTCTGGGCAACTTAGTGTAATTCTGTATCAAAATAAAAAGCAAAAATGGGGCTTGTTTATAACTCAGTGGTAGAAGGCTTGCCTAGCATACACAGGGCCCTGGATTAAAACCCCAGTCACATACACATATACGAGGAGAGAAAGAGAGAGGGAGAGGGAGAGGGAGAGGGAAGGAGAGGGAAGGAGAGGGAAGGAGAGGGAAGGAGAGGGAAGGAGAGGGAAGGAGAGGGAAGGAGAGGAGAGGAGAGGAGAGGAGAGGAGAGGAGAGGAGAGGAGAGGAGAGGAGAGGAGAGGAGAGGAGAGGAGAGAGATCACCAAAGCCATCTGGTCCTGGAGTTTCTTTGTTGGGAACTTTTTGATACTGATTAAACATTATTAGTCTGTTCAGATTGTTTTATGTCTGGTTCACTTCCCACCTTCATGGATGTTAAATTCCTCATCCTTATCTGCATAGGGGAAACAGGTACAGCAAGTGTGCATCCAGAAGTGGAGGGGTGAAGGGCTGAAAGGGGGTGAATGACAGCTAGAGAACCCCTTCTCTAAAGGTAAGCCCCTCTATTTGGAGAGCAGTGTTCCCAGTGCTGTTTAGCAGTGCCAGTGTGTGAGGCACTGCTATAGTGAAAGTGGCTGGAGTGTCGGGAGCCTACGAACAAACACTTGTGTGTTTTAAGTTTTATTATGCATTTCCTGGTGTGCCTTATTGAAAGAAGATGTCTGTGACTTTTCATACGATGCTTCTCATACATATCAACATTGCAGGGCTGCTAGAAACTTTGAGTTGCAAGAACACATTTCTTTTAAACTTCATATCAAAAATTAAATTCCATCAATTTTATAGTTCTCTCTCTTCTTCCAAGTTTGAATTCTTTCATCAGCCAATCCAGTGTGGGTGAGGCTCCTGTGGGACTTTTAGAATTTCATTATTTTTTGATATGTACATCTGCAAAATACATTAAAACTAAGAAGAAACAGCCCCTTTCCATTGCTTGATGTCTACATTTATGACAAATGAAAACTATGAGCCTGATTGAATTACTTTCACATTCAAAACTGGCCTCACACTCCTATTTTCCTTTTCCGTAGTCATACTAGTAGAGGGTGCACTAATCCTTGCAGGACTTCATAGAAGTCCCACCTTTAAACACTTCAGTGAAGCTAAAAGTTGCCTGTGGCCAAAGCCTTTTCAAATATGGATGCTGAGAGAGAGCGATGGATGCTGAGAGAGAGCGAAAACAGAAAGGAAGGTTGCTGGGCATTGGCCTACCGCAGGCTGGCTGCCTCCTCGCTCACCCTCATCTCCCTCATTGGACATCATTAGAACTCTTAACCTTAAAAAAAAATGTTGGGGCTGGAGAGACGGCTCAGCGGTTAAGAACACTGGTTGTTCTTACAGAAAACTGATGTTCGAATCCCAGCACCCACATGGCAGCTAACAACTGTCCGTAACTCCGGTTCCAGGGGATCTGACAGCCTCTTCTGTCCTCTGCAGGCATTGCACAACACAGGTGCACTTACCAACATGCAGGCAATACACACACACACATAAAATAAAAATAATAAAATATTTTTAAATTGTTATTTTAATTTTATTTTATATGTATGAGAATACTGCTTGCATGTATATAAATGCACTTGTGTCATTCAATGCCCACAGAGATTAGAAGAGGGCACTGGATCCCCTGGACCAGAGTAACGGATGGCTGTTAGTTGCCATGTGGCTACCAGTGTTCTTAATTGCTAAGCCATGTCTCCAGCCTCTAAATATTCTCTTTTCTTTTTTCATTTTAAAAGTTTATTAGCATTACTTTAAAAAATTGACATGATAACATTGAAAAAATTTGTATAAGTTGGAGAATTTGGAAAGGGACTGAATAGCAAACATTAGCGCAACAGTGATAAATTTTACAGTATTATTAAAGCTTGGTAGTACAGTTTTGTTAGTAAAAAATACTAAAAAAATTACAGAAGATATATAGAATTATGAACTGACATTCTTTATTTTTAAAATATTTATTATTCTTATTTTATGTGCATGAGTGTTTTGCCTACTTGTAAGTATATCCATGTTGTACAATGCTCATGGAGATCAGAAGAGGGTGTCAGATTCCCCAGAACTGGAGTTAGGATGGTTGTTAGCCACCATGTGGATGCTGGAATCTCAACCCAGGTCCTCTACAAGTGTTCTTAACCATTGAGCCATCTCTCCAGTCCTGTAAATTGACATTCTTAAATAAAATTACATATTTTTAGTTTGAGAATTATATCAGTTTAGTTATTACAATAGTTTTTTTAAACTTCCCAGACTGTGATTTTTATCTCTAGAAGTTCAGTTAGGTGTTTTACATTTTCTATAGGGCATGGGTGAAGGTACATTGGGGCTGTAGAAGAGTAATAGAAAAATGGTGGAAAACCTCTTCATGCATTGGAATGGGAGAGGACCAACATCAAGGCCTGGATGCCCAGGACCAGGTAAGGAATCAAGACTATAGCTAGCCCTTGGGGAAGGTAGGGGGTTCATTCTAGAGAATCAGTCCTCCCAAGACTAGAATCTGTAAATAACAGACCTCCTCTGTCCCCAGCATAAGACCAACACAGAGGGAAAGCCACTGCCATGCATAACCTGGGACCTTGAGGGAAGGAACTGTGGGAAATGTAGTCATTCAGAGAAGGCTGAAACTGATGCCCAATATCAGGAAGTCCGCCATCCTCCAATCAACTCCACCATCAGCCTACTACCAAAGGAATGTGGAACCAAAGCTCATGGTTGAGGACCAAAATTCCAGTCTTGCGTAAGGAGCTCCAGGATCACAGGAGGGGACCACAGCTCCAGTTCACAGGAGGTGTAACTATTTTCTTAAATGAGCATTCATTGGCCCAATGACAATAACTATAACCAGAGCCTGATTTGTTTTTCAACTACTATTTCTTACTAAAAGGAACCAGGACTTTTTGGAAAAAATAGTTCAAGTTAAGGGAAAAAAAGTATAAAAAGTGGCCAGAAAAATTACTGCCCTGCAGGAAAGGAAGAAAGGTGTCAAACAGCATTGGAGTCATGTACCAGTGACCCAGGAGTCAACTTTAACATGTTCTCACACACCAAAGAGGAGATGGCTTAACAGCAATGAAAACAATTATATATAGAAGTATTACAAAATTTTCAATTTTAATAAAACAAAAAAACCCTAATTGGTTGTCTTTGAATGATATTATGGAACCAATTCACTATTCTAGAAACTTGCAAATAAAGGAAATAATCAAGAATGTATCCTGCCTTTCTTGTATGGACCATATTCCATTGTTGATGATTCCAAAGTTCTATTGAAATGCACAAGGGTATCAGAATTAGAATATATCTACTTTTTTTCTTAGTGAGAATAAAAGGATGACATGAAATAAGGAATCTAGGTAATAGCCATTAATGACTGCCAATATCACTAGGTCAAAGGTGATTTCCTGAATCGGGCAGACAGCAGTGGAACCCATTGATCAATTTTGACTTCATGAAAAGAAAGAAAACCAGACATTATGTAATATGATAGAAAGTTTACATCTCCTCAAAAATAATACTGCAAAAATGAAAATTCATCATGATTACCTTTTCCCTATATAGTATTGTTTTATAGGAAATAGGGAATACAGAGGAGCATCTAAATATTGGTAAAAGAACTGATGAAGGAGAGATGGCAAATTGTACCTCTTAGCCACAATTTAGGTCTCAGGAACTTCTATAGGACAAATGAATTTGGGCCTTAGAGAGATGATTCTCAGCAGACACAAAATGAAGGCTGGTTCTGTTAAAGAATAAGAAAGATAAATTTAAATACTGACAATTTAATGATATTAAGAAATTGTTACTGGTTTTGTTGAGTAGTTATGTATGTTTTAATTTTTAAGTAGGGTGTTAATATTTTGGAGATACTGAATAATTTCGTAAAAGATTGTAATTATTTGGGAATTACCCAGTGTTCTCAGAAAAGTGGGCAGAATGTACAAGATGAAAGAAGACTCGTTCCAAGGTGATCCCCATTAAGCTGGGGAACTGATTTATGGGGTTACTATAGGCTTAGAGTCATTTCTCAATTTTATACAGTTAAAAACGTCCATAATGGAAACAAAAAGAGCTGGTATCATTTGGACAAAGGTTGATCAAATAGACTCAGGAGAGCTTGGGGGCGCTCAGCAGACCCTTGCTGGGGAAAATGACTCTCCAAGAACTGTTGCCTAGAGAAAGTTGAGGACAGCATAGATGGGGACAGAGCCCATGCTGTCATCAGAACCAAAGATGGCATTCCCTCAGAACAAATTTGAGCCACTACTTGGGAGAGAGTGTGGACAGTCACCTAAAATGGATCCTGCTCTAAGCAGGGAAGCCACCATGAGGGAGAGGGAAAGAGAGGGGGAGGGGGAGAAGGAGGAGGGGGAGAGGGAGGAGACTGAATACATTGTGATGAACAGCCTAGGGGAACTGTAAACAGCCGGATGAAGCTGAAGGTGATGGGCTCCAGCAGCGAAACTCCAAAGACCCCAGAAATGCACTTCAAGGAGAGGAAAATGATCTGAGCATCCATCAAGCTCAAGGAAACTCAGCTTTAAACTTCTGCCAGGGCCAGAGAGAATTAACACCAGATTACATGGGTACCAAGCACGCATACCTCCCCTATCCCTGACACTCCAGCCTCTTCTGCTTCAGTCTTAAAGACCCTAGAGCATCCTTGTGGAGGGAGAGACAATGTCATCAGGCTGATCTAAGGCAGGTGGGGGAGGGAAATCTTCACACTAAAGGAAACTTAAGAGTTCTCATTGCTCAATGTGATTAGACAGTTTACCCACAAGAGTATAGGCCTCCTCCTCCTCATCCTCCTCCTCTTCCTCCTCCTCCTCCTCCTCCTCCTCCTCTTCTTCCTCCTCCTCTTCCTCCTTCTCCTCTTCCTCCTCTTCCCCCTCTTCTTCCTACTTCTTACACTCTCCCTCCTCTTCCTCTTTTTTCTTCCCTTTCCTTCTTCCTCCTGTTTCTTGACTTTTTTTTTATTTATTATTTTTATTTTATGTGTATGAGTGTATTTCCTGAATGTGTGTCAGTGCACCCATGGCATGCAATGTCCATGGAGATCAGAAGAGGTTAGATTTCTCCTAGAACTACTGGAGTTACAGACAGTTGTTAGCCGCCATGTGGGTGCTGGGAGTCGAACACAGGTCCTCTGCAAGAGCAGCCAGTGTTCTTAACCACTGAGCCATCTCTCCAGTCCTTTCTTGACTATTTTTATAATATAAATAAACAGGAACATCACAAAACCTAAGTAAATCATAACTGCACAGAGTAAGTTTGAATAGTGAGTAAGGAGAGCAGAAGGAAGAAAACTGAGTTGCTTTCTGGTCCTGAACTCATGATTTCTAGATACTTCTACAGTCAATGATGTTCAGCAATGTAGTACATGCAGTGTATTCTAGTTTAACAAAGATAAGTTGTTTTCTCTTGTTCACTGTCAACATATGGAGGGAAAGAAACATTCTCTAGCTATCCCTGTAGGGAGAACTGAATTAAGTTGAGAGAAATGCTTTGACAACTCAAGCTGGAGGACATATTCAAACAGTAAGGTTGACATTAAGCCACTGGACATGAAAGGAGGTGGAGACAAAGAAGGCAACAAAAGGGAGTAGTGGGACCAGGGAGAGACTGTGGATTGTGTGAAGGGCCTTCCCACCTGGAGGGACCAGGGAGAGACTGTGGATTGTGTGACGGGCCTTCCCACTTGGAGGGACCAGGGAGAGATTGTGGATTGTGTGAAGGGCCTTCCCACCTGGAGGGACCAGGGAGAGACTGTGGATTGTGTGAAGGGCCTCCCTCCTGCTCCTTATCTTTAGTTGGCTAAAAACTCCATTTGTCTGGTGTATGTGGATACTCCCTCCTAGGAATGGGGAAGCACCGAGGCTTGATCCTCAGCTACTTTATGAGACACGTTTGTACAAATTAGAGAAGACAACCCCTCGGGTGAAATAAATTTCAAGAAGGGTACACCCTCTGGGTAGAGGAATGAGTAAAATGTCCCTCCTGCTAGGTTAGGCTGTCTTTGAGGAGATGAGTCAGGGTATATTTAGCTGCAACTGTACCCTGGGTCCAACCAGGCTCTCTGGCCAGGGGAGCAACTGCTCGGGTCCCGGGCCTAGGTTAAAAAGTAGTACAAAGGGACAAGTTGCCAAAAGGCAAGGAAGGCCAAACTGAAAGGTCCCAATAAATGAAGGGTGTCGACTTTATAGGCTATGGAGGGGATGTGAGGCGATCTTGTGTAAATAGTACAAGTCATGCCAGCTTTGGTGTATTCTCGCTACTGTTTGCCTACTCTTGCCAAATCATAAGTAATTGAGAGGATACAAATTTGGGGCTGTGCTTATCTATCACAGCTCACTGTTCTCAGCAGTTGCATAAAAGAAACTCATCAAGTGCACTAATGAGGTGCGTGGCCTGTCCAGGACTTCTGACATCCTCTCCCCCCCTCTCTACGGCTTGCTCTCAGCTCTCTCTGTCAGGCAGCAGCTAGATTCGAAGAGCACCACATGGAGACAGGCACAGGATCCCAGCTGCCTCCGTACACTCCACACTTTGTTTAAAGGAGAACCAGATGGCAGGTCTGGACAACACTCCCCTGAAGTGAAAAGCAAGGTGAGCAGGCAAAGAAAATAAATATGCTGGAGAAAGAGACCAAAGCAGCACGTCATTAAATGACCTGGAGGTTTGCAGCTGCTGGTGGGACAGCGTGGGCCAGCATGGGAAGAGCTGCTTGAGCTGCAGATGGTAAGATGCCTCCCCACTGAACTGTGCCAAGGTCAAGTCGAGGCCGCTTGCCTGGACTGAGTGTGTGGTTTATGTGGTCAGATGCTGGGTAACAGAAGCTTTCCTTCTACACTCAAGCTCCTGAATGAGGGAAGAAGTTAGAGGGGGTTGTCCCTGATGGGGGACATGGAGGAAGGTAGCCAGAACTGCGGGGAAGCAAGTTTAAACGGAGAGGTTAAACTTGGAGAGGACTCCGCTTTGGTCAATAAGCTGAGGGGTGACCCAAGTCACAATGAGCCCCTCACAGACGGTCCTTCATACATGCAGTTGGAGCATTTGAGAGGTTTTCAGTTAATTGCAGGAACTCAAAACACAGGTGTTATAGTGTGGACTCTGAGAAGAATGTTGATGGGATGGGTGTTGAAAGAGAGGGAAGATCAATCACTTGTGTTGATGGTGTTGTCTATCAAGTAAGAGGACACATAGAACGTTCATTCTGGGCTCCCTTCGGATATTCCACTCCCCTACTCTCTTCAGGAATGAGGTCTATGGGAGGTTCAAGTGTGGTACCCTGTGGTATACACAAATGAATTGAACCAACACATTCCCTATGTTACCTGTGGAAGTTGAATGTATGTAATTACTTTCAGACAGATGAGGCTTGATTGCCTGTGGTTTCAAGATTACAGTCTGTCCTAGTTACTTTCTATTGCTGTGATAAAGCACTGACCAAAACCAACCTGGGGAGGAAAGGATTTATTTGGCTTACAGCTCACAGCCCATCATCAAGGGAAGCCAAGGCAGAAACTCAGGGCAGGAACCTGGAGCACAGACCATGGAGGTACACTGCTTTCTTATACATCACATATGATGATGTGGCCCTTCCATATCACTCAACCATCAAGAAAATGCCCCACAGACATGCCACAGGCCAATCCAATGGAGAAAGTTCCTCAATTGAGGTTCCTACCACCCAAGTGTGTTGACAATTGAAGTTATCTAGCACAATTGACACCTTGTCAACTTGAAATACAAATGCATCACTATTAAACCACCACCTTTCTATTTCTTATCCCCAAGATTTTATGTTAATATTATTACAACATAAAACGGTACAACTTTAAAAGTTCCAGTCTTTAAAAATTCAAACACTTTAAAAGCTCAATGTCTCTTTAATTCAAAGTCTCTCAACTATAGCCTCCTGTAAAAACCCAAAATAAGTTACATACTGTCTCATTTCAAAGGGAAGAACTACAGTCACTTAAGTAAAAACCAAAGTCCAGAAATGTAGCTCAGTTTTGGGCATGTGGGATTCACTCATGATCTTCTGAGCTCCAAAGGGGCGTGGACAGCTCCACTTCTCTGGCTCTGCCTTCCACAGCACACACAGCTTGTTTCATAGGTTCAGGCTGGCTCTACTCTACACTGCGACTGCCTTTGGTGGTCCTCCCATGGTCCTGGCATCTCCAGTATGCTGGAATCTCTATTTCAACTGAGGCTGTGCCAATGGCCACTCCTGGCCTCTCAGACTGCCAAGACTCAGCTGTTCTCTGTGACCCCTTCACACCTTCAAAACCAGTACCATGTGGGAGACTCTTACATATTACCAAGTTCTGTTTCCAGCTTGAGATGGAGGCTCAGGCCCTCTCTGGACCACAGCTTATGTGTGCTGATCCTAAGGAAATAATTTCCAGAAGATTTCACTCAGTAATGCCGATCTCTTGTTATTCAGAACTGATTTTTCAGTTCCAGCTGATCAACATCAATTATTCTAGTAAAGCACGAAAGGTTTCACTTCTTAATTCAAAATATAGCACACAACACAACCCTGAAAAATATAGCACACGACAGAAACCTTTGCTTTCTTTGGAAGCTTCACAAGCCGGGACTTCGTCGTCTATACCTCTTTCAACATTATCTTCCAATTTCCTACAGAACAGCTCACTGTGCTCGAAGCACTTTTCTAGTTCAAAGCTCCAAAAACTTCTACAGTCCTCCCAGACACATATGGACAGGTCCATCACAACAATATCCCACTCTCTGGTACCAATTACTGTCCTACTTTTCTTTTTATTGCTGTGATGAACCACTCCGGCCAAAACCAACTTGGGGAAGAAAAGGTTTATTTCAGCTTACAGTATAGTCCTTTAACCAGGAAATCCAAGGCTGGAACCCAAACCAGAACCTGGAGGCAGAGACCACAGAGGAATGCTGCTCCTTTGATCCATGCTCAGCCTGCTTTCTTATATAACACAGGGCCACCTACCCAGGGGTGGCACTGCCCACAGTGGGCTGGGCCCTCCCACATCACTCAACCATCAAGAAAATGCCTCACAGACATGGCCACAGGCCAATCCAATGGAGGAAATCCCTCAATTGAGGTTCCCTCCACCCAGATGTGTCAAGTTGACAACTGAAGGTATCCAGCACACTATCTATTTGGTGAGGCAGGCCTTTAGTCCTAAGAAGTGAACTAGCAGAGAGCTAATGCTAAGGACCAAAGCCTATGTTAATCTAGTAGACTCCATGAGACTTCCAAGTAAAGAGTAGGTTAGTGTGCTCAAAGAAAATCTGAAAGTAACCGTCAGGATAGGCATGATCTAAAAGGCAAAGAGGAAAGATAGCTGCCCCAGAAATGGAGAATTAGTCAGACACAACCAAATGTGGAAATATTTCAAGCAGATTCAGAGTAAGCCAGCCTCTTAGTGAAGAGCCACTGGAAGCCACATGAATCCACTGAGGCTAATGAGCAGAGGTTTGATGAAACCATCTGAAGTACTAGGATTGTGCTGATTCTCACATAGCTTCTCTTACATGTCTGGAACAGATAGTGAAATTCTGAGTTGCCTCTTACAATGTGTGTATGCTAGCAATCACAGGCCCACTTTCCTTAGAAAGGCACTATCGTAGAGGAGATATATATATATATCCTTCCAAAGCTGCACTATAGACACTTAAGTCACAATGGCCAGGCTCAGTCAGAATACTCAGGAAAGCTCCAGCTCTCCAGGTCTGCCTGTTGGACACTTTGAAAGATGAGGTAGGGAAACTGTAGGCCCCAGTAGTTATCACCACCTGTTCCCTGAGCAGCTCCCCCTCTGAGCATCACATTGCCCCACAGGAAAGAGGGAGAGGAGGGAGAGAGGGAGCAAGAACTATTTAGGATGTCTGTCTGGTGACTGTCACTTTGGCAGATCCCTCTGTGAGGTCACAGTTCTTATTCTGGGAACAGGACTGGCCCTTGGCAAAGCTGGGAAGTGGCTGACATTTGTCTCTGAGACCCTTCAAACTTCTTTAATGCTTTCCTATAAACTATTGCCCTTAACTCTTTTACTCAGACTCCAGGAGGCCACACAGTGCAATTTTGCCACGAGCACTTTATCCCGAAACCCTAAATGAAACACCTCATGGTGAAAATTGTCTACACAGTGCCAGCAGCCTCTCTGTAGCCCTGCAGCAGTCCCATGAGTCCTCTGCTTTGTGGCCTCTGAGCTCTCAAAGTATAAATGTGATCCCATGACCCACTCCTACCTGCATTCAAACTCTTCCAGGATCCTGCATTCTCTGGTGAAGTAAGTTCAAGTCCCTTGGTATGATACAGTACAGTAGTCCTCAACATGTCTCACCTGTTAGCCTGGTACAAATGTAAATGTTAGGCACTGCCCCAGACCTATTGACTCAGAAATCCTAGGAACTGGGTAGTCTCTGTATTGTACCAGGCCCTCTAGGTGGTTCTGAAGCAAAGTCACATTTGAGAACAACGGATAAAGGAAATTCCTGCTCACTGCCCAAACTCAGGACTCACTCCTGTCCATGGTGCATTCTAGGGTTTAACCCAGGGATTCAGAGATTTTACCAAACCTATGCATTCTTTTCAGGATTTTGTGGCTCCATTAGAAAAGAATAGTGAAGCCTTGGTTTTAATTATTGAGAGCCTATTTGGTGACTGATTGGCAGTGTATAAAGGGTACATCCTATTGTAGGCGCCTTTCATCCTAATTCCAGCCTCATTTTCAATCCCTGGGTTACAAAGATTTTGTATTAAATTGATTTGATGCAGATTCCAGCCACTCTGTCAGAAAGATGAATATCTCAAAAGACAGCAGCCTGGAGAAGGTTCATTGAGCCCTAAGGAACCAATCCCTAGTAAGAAGCCAGGGGGATGAGGATGTCAGAGTAGCAGCTCTAGGGGAGCAGTTGTGTCTGCCTTTCTTTGTGTGCATAGCTGTAACAGATTAGGGTGGGTGCAGAGGGAGGAGCTGAGGCCCGGAGCCCAAAGGCTACACTCCGTGGAGGCACGGCAGCCCTGTAGCAGACTTGAATACTGCGCTGAGGCTCCTGCTCAGACACCCCAGACCAGGGAGGGGATTTAAGCTTGATTCATTAAGCTTGATTCTTCCTCCAGGGGAGGTGGAGGGCAGGGAGGCCAGACAGGGCGGGGCCAAGGGACGCTTAGGAGCCAACACAGCTGGAAGTGATTAGGAGCAACCTGGAAGGCAGCAGACAGGTAACAGAGACCTTTGCCCCAGAGGTGTTTGGCAAATCCCCCTGCTGTATTTTGACTCTGTGTCTGACAGCTGTGGAGGTTTCCACAGTGAAATGTGGAAAGTGCTTACTTAGTTCTTTGGCGTTCTGGAGGAGTGGACTCTTTCTGTTGGCAGTAGCAGGGCAAGAGGCAAGATACTACCTTCAGAATTACCTGAAGCAAAAATTAGGGAGTTGAGGATGTATTGCTACACTCAATTTTTGTCATGTATGGAGTTTCTGGGGGGTTTTGTTGGTGGTGGTTTTGTTTTGCTTTGTTTTGTTTTTTCTTGGGACATGCCCTTGAGCTTTCCTCTCAAAGCCTTGTCTTTGTCCCATCTCTCCTCCCCTGGGCCAGGAGGTCTGTCTCAAGCCCAGCCAAACAGAGTTGCTATGGTGGCAACTGAGCCACCGGCTTCCTCTCTAGGTTGGGAGCCACACCAAGCTGGAAACACTGTGGCTCCTCCTGCACCTCTGTGTCACAAATCTCTTCCATTTTCATTTCAGGAAAACTTAACCAAAAGGAAAACTCCCTGTCTTTCTTTGTTACGGGAGTGGCAGTACCCTAGGATGTATGGTCCAAAAAGGAAGCTGTCTGGGGAAACCGGAAATAATTTCACATTGTCCGAATATGTAAAGGAGAAATGGCAGCAAAAAGGGGTTTGTGCTTCATCTTAGCTGTTTCCCGGCACGACTCCAGGACTGAGAATAAACGAAAGCGGAGAGGTGTTTCTCAGGAACACCCCTGGATGCACTGTTTTCTCTAAGTCAAGCACGCTTTGCAGAAATACAGTCTGCAAGCTGTTATCCCTAATTTTCCAAGTCCATGCAATGTTGCACTGGGCCAAGCCACCCTTGCTGTTAAATGTCAGTTTAAACCTAATTAATTTAACCACTCTGAGAAGTTTAAATTAGCTCCCACAGAGACTATAATTTGCTTCGAGTTCTTACCTGCTCTGGATCACTAATTCCCAAACAAGACCACTGCAGGCATGATTTTTTTTTTTTTAAATATTGACTTAAAAATGTAATCAATTAGTACATGTTCATCATAAAGAATTAGAAAATAGAGAAAATCAAGAGAAGGATTTTTTAAAATCACTTAATTTTATCATTAAATAACTACTACAAAATATCTTGATATATAAAGTATTTCTTCTTTTCCTTATGCCTTAAGAAGTAATTTTTAAAGAAAACTTTCAATGGAACATTTCTCTCTGAGTTTCTGTATTTATGACTCAAAATAGGATTTTGCAGATTGAAAGTCCAGTTTTGCCCAGATAGGGATGATTTTCTAAGTTCTTTAATCACCAAGACGCAAACCCAAAAAGCTCAGATTTAGAGTCCTTTCTAGCAGGGAGTTTTCTTTTCCCCGTGCTGAGGGGATTGTGACGATTGCTGTGGACAGGAGGAGAAGGATAGAGAATGGGGAAAACCCAAAGCTCACATCCATGTGCATAAAATGATGGAGAGAGGAAGGAGAAGAGGCTGGGTAAGGATGGTGGAACACAGTCTCCCTCATCCACGACAGAGGGAGGTCAAGGTCAGACAGGATGAAAGGAACACAAGGAGAGAGGACATTTGACAGAGCCATCCGTCTAAGTTGCTTACTTCAGGACAGATGTGTTTGTCTAATTTGGATCTACTTGTAGCTGCTGATATAAAACTGCTGTGTGACCCAGGGGCCCAAGTGTATATTACTTTGAAGAACAAGAAAGTTTTCTCCCAGATTTAAGCAAAGGTGCTTTTCCAAGTGGTAGGTGAGGTCTTCATTCAGGACCTAGGGCATTGCTGTCAAATGATATCTGACTGCTACTGGACAGCTGCCCTATATGGAGCATTGAGTAGGAAGGGAAAAGAATGGGCAGGGGAGAGACTGGCTCTAAAGTGCCCACTTGACTTCTCCTGTGTTAATGGCTATATTTTGGTCATATAACCTAACTTGACTACAGGATGTTGAGAAATATAGTATAACTTGTCAATAATACCTGCCTAGCTATGCTTCCATTAAAAAACAACTGGAGAAAATATTTTGATAGATCACCAGCAATCTCTTCCATCATTTGTATCATTTAAAAAGTACATGTAAAGAGTCTTTAAAGACAGGAATAGGTTTGCCCTCAGTCACCATGAGAAAAGAACATCATTCTTTAGATTTCTTGTGACTTGTCCCCCATAGGCTCATGCATTTGAACAAACCCCTCTATAGCTGGTAGTTCTGTTTTAGAAAGTTGTAGCACCTTTAGGAGGTGGAGCTTCATTGTAAGAAGTAGGTCACTGGGGGTGGGACTTGAGGTTTTATAACAAATCCCCACTTTCCATCTGCTCTCAGCTTCCTAAATGAATGTAATGTGAGCACCTCAAACTCCTGCTGCCTTGCCTTCTCTGCCATGATGGACTGTGATGGACTGTATCACTGTTTAAACCATAAGTCAAAGCAGATCCTTCCTTTCTTAAGATGCTTCTTGTCCAGTACTGGATTACATCAATAAAAAAGTAACTAATATAATAACTTCAACCCAAAGAGGGCCTGAGTCAGAGACAAGAAGAGCCAGCTGCACCAAAGTATACCATTGTTTATGACCAAGCTCAGAGAGACTGAACCATGGGTTATACCAGCTAATCAGTGTCAATTGCAAAGGCCAGCTAGGTGGACAGCAACAGAGCCGACAGGGATCCACAAAACACAGAGAAGCCACAGGACATACCTTGGCTCTGAGAATCTATCACTCCACTGCCTTAAGACCACAGTAAGCATCCTTCAAACCCTGATTGCTATCTTAGGGACCAGAAGTAAATGGGACAGAGATGTGAAAAATTGGACACATACATGCACAAGCAATCATGTTACCTAGGCAGACTGTCTAGAGTATGAGCCACATTGATCAAATTGGGCTGAATGTACTCAACCCCAACCCACCAAACAGGGTAGGGAGCTTATGAGAAAACTCAGATCAAATCATCAGTCAATAAAGAAATCACATTTCCCCTCTGAACATCTGAAAAAAAATTATCACCCCCAGACATATATATATATATATATATATATATATATTTTATATATATATAATGTCTAGGGAACGCTGGAGCTGGGATTAAGAAATGCAGTTGATGATGTAAGCTACTTCTTACTTCTACCTCAGGGCTTTTTTTTTTTAACTACAACAACAACAACAACACACACACACACACACACACACACTTAGCTGTCACAAAATACGTACCTAAGGAGCTGCTATAACTGAAGTGCAGATGTGAGTTGTAGATGGGGTTGAGACAGAGCTGTGCCATTAGGTCATGAGAGACTGGCATGTCTACCCACGGAGGAGGAGATGTCAAGAGTACACAAAACCAGCATCTTTTGTATACTCAATCTTAATTAATCCAGTTCTATGGACTATTCTACTGATCTTTATTAAGCCTTTGACACGCAGACCAGGCACTGTGGTTGGTCAGGACACGAACACATAAAGAGTCTTTCCTCTTTATGATCACATAGCCTGGGCATGGGGGGAATATAAGAAATCAATATCCCCAGTGAACCATTGTTAGTAGTGTATTAGCCCAGTATGCATGGCAGGGCTAGTGGAAGATACTCAGGACTATGTGTTGAATGGATGAAGAATTGTATGAGGAGGAAGGAATGATAGCAGAACCCACAGACTTTCTCTTTTTATTAGCAAGTGCTCTTTCACTAAACTTTGTTTTAGCTTTAAGGCATTTTGCCATTTTCCAAGAGGAATATTTTTCTGAATCTAAAATTATTTTAAGTGTTATTCTTAAGTGCTCTTAGCAGTGACATATTTTAGATAACTCCATCTGAATTCATTCACGCATTACCCATCTGTGTCTCTGTTTCCAAAGTGCCCAGAGGCCCAAGCAAGATTGCACAGTGTATATGTCATCATTTCTCTTGTTGCTTTTTTTCCATTCTACTCTGCTAAAAGATCCCAAAGTATGTTAGAGAGCAATCAGCTTGTGGGGAGGGATTATTACCCCCAATACAAGAAATGGGGAAGGAAGTGAATTATAGCACAGGGAAAGAGAGGAGTATTTAGGATTTAAAGTTCCTTTATCCACCCTAGGCCTGAGAGAGTCCTTCCACCCAGCTTGTCAGGAGAAGACAGTGATCTTTTGCTTCTCTCTTCCTCTTGACCCCTACCCCTCTACTTCCCACATGTGCAGCTGACTCTGAAGAGCTCCCCAGCAAAGGACAAAGTGTCTGGGAATAAAGAAAAGCTAAAAATAAAAGGGGTGAGGAACAATGACTACTACCAAAGCAACAAAGTTTTGACAGTATTCCGGTTTTACATTTTAATTTTTGCAGCATTAAAGAACAAACTCTGAACTTTTGGCATGCTACTCATGTGCTCTACCACCAAGCTATACACCAGCTCTGGCTTTGTTTTCAACCTCTCTGATCTTTGTCCAATAAATTCATGCTTTTCTTTGTGCTGAATTCTTAAAACTGCAATGAAAAATCAAAGAAAATCTAGAGACATATGACTGTTCAAGGTGCTGAGACAGAAAGAATGAACAAGCCAGAGAACAGGGAGAAGGGCTGTGAATGCTGCCTTCTGGGCCTGGCACAGCTACTGCAGCCCTGACCTCACAGTAGCTGTGACTGCCTGCAGTGGATCCACAGAAGACTGGGCTTACCAATAGTCAATCATGGATCAGGGAGGGGGCCTTGGAGTCCTACCCCTCCTGCTGAAGTATTGTCTACAGATGGATTCTGGAAGAGTAAGTTGTCTTGAGTGCCCGCTGAGGTGCCCACCAGGCCTTAATAGATAGTTCCAAACCCATTGTCACACAGAATGATCGTTGTTAAACTCAGTGGGTCTCAAAGAAATAATAATAAAATGGAGACATGAATGTTTGAAAGGGAATTATGGGGGTTGTTAAAAGGGGTGGAAAGGAGTTTAGAGAAGGTGAAGGGTTACAGTACACAGAATGCACTTTATACAGATATGAAACTGCAAAGACTAAAATTCATTAAAAGTTATAAAAATGCTTTAAAGTTAAATTATATAAACTTAAAATTAAGCTATGGGGAAATATAATTACAAATATTTAAATTTTATCATTTGTAAAAAACATATCTTATAGTTTTCTGATTTGAAAATATGTGTTCATTTTTGAAGTTTTGGAAAGTATAAAAAAAGACAGTAAAGAAAACTAATGACACCAGCAGTATGCCACAGAAGTAACTGCTGTTAATATCTTAATATTCCCCTCCTAACTGTCACAACATGCTAAATTCCTGTGTCTACCTTGTTCATTCTTTATCCCCTTGACTTAGGAGCTCATGGTATGGGGAGTTTATAGTTTGATCCAAAAGTGGATCAATACTACTTATAACCCTTGTTTTAAAGTCTAACCCTATAAAAAAGTTACTTCATCTGATAACATCTTTTCCTGTTGAAATAACTTAGTAATTGTACTGGATTCCTTTAACAAAAGGCTGCTTCATATATTGATAGATGGACACAGCTTTGATTTTTAAAGCATTCCTTCATTACTGTATCACTCAGATGTACAAGGTGCATCCCTGCTGTAACCTGTGTTTAAATGTGATTGATTCTATGGTGCCATTCCTGGGACAAAGGCTCTGCCTCTGTCTTAGGCTTGTGATTATATTTGTATTTGTTTTTGACTGCAGTTAAATGTCTTTGAAGTGTTGTGTATGTGACTTCAGTGTAACATACTATTGAAGCAAGATGCTTTCACCATTGTGTGAAAAGAGTCCTGTAAATATCTAGTCCCTTCATATGTGGGGCAATAGTAAAAGCATCTAGCCAAAAATGTTTAAAACCAGTATTCTATTACTACATTTTAAAATTTCATTTCTATTTGTAATTTAAACTATATCAGTACATTATAATAAATTCTCACAGCTGTAAATTTGTAATTTCATGTTCATACATGCCTGGCAATGATACTGAGGAAATAGCTTTTCTGTCAAAAGTCTTAACATGTTTGTTCTGGTTATCAATATGACCTTCACTATCCTCCTCTGTGGATCCCATCCCTTTCCTTTCATTCCATTCTTTATAAATTCCACTGAAGGACCGTTATGTTCAGTGCTTTGTGGAAATTATTTGATTCAAAGACAGAAAATTAGGATTCTTGGGAGGGCAATGAACCAGGAGAAACTCAAAGCTCAGATCACATGTGAGCACATCCTGAATGGAATTTTTATCCCTAGATAAAAAGTTTATCCCATAAAGGGAAAGACGGAACTCAAGAGAGGTGGGACCATAGGCGACAGGTATTATTAAGGGAGAAATGGGAAAAACAAGGACACTTTAAATGGGGAAACCATGGTGGAAGGGTTAGACAATGGGAGAGATAAATAATGCCTAGCTAGTTTTAAAAAAACCAGAAATATAATATATGTCTAGGCAAGGTTTATCTGAGAGCATTTGGTCTTTGCTCAAGCTTTATCTACATGGTGCATGGTAATTAAAAGTACCAGACTGGTGGAACTAACCTCTTTGGATGTCTAACAGCTATACTTTGAGGCCTATACTAATTTGGTCAGAGGGACACAAAGGATAATTTTTGCTCCTTGCCCTTCTAGGTCAACTATGCTCCAGGGTGTGGGAGAGAGGCTTGAGCCTAGGGTGAAAGTCTTAATGACAGCCATACAGCAGGCCTGAGGGAACGGCCTGACCTCTGGAGGCACAAGGAATGCCTGTGACATTTGCTCCCATTGGCAGATCATGAGACTGATGCCTAGAGCTCATCACTCCCTAATCACAACCCTTGAGATTCTAAATTGCAACACTTAGATATTGCAACAGCCTGGGTCACGTGGTTCCCAGGAATCCAGGCCCCATACAGGAAACTGGAACCTAAGTAACCTGAAACCTATCATGCTAATAAGGTGTCTGACTCACGCTGTCCTGATAGGACACAGCCCTGCCAAAGATCTGAGTTGTAACATCTTAATTGGACCCCTACCCCTATATAAGCTCGTGCCCTTCTACAATAAACTGATCTACGTCACCGAACCTGGTCTCCTGTGTCTGAATGTGGCTCCGCTGACACAGTCTCCTCACCAGCCCCGAGGTCTGGGACCAGGCAGAAGTAGCGATGATCAGAGGCAGCGGAGGGTGAGAAGAGCAGCCTCAGCAGCGGGGAACAGAAGAGCAGTCTCAGGACCAGGCAAGCAGAAGAGCTGCCTCAGCTCAGGGTGAGCAGAAGAGCGGCCACAGCTTGCAGCCACAGTGAGGAGGGAAGGGCTGTGCCCGTACGATCAAAGGCAGCACCTGTGTGATCAGCATCACATGAGTGGAGAGCAGCCACAGGTGGTGCCTGTGCAAGCGGGGGAGCGGGGCCCAGAGACAGCACCAGGAGAGTGGAGGGGCAGCCGCAGCTGGAGGCAGCCACATAGGGGACTATACGCATCTCTCAAAATGTCCTGTCTTCTTGATCAAGGAGGCCATGGAGACCTCACCAAATGGACTTGAACTAGTGTCCAGTCTACAAAGAGGAAACATTTCGTCCATGCTTCCAAGTGAAGCCAGCCAAGGTCAAGTAGGACCTTTGACTTATCTTCACATAAATGGAACTCATAAAAGAAAGGAGCCACGGGATCCTCCCAAGCCTATGTGACCCCTGAGGAACAGATCCTCAAATGACCTTAAAAGTGAAAATAAATTGGTTTATCTGGGCCAATTGCATGGTCTTAAACACCCAAAAGGAAAGTATAACCAAAGATTAAAGGGATCAACATAACTCTTTAAGAGCCCATGTGTATAGCTAAAAGCTACATAACAAGAAACAATGCCAGACAGGAGATACCTTCTGAATTGTTGGCCAGGGTGGCCCAAAAGACACCCAGACAGTAACCCAGCATAGAACTCAGAAAATGAACAGAAGACCCCAATCTTATCTAAAGGAATATTGGCAACTGATTGCTGCTAGATGAGGAATAGCTGATTGTTCTAAAACAAGGAATTCTAGATAGGCTGACTAGATTCAGCAGATGGACAAGCCCTGGAGAACGGCTGGGGGCACTGATAACACAATGGACAGTAACAGGCATTACAAGTATATGGGCTCCCTTGGGGGGAGGGTATGGGAGGGTGGCATTTGGGATTGGGTATATAGATGAATAAGATTGTTTGGGATGTTCTGTATAAAATACACAAAAAAAAATCAATACATTAAAAAATGAGTTATATTTGAGGAAGAAGCATAAAAATTTGCTCCATGTTAATTAGTAGAGGTGAAACACATTACCATTGAAATCTACCCACTGATTTTATATCCATGCTCAGGTGGATCTCAGAAAGTAACCAACTGTGACTAGTAATAATCAGATACATAGAGATTATAGACGCATGTGTGAACACCAAAGTGTTAGTAGCATTAAAAATGAGTTTTTCTGTATGAAACAGTATATTTTAAAATGAAATGGAGGTCTTTTTTAAAGGTTAAAACCTCATTCAGTTTTATGTCTTACAGGGTTTATACTGAGTTCAATA
This sequence comes from Nannospalax galili, assembly GCF_000622305.1. Lineage (NCBI taxonomy): Eukaryota > Metazoa > Chordata > Mammalia > Rodentia > Spalacidae > Nannospalax > Nannospalax galili. Next base: position 251,280 of record NW_008336056.1, on the reverse strand, counting down.
TTGCATAACTGTATTAACTCAACTGTGAACCCCAAAATTTACATCCAATACTGAAAGAGATGCATTTTTGCTCTGGAAGTTGTTATTGAATATGTTAATGCTATAACGAAATGCTTCTTCTAATCATGTGGTTATTAAATAAATAATCTAAAAAAAGTTTATCCCAGGAGGCCCTAACGATGTGCTTACCTCACCTTACCAGTGTGAAGAGTGGGATCACTACATAGGGTGGGGCCTTGAGAGAAGCCCTGTACCATCTGGCCTGGAGGCCTGATGACCAACCTTCAAGAACAGTGAAGCCCCTCCTGGCACTATAGGAACTGGCTAGTAGGATACATAGCTTGGCAGCACATTTTCTCATCTGAAAGGGAGAGATGCCTCTCTTGACACTGTGCAGCTGCATGGCTCATAAAGCCATCACATGACTTCATCTCTGGCCTGAGAGCAGAAGAGACACAGCAGGACACACCAGCCAGGGCTATGTCAGGGAGGAAGGGAGTGACAGGAAAGCCCGGGAACCACTGCAGTCTTCAAAACCCCACCCCACTAAGAGTAGAGTCATTTTCTGTAAGTTGACAATGTCTTGAGTAAGTATCAGTGAGATTGGTGAGCAGGCAAGCACCTGACACCAGTGTCACTTAACAGATGCCCAGAATCCTTCATCTTGATGCCATAGGGTGGCTGGGTCTCCAAGGAGCAGGGAGCTCATTCCAACTTTAAGTTGGTTTGGGGTCTTCCCTATTTTTGAGGCTCTGTATGTATGTATATATGTTAGTGTGTGTATCATATGTATGTATATATAAATATATATCATGTATGTATTTATTAATAGCCTCCATTTGAGTAGAAAGCTGAGATGATGTTCCCCTTCATAACTGTAAAAAGCCTCTGATTTTGTCAGGAATCATTTAATATCCATCAGGGCATGAAGCCGTCTGGGGTGAAGGTTGGTTCTGCAAATGCTGGTGGTGGAGGATCTGGGCCCTGACTAACTAGCCTTGTAAGGTCAAGTTTTTTCATATGACTACATGGGTTTCCAGAAAACATGTGAATTGCATTCTCATGTCGTTCAGGACAGCGTCTTCAGATAGTCTTTCACTTTGGGACATTATAATAGATACACATATATTTGAATTTCAATGTCTGCCTATTAAATTGTGTTTTATAAACACTAGGGCAATATATTATTTAAAAGATATTTTGTGAATCCTTTTGTTGGCTCAAGCTGTGAGAAAAACATTTACTTTTTTGATTGAAAGAAATATTCTACTATAATAATAAGACAATCTTATTCATAGAATAATCAAGTCATCAATGTTCCTAATAAAGTCTTTTAATTCTGTTTTCAAAATAACAATGAGTTTTGTCATCATTTGTTAAAATTACAGTTCATATTGTAATATTTTTCAAAGGACATTTTTAGAGAATAAAGCTATTAAAGAACAGCTTTTAAAGAGTCAACATGATAACTAGTGACAGTGTTTTTTCTCACTTATTCTGGAAGTCTCTGCACAGAGCTGTAAGGTCCCCTGTCCATCCTGAGCATGTCTCTCTGGCCATATCTGCTTTTTTCTACATTTCTCCAGTCACAGATTTGTTTAAAGCAAGGGCTGTAAAATTAGGCCTGTCCCAGCCAGCTCTTTGTTACACAGATGTGGTTAATCTGCTGTCACACAGGTGAGCCCCAGTGCTGGTGAGATAGCACCAGGCTCAACTCCTTCCCAAGACCAGGGTTCAGGGACATGCTGAGGCCTCTTCTGAGATCAAGTTAGAATCTCTGATGAGTCAGACTGCAAAGACCTAAGAAAGCCTAGAAGGAGAGCAGTATTAATCTCAGAGTAACATCCACAGAACACCTTAGCATATCACCCAATAAGGTTAGAATGAACATCACATAGGAACCCAGAATTTTTGTTGGGTTCATCTTAGTTTCAAAGACAATTGAGGCCCAGAGACATGACACAGTTTCCTAAGTGGAGCCCAAAGGCACACTTTGCCTTCTGTCATTCAGTATGTGTGTCTTCCACAAATACATGCTGAGGACCTTCCATGAACTTGTCTAGTTCCATGGAGAAGGCAGCAGAGGCCTGGTTTTTGGGAGGTTTTGCATTCAGTGGGGCAGCCTGTCAGAAACCACAGGACAGAGATGCTGAGTTGTGCAGTTGCTGCTTCACTTGCTATGGCTTACCTTCCTTTCTGGTCTAAATTCAGATTGATGGGGGCTAGAGAGATAGCTCAGCAGTTAAGAGCACTGGCTGCTTGGTTCCCAGCACCCACATACTGGCTAACAACCATTCATAATTCTAGTTCCAGGGGATCCTGAAGCCCTTTTCTGACCTTCATGGGAACTGCAGGATAGAGGTGCAGTTATATACATGCAGGCAATACACTCACACACATAAAATAAAAATAATAAAATATTTAAATTCAGATTGACACCTAGATTTGGGTCAGCCCCGTTTTCCATCCCTTTCCGGTTACTGGGGGATGATACTTTACTCCAGGACAAGCCACACTTTATTTTCACAAGAGTCAATGACCAATTTGAGGGATATGAACCCTGGTTGTCTGTTTAGGAGGACAGATGAGGTTGCATGAAGATACAGATGTTGATTCTGCCCATTGTGTAAGTAAGGATGCATTTCAAATACTAGAAACTCACAAGTGTTGACAAATCCACTCTCCTTACAGCATCAAATAGACTGTGAAAATGAAAGGGCTAAAGATGACAATAGAGTAGGAAGAAAAGGTAAATAATGGTATCATCTAGTTGTGTGCAGCTGTTTAGTTCATTTCATTTGCTCTAATTGCCTAATTTTGATGAGGCCAAAGCCATATGCATATTTAGCTGCATTTCCAGCTTCATTAGAGAACACAATCCTATTCTTCCTTCTCCTTTCATCCCTCTCTTACTTTTTGTTTTCCTGCTGTATATTTGAATCCCTATAAGACTCCTCAAGTTCTCAAAACAATGCAAAATGCAAATTAGCCAAACAATCAAAGATTAGCCTACAGTTGTGGTCATTTCTCCATCTTTTCTCTCTGCTTGCTGTCTCCTCTGTCCTGTCATGAGTCTGTCGTCAGCGACCAGAGTCATCTGAATGGCTCTTCTAATTGCTTCTCCTTGCTAACTGTTCACAGAGGCCCCCTCCTCTAGCTTTCCACAGAGGCCCCCTCCTCTAACTGTCCACAGAGGCCCCCTCCTCTAGCTGTCCACAGAGGCCACCTCCTCTGAGCTCTCCTCTCCCATTTCCCAGATCCTGCAGATCTCCTATACCTTCTACTATGCTGTAATAGATCTTTTCTGACTCTAGCTGCTAATTACAGTATGACACTAAGATTCTGCTCTTGACACTCATTCTTCTATCTCTTGGAGGTCTCATTTACTGTCAGGTATGATAAGCCCTTGCAGAGTAAGGACTGTGTATTGTTTAAATGTAACAGAGAGCCTTCCACAGAATTGAGGTTCAGTATCACTGGCTTAGCATGAAAACAGAAGCCTCTGACAGTGGTGATTAGTACTGTCCTCCTAGAGGGTTTTGGATAAAACATTAAGAAAAAAATATAACTAGCCTTGGAAAATACATCATTATGCTGAGCTATGAAGTCTATAGGTCTATAGTCTCATAAACCTGTGAAATTAACTGAACAAGACTCTAACTGAAATATTTTGTTATGTGTAGTTTTAACTTCAACAAACCTTATAATAGGTGGGGATGTAAATTCCATTTTTTCATATATCTTCTAAAGCCTCCATTATGGTTTAAATTTGAGATGCCCACCACAAACTCATTTACTGATCACTCTGTTTCCAGCTAGTGCTACTATTCTTGGAGGTGGTGGAAATTTGGGGAGGTAGGGTCTAGCTGGAGGAAGTGGCTCATTGGGGCGGTGCCTCTGAAGGTTGTGCCTTCAGAAGTTGATATCTGGTCCCCAGTCCTTCCCCCACCCTTCTCTGCCAACCACAAGAAAGAACCTTCTTCTCCAAGGTTCCTATCCACCATGATGTTATGCCCAGGAACCACAGACTGAAACATCTAAAACCATGAGCCCAAATAAATAATTCTTCCATTTAAGTTGCTTTTAGCATTTGTCACAGCAACCCAAAGTCTTACTAACACAACTATTGCTTCTTTCCATCTTTGCTTCTACAGGGCTGCAAGCCACTTGCTGACCATTGCCTCTCACCTGGAAAACTGAAACAGCCTTCTACATGGTGGTCGGCTGCCTTCTAGCCTTCCCCTGCATTCTCCATCCAGAAGCTGGAGACATCTTTAAAAGCCACAAGCCTGGATCTGTTACTCTTGCTCTAGAACCCTCCATGGCTTCCTACTGCTCTGTGTCCATGCATTCTACCTTTCCATGCTGCCTGTAAAGCCCTGCAGGACCTCATCAGCTTTTCTCTGTTCCTATGACACTCCACATGATAGTGCCTTCAGGTGTTCTGTCTCTTCTACCTGAGCAATTCTAAACTCTTACAGCTCAGCTTCCTCTAAGCCTCCTCGGAGCCCCCGGCAGTTGAGGAATGCCAGCTGTTCACTGTCATTTTTATCATTCTTTTCTTCCCTAAGATTTATGACAACATATTAGAATAACCACTTGGGTATTCATATATATAATGTCTGTTCTCCCTCTCTAGGTGGCAAGTGCTCTAAGATTAGGATTAATGTCTTGCTCATTCATCCCTTTAAACTGGTCTGGCACAGAGTAGGTGCTCCATACACAACCACTGATTGTGTGAATCAATATAAGTTGCAAAAGAATCAGCCCTTGCTTGTCCAAATACAACCCTTGAGTTTGGAAAGATGTTTAAGCCATTTTGGGAGTGAAAGACTTGGCTGAGTTGGAAGAGATGTGGTGAAGGAACACATCAAACAGGTCCCACAGCCCCAAGGAGCTGGTCAGAATGTGACTGAATGAGGATCTGTGTGCAAAGTCTGAGTCAGGGACCTTTTCATCCTTTGGCTGGGGAAAATAGAGATCTAATCTTGTTTTCCACCTGCTAAACCTGAACATGAATGCTATGGCTATGTCCATTGTGCATATGGTGGATAAATCTGTTCTTATCCTCCAGGGATTCTGCTAACTTGAAGCCAACACTAAATGAACCACAGATGATGGTTCCTTTTAGAATTATTACATGTCAGATTTCACTTCACCTCTCTGCTTATCTTTAGAATTCTGGCACATTTCTTAGCATTTCAGGTTCTATGAAGGGATGAAGGGGTCTGGGAAATGAAAAACAGTATCTATGGCTTAAAACATCTTGAAAGAAACTGATCATTCCTAAAATTGTCATTCACTTTTTTTTAACTCCAGAGTTAATATGAATGAATTTTATGCTTGAAGATGTTAGTTTTCATTTTTGTTTCTACTTCCATGAAAGAATACCCATGAAATTTTTCAAATTTCAAGGTCATTTATTTAAAAGGTAGCACTTTTACTTTTGAAACAAAAGATTTTGATTAATCCTTTCTGAAACACAGAATATGTCCAAACATAGGCATGATCATTTAAAAGTATTTACTAGTTACTTACCACGGGCATGGCCTGGAACTGAGTATTGAATGTTATAAAAGACTGAAAAAGACAGACTTACTCCCTGCTCTGAAAGAACTGACAATCTACTATGTGATACAGGATGCGTCAACACCTTTTAAAACTAATCCCAGGAAGAAAGTACTAAGCATCGTTAGAGACAGAATCATGGTGGTATGAACCCCACCTGTGTTTTCAGCCTATCTAGATAAGAAAATGCTGCTTTCAGTGATGAACAACTTGAAAGATTCTGAAAGGAGGTAATATTTAAAACTGGTCATAAAAAGATAGAAGTTTTGTTTGTTGTTCTGCTAAACTATTCATTTTACTTATTACAAAGAAATATACGCAGACAGTACATACGAAGAAAAAGGATCCAGTGAAATCCTACAAGTTCCACCTCACGGAGATAATCACATGACAGTTTTCCTCTGTGTGGATGAATGTAGTTGTTTTACAAAACTGGCACCATCCATTGTGTGCCCTGTCTTACTCATCTAACAATCGATGCTTGAGAATCAAAGGGTCGTCAAGAAACAGCATTTCTTTACCAGACAGCATCGCTGTGGTTCCTGCTGGACTGGCCCTGTCTTCTGCTTTGCTGTGAACTGAAGGAAATGTGGCAGCAGGCTGCATGTTTTTGTTGAGATAGTACTGCTAATTAGATAGTAAAAGCCTAAAATTTCCCAAATGCTTATAATCTAAGTGGGTGTGCTTGGGGTACAGACCAGTGGGAAACTTACATTGACCTGGAAATGGATGGACTGAGGGCAAGATGCAGAAATGTTTTTTCTTGGCAACAGAAATAATTTTTCAAGTGCCCAACATGCATGTCCTGCTTCATGAATGTGAGGGACAATTAAAAATGTCTCCAGTTTAAGGCAAGAAGTTAGGGTTTGTGACCAACCATGGTATTAGTCCAAGAACCACTGCTGGGCTCACGGTCATGTTGTTTCTTACTCTAAGGAATTAAATATATGCAGACAATGTAGATGAGTGAAAAGGATCCAATAAAAAGCTCTCACACCCCACAGTGGTAATTATGAAGAAAAGGAAAGTAAATGTGTTACGACCATATTTGAGCTCTACCCATGGTCCTATTACTCATTTGAGCACATACAGGCACATACGCACATGCACACGCACACACACATACACACACATATATGAGGATTTATTAAGAGCATATGCTACATACCAAAGAAGATGCAAAATTTCACTGCAGACAAATGTCAGACCCATTCCAACCTGCTGTATTCAAGGAAGAAGACAGGTAGGATGGACATCAGGCCACCCTTGGTCCAGGCACTTTCTGTGAAGGTAAAAATCAAGAGCAGGTGATGTGTCCACAGAAGGGATGCAATTTGTAATGTCAGGATCCCTGATAGTTTGTAATGCTGAGAGTCAATGTCCCCACAATGACAGCCCTTTGTGAGATCTCTGTGACTTTCAATGGTTTCATAGACGCAGGTAACACAAGCAACAGCGTTAGGCACAATCCTTTCGCTACTGAGAGAGAGGATGGTATCTTATGTGTCTCACAAGGGGTCCACCAGGCGATGGCCACACACATTATATCCTCTGTTCCATTGCTTCCAGTCACAACCTGCTAATCAAACTGCCTATCATGGCTTGGAACCTCTGGACCTACTTGCCTAAAGAGAATGTTCTTTCCTGAGGTACCAGGGATGAGGGCAGGCCCATTTCCCTTCACCATTTTGTTTTTCCTTTCTACACCCCACAAACATAAAACCTTAGGGTCATATTACTGGAAAGAAAATAAAATTACATTATAGGAAAAAAGTTGGAATTTATATAAATATGACTTCTCTATTCAAGAAAGTAACTGCATGGACTATCCCAGTCCTTGTTCCACAGTCCTCTGCCCAACACCTCTCTAAAAACATAAACTCTCTGGTGGAAACTGTCTGCCATGCTCCTTTTCCATAGGGCGTGGCTCATCCGGACCAGCCCTCTCCTCAGCTGTGCAGGCCTGAGCTTTTCAGTTCACAAGTGAACACTGAGGGCTCCAGCAGGACAGTGAGTGGGGCTGAGTGCCATATTTAGCAAATGAAAATACAAGACACCCAGTTAAATTTGAGTATCAGACAAACACACAAGATTTCTCAGCATACAATACTTAGGACATACTTAGACTTAAAAATTTGATCACTGACTCCAGATTCAAACTTATCTGGATGAACTGCCTTTCATCCAGCAATGACAAGCAGTGGATTTTGGCAGCCCAAAAACCGCAGAAGCATTCAGGGTGGACGGGGTACTTTAGAATCACTCAACAGGCAGCTTCCTTGTCAAGAGGGTAGTTTCTCTTTCTCCCTTTCTCCTTCCCTCTATGGTGGCATAATATGATCTAGCCCATAAGGAAGGGAACTTAAGTACAAAGTACCCCAAATGTGCCCATTCTGTGTCCTCTGAAGTGTTATCCCCACCATGAGAGGACGTTCACTATTTCTTCAGAGAAGTATTGGCTCCTTGGTTCCTGTCTCCTGCTCCGAGTTCCAGTTTAACCCCCAGTCCACAGTCGGCAGAGTACCTGTGTTGAAATCCTAACCCCCAGGATGATGATGTTTCATGAGTGAGAGGATGGAGCCTTCATCCACAGGATTAGTGCTCTTATAGAAGTGCTCCCAGAGAGCTCATTTTCGACAACTATATGAGAATTCAACAAGAAGTCATCAGTTGGCATCCTGGAACGAGATGCAAACAGGATCCCATCTGTGCTGGCACCTTGATCTTGAACTTCCAGCCTCTAGAACTATAAGAAATCAATGCCTGGTGCCTAGAAACCATCTGTCTATGGTACTTTGTTATGGCACCCTGAGGAAACTAAGACAAGACCTAATGGGTGTGCCCTGTATTCTGATCCCCTTGTGTGCAAGGGGAGGACGAGTTGTGTGGTTGAAGGTTCACATACCTGTGAATGAACAGCACAGCCATGAGATGCTCCAGCTCTGAGGGGAAATTGTATAGACCAACATGAGTTGAACTGTCTTCAATATTACCTAATTAGGGGAACTTGGGTAGATTAAACGTCTGCATATTAATCATCTGAAAAGGGGAAGCAGATGGTAACATTCACCACCTAGGGTTGTCATGAGGATTAAAATACAAAATTCTCATATATACCCTCAAGACTTCTTGGCATTTGTAAGCACTTAATGTTTATGAAGCCCTTTATTATCATTTGAAATCTTACTATAATTATTATGAATTGGAAGGGCACCTGAATAAATCTGAGACTGAATTTTTGAATCTATTGGCCAAATTACAGCTGTGGTTGCTTTCAAAACGGGGCCTTCTGAACAGAAACTTTTCTACCTTCTGCCAGTTACTGTTTCCTACCCCTCCTCAGATTAGTAGAAGCAAGAAGTGAAGTCTTTGCACTGGATCTAAACTCATATTAATTTCTGCTTCGGTTTCCTTGCCAAATGGTGTTGACTACAGGGATAAGTAGCCATTACAGGACGTCTGAGCTGTAACGAGTGTGTAGAAATGAGCCCCACAGGAAGTCAGAGAAGGAGCAGGACCCCTGAGCTTCCGGGGGCCTTTGGAGATTGTATAGTTGTCCCCACTGTTCCTGGCAGGAACACTCAGAGGCATGAGCTCGTGTCAGGAGTTGTTGTTGCCCCTGTTCGTTGTTAGATTTTGGAGGAGTTATTTAAACACCGGCGGTGACATCTACCCCAGACTGTTGCCAAATGACATAAACGACCAAATCTTCCACGTTCATTTTTATGGGCGACTGTGCTAAATATTTTTCCCATGCCTTCATGTCTGGACACCTATCTTTCAACCCTGTTCTATGACTAAGAGGCCCCAACACGTTACATTAAAATTCAGTCAGCTTCTCACATATCATAGCACAAGGCAGAATGGATCTCGGTGGCTTTGAGGGGATTACTGCATGTCGGACAAGTTTCGGGGAATTTGAGTTACAGGCCTGAGCAGGTTTTGAGTGCTCACCAGAATCTATAGAGCATTTACTGGCTCATAATCATTTTATTAAACATGTCCAGTTTAATAGAATATAAAACATTAAAAATGATCATGGTGAGTTTTTCCTGTCTTCTGACGTATCGGTCTGAAGCCTTGCTTCTGAAGGAGACTTCCCAGGTTCAAATCCAGGCTCTACCACTTGTTCTCTGTGCAACCTGGACATATTGCCTTGCTGGTTTCCTTCTGTTAAATGGGAAACAGTAGTAACTATTTTCTAGGGCTGCAGAAAGAATAAAACAAACAATTGTTGTAATGCCCTTAGATCAATGCTGCTCACAGTGACCCCTCAGTTGATGTGAGCCATGAATATAATTTTTAAAAGCCTCATCAACTGCCTGTTTAAAATCATAAACATATTTAGTCTCACAAAACTGTTTTTCAAACATCTTTTTAATTGCAAATTAACTTATGTTCAGTAAAAACTACAATAGTGATTTTATTTTTCATCCATAGGTATACCATAAAGAAATGTTAAAAACTTGAGGCTTGGAAAAAGTACTTTATTAAGCGAAAATAACAGAAGTTTTTCCTTTTGTTCAGGGATATAGAGAAAGAGGGGTTTGATTCCTGGCTGTGCTCAAAGGCAGAAAGAGCTATAGGATTCCCTGTGTGGCCCATTGAGCATTCTACCAAGCAAACAGCAAACCTCGTTCAATGCTTTACAGCTGTGGGTATGCGAGGTTCAGGTCTGCTAGCTTACATCACAACTTCGTCTGTATTCTGCACGTCTAGCTTTTACAAAAATCCAGAGATTTTTTACACGAACTGACAAGTCTCTCCTCTTCTCACTCTAGTCTATAGCAAGCATGATTTCAGTTACCTTCTCTGAAGCACCCATGTGTTTATAACTCTAGCCCAGACTTTCCAATGTTCAGCCCATCTCCTACTTAATATGCCTTCTTGGATGCCCCCAAAGAAACTTATTGAAACCAATCTAAAAGGGAGCTTGTCATCTTCCTAAAACTGACTTGTTACCTTTCCTCACAAACTTGGTCCTCTTCCAGGGGTGTCTATATTTCTTAATGGTCCCACTACTTCATTGTCCAAGCCACAAACTTCAGCTCAACCTTGACATCGTCTTCTCCCTCACCCCTTACCCAAGGCTTCACCAAGTCTTACTGATGGACTCATTCACTCCGGCGTCTATCTACTCCAGTCCTGAGCACCAGCACTCAAGTTCCAATTACCCATATCTGGGCCTCTGCCATTTCTCCAGGTGTTCTGAATCCACTCTTGGCCCTCCACCAATCCATTCTCCATACTGAAGTCAGAGCAATCTTTTCAACTCGAATTAAATCACTCTTCTTCCCGCTTAAAATATTCAGCTGAATTTTCCTTGCTCTTGGAACAGCGATAACTCCTTAATTCAGCCTGCGCAATGCAGCTGTCCTCTCTTCTTTCTGTTTCATCCTGCAGTGCTATTCATTTAGTTTCTTTTTTTCTGCTCCTCAGGCTTTCTTTTCTCTTTTTTTCTTTCAGTCTCTTTTCTTTTTCATGTTCCCACTTGCTACAGGTTCTTTGCCTTGAATGATCTTCCCTCCCTTCTCAGTTTAGTCAATACTAATTTGTTCTTTGAGTTCAAACATCACTTCTGCAGGGAAGACTTCCTTAACCTCCCCAATGTGGTCAACTTCTTTTAACATAGGATCTCATAGCACTGAGTACTTCTTACAGTACTTATGAATGCCTTCATTGAACAAGTATCTGTTATTTACCATGTGTCAGATTCTGTTCTAACATTCTAAACAGGAAGCAGACAATAGATAAATAGTGGCTGTCAGATGGCAATAAGTACTCCAAAAATAAAGAACATCGAAGTGAAACATATGAGGGAAGGATATTTGCAATTTCTCATTTGTGTGTGTAATTAACTGACTGATAGTCATATACCCTCTAGACTAGAGGTTCTAAGAGGGCTGGGCTGATCACTGTCGTCATGTACCTTGGTGTTTTTGATAATAGATGCTCAATAAAAATGATTGAACACTTCTCATTCCTATAGCAGAAATCTGCACAGAATAGAATACAAAATTACGGGGTAGCTGCATGTGAGAGGAGAGCAATAATGGTTTTAAACGGGCATTTGGAAATAGTGTGTTTAGTCTCACTGCACAGCTATGTGACTTTGAAATCCCCACATCTAAATGTAAAATAGCAATCTTCTGGGGAAATTTCAAACACCAAATCCTTTGAGTTCCTTTCATTCTTGAATGAAAAGTGAATCCTGGAAACATCTTGTACTTTCTTCCTTAGAATGCATGCAAATGGTTTTCAAGTTGAAAGCAGAGAAGCAGCTGGGTATGGTGGCGCACGCCTTTAATCCCAGCACTAAGGAGGCACAGGCAGGAAGATCTCTGTGACCTCAAGGCCAGCCTGGTCTACATAGTGAGTTCCAGGTCAGTTTGGGGCCACCTTCACCACCAAGGTTGGACCTCTGGGAGTTACATGGCTTTGGCTTTCTCTCAAAGGATGGGCATGGCTCTAAAGCCCACAAGCTTTATCCTGAACCACTTAACTAGTTCCCAGAAGCAAGACCACCTATGGTTCTCAAAGATTTATTTTTCTTTTTAAGATAGAGACAGATTTGCCTGGTAAGCATTTCTAGGAAAAGCAAAGCTCAGTCTAGAATCTCTGCTTCGTTTCTTCATCACAACAAAGGATAAAACTCAAACCAATAGCAACAGGACGGTGAGGAGGAAAGGCTTACAAATAAGCATTTAATCTGTCTTCGATAAATATCCTCAGCCATGTTGTGAGTTTTCCCTGGAACTCTCTCTCTCTGCCCCTCCTTCGCATTTTCTGAACAAATTCTATGGAAAAAAAGAATAATTCTGTAAGAATTTCTCCAGAAAATTTGAGAGAGAAGCTTCAACATGGTAGAAAATTATGCCGAACGTGGAACTCCAGTAGGATGGATTGGGGCGGATGCAGGGCAGAGACACAGAAATCCACTGCTGGGAAGAGATGCAAAATCAGCAAAAATATAGTGAGTTTGCTTTAGAATTTTTTCCAAGACAGCGCCCCAGGGCAGAGCAAATCGAATGATAGAGCTCTACTGCCATCTAGCGCACAAAACGACCGGCAGTGAAACGAAGACGCCGCAAAGAAAAGCCCCTGCAAGGGAAAAATCCCTCTAGGTGAAGGGAAACCAGAGCGTCGAAGTCCTTTAAAGAAAGCCTTTCCTAGGAAATACTTCATTTAATTTTTTTTATAAAAGCCCTAAAGGAGGAACTGGAGAAATGACTCAGCAGTTTAGAGCACCGGTTGCTCGTTTACAGGACCTGGGTTCAATTCCCAGCAACCAGATGGCGGCTAACAACCACCTGTAACTCCAGTTCCAGAGGATCCAACAATCTCTTCTAGCCTCCGTGGGCACTGCACACACGTGGTGTACTTACATACATGCAGGAGAAAAGCACTTCATACACATAAAATTGAATTAAGATAAATTTTAAAAATGTTTAAGCCCTAAAAAGAAATCAGTGAAGCTTATCCATCACACATCATAACTGGGAAACTGGGGTTTGGAGAAAGCAGTTTTGTGACTCTCAACGTGTATTACTTTTCTCATTGTGATGAAATACTTGAAAGACACAACTTGAAGAAAGAAGAGCTTTGCTTCTGCTCACATAGCACAGAAGGCATGGCAGCTGGCACACCTGCATCGGGGACAGCGGGAGGGAGCCATGAGGCTGCTAGTTACATCACCTCAGCTGTCAGGAAGCAGAAGGACTTCAGTCAGAACTACAGGTTACAAGCCATAAGGCCCACCCCCAGCCATCTCCTTCCTCCAGCAAGGCCCTACTTATTGCAAAGTCCCACAATCTCAAACACCACCACCAACTGGGAACCAAGTAGTTAAGTGCACAGACCTGTGGGGGACATTCCACATTTGAGCCATGACACCTAGCAAGGGCAGAACAAGGACAAAAACACAACTTATTTCATATACCTGGTTGTCATTGTGTCCCCTCTCCACCACATCAATAGCTTTGCCTTCCCAGCTAGCAGCAGGGAAAACCTCCTCACAGGCAGGTATGGAGGGCTTTTCACTTGGGAAGAGGAAAAGAGAGTGAAACATGGTCTTATTTCAACCATATGCAAGGTAGGGCTATGCGTCCTCTTTGGATATGTACTGCTCTGGTCTCTAAAACTATGCATTAGAAACATCCAGCTCCTAGGGTGTGGGGGGAGTTGTTGGAAGTGAATAGAAAAGGAAAAAGCTACAAACTAAGGAAGAATTTTAAAGACCCAAATAATAAAGTCCCAAACACACACACACACACACACACACACACACACACACACACACACACACACACAAGACTCAAATCTATATATGTCTATATATATATAAATAAATAGATATATAGATATTTTA
>NW_008336056.1:211222-237286 GCF_000622305.1 Nannospalax galili | reverse complement strand
CACACACACACACACACACACACACACACACACACACACACACCAGATTCTAATCTATAGCTGGCTATAAGTAGATTAATAGATATAGTTGTAGATGATTTACAGATACAGATACAGATATCAGAAAACAAACATCCAAAATGTGTCTTAGGATCTACCACCACATCATGAACCTCACACAGGTGGCAAATATCAAGTAATTTTAAATTTGTCCACCTAACAACAACAACAACAACAAAAAACCTTACCCAGCTGTGAACCCTGCAAGCTACAGTAACCACTGGCCTGACAAGATATGTCCACTGGTGAACTAGTGGCATAAATGTTGTGGAAGTGACCAACCACAGCAACTGTAACAGAATGACAAGACCTTCACAAGCTCAAGCGAGGCAAAAACCCAGCTCTAGCCCTCACTGAGGAAATTGATAGGCGCTGGGAGAGGGAGAATCAGTTTTCTTTAACGATGTGAGAGGGGGAAGGCTCACCAGGCTCCAGGGGATGGACCCACACCCAAGAGCATTTGGGGAACACACATTAGACTCCATAGGCCTTTAAAGAAAATAATAATAGAGGACATGAAGCTGGAGGTATGGTAAGGTGGAGGTGCAGATGGGGGAGGGAGTCTGGATATGATCAAAATACATTGTATGTAATTCTCAAAGACTCAATAAAATATGAGTAAACAAATAATAAAACAAAACCCTAAACTAGGCAGGCAAATCAATCAAAACAAATTATAAAGAAATCACAAAGAAACTGGAGAGATGGCCTATTGGTTAAGAGCACTTGTTGCTCTTGCAGAGGAAGCAGATTTGGTTCTCAGCATCTAGATGGCAGATTACAACCATTCTTAACTCTAGCTCTAGCTCTAGATGACTCAAAGCTCTCTTTTGGCCTCTGCAAGCTTTGCATGCACATAGTACACTTACATGCAGACAAAGCACTCGTACACATAAAATGTAAATAAATACTTCAAAAAAGAAATTACAAAAAGAATAAACACAAAGAGATATCATGTTACATCTACGGCATGGAGATAGCACTATGCAAAAAGTACTTTCATTTGTAGTTCCAAGGAGTTTATCTGGGGACAACTGTTCACTCAGTTTCAGAACTAAATCTACCTTTCTGAATGACTTAAAATTTAATGTGGGGCCCAGTGCGATGGCACACAATTTTAATCCCAACACTCACTCAAGAGGCAGAGGCAGACAGATCTCTCTGAGATTGAGGCCAGTCTGGTTTACACAGGTAGTTCCTATCCAACTGGAGCTACAGGGAGACCCTGTCTCAAAACAAACAAATAAACAAAAATAAATATAAGGTCCAAGATAAGGTGCTATGAAGTCATTTGGTTTGAATACAATTTAATAACAACCACTAAAAACTGAATTTATATAAGCAGGGCAAAATGTTTGGGACCAGTTGTATCTTCTTTGTGTGTTTAATGGGATATTATTTCTTGATTTTTTTTTTTAAGAGCTCTATTACTATCAGAAACATCAGTAGTGAGTGGCTTCATATATTTTATAAAATGCATCCTCGGGGGCTGGAGAGATGGCTCAGCGATTAAGAGCACCAACTGCTCTTGCAGAGGACCCAAGTTCGATTCCCAGCACCCGCATGGTGGCTACGAACCTTCCTCAACTCCAGTTCCAGGGGAATCTGAAGCCCTCTTCTGACCTCCCAGGCATTGCACAACACAGGTGCACTGACATACATGCAGGCAATACACTCATACACATAAAATAAAAATATTTTTTTAAAAATAAGATGTATCCTCAGCTTTTTGAACTGTAATGTAGCAAGCAAAGGGAATAGGCACTTCCTCCTTACCTGACCTGTAATCAGCATTAAACTTACTATTAATAATAAATTAAAAGATATTTTATATAACTCATTAAAAACTCTGATTCTTAGCCAGCCATGGTGCCGTATGCCTTTAATCCCACCATGTGGAAGACAGAGATGGGTAGATCTCTGTGAGTTTGAGGCCAGCCTAGTCTATATAGTGAGTTTCAGGCCAACAGGGAGACTGTCTCAAAAAAATTTCTGATCCTGATTCTTTTGTTCTGAGTTGACTGGGAAAAAGGGGAGGGAGGGAAGGGAGGGAGGGAGGGAGGGAGAGAGAGAGAGAGAGAGAGAGAGAGAGAGAGAGAGAGAGAATAAATATTCCAGAAAATTTCAAGTGTAATTGGGCCTGAAGGGAAATCAAAACTTGCTTATTGTCCTGGGCACTAAGTTTTGATATCTGACCCATTAAGACATGTTTTTATTAGAATCCCAAGAGCAAGAAAAGTCCTTTAGTACAGAGTAAAATGATGACTATTTTCTCAAAAAAAATATAATTACTTGCTCAACCTAAAAATTACTGCAATTTACTTAAATTTCCACCCACTGTATGATCTAATTTTCATGTCTGTTTCATGTCCTTTGACATTGAAAATAAATATCCAAGAAGCTGCTGGGAGATTTATTAGAATAACTTTGAGCAAGAAGCAATTGGTTTAAACAGTCACCTTGTTTGGTTGATATCTACATTGACTGAATGAACCTGATCTTAAAGGGTGGCAACACCTAGCTAAAAATCTAAAAATAGGATCAAGAAATGATAAGTGTCTGGAATAGGTTGTTACTCTTAAGGAACAAGAGGATAGATATGGTCGAAGAATTTCATGTGACAGGAGTTACGCATTTAAATGTCCCCAAGGAGCTGAACAGATGGCAAAAGAGTGGCAATGACTGAGTGACACACCAGAGGTGACAAGGCAGGAGGCAAATGCTCTGAGGAGGCCCATCTACTGCCACTCCAGCCAATTGCCTGAGGCAGGTCTGTGGGAGGTCCAGAATTGCAAGGTTACATTGAGATCTCCCCACCTTGAAGTCTCCCCACTTTCAAAATACAGGCTGATTAACTCAACTTTCCCAAAACTTGAGGTCAAACCAAATATCTCTGCAGGCTGTGCTCAACTCATGAGTCACTGGTTTAGGATGTCTGACATGGAACATCTGGGTTGCTTCAGTTTTGCATTTCTTGGTGTGGATATGCATGTTTATGTGCATGAGTATGCATAGATGATCTATGCATCCTTGACCAGTCTGCATATACACATTAAAAAATTAATATAACAGCAACAAAATAATCATCCTGCTATGAGATGATACAGCCAAGACCCTGAAGCCCCCGAGGGGCCAAAGCACCCCCTCGGCAACATTTCCCTCACTCTGTGTCCTTCTCAATCACCTCCCCACAACCAACCATCTCCCACCTTTGCCCTGCTCTATCACCTAACAGATAGTATTCAGTGGACAGCCTTAGACCAACTGGAACCACTTTGCTGACAATATGTTAAAATTCCTTCTGGGAGGCATGAGCAACATTCAGCCTCCTCCCTTGGTCCCTATGAAAGACTGAGGTTCAATTTCTCCAAACTGCAATTTGGGAAACCAGAGAGTTTATTGAGTTTGCTCACAGAGCAATGGGTGAGGGTTTACTTACAAGAGTGTGAGTGCTCTCCCCCAAGACCACACTGGAAGTCTCCAACCAGGCATGGATCATGACTTACCAGCAGCGGAACAAAATGGACCTTCTCTACGGGCTTCTACTGCTTAGGTACCCTTAGTCCCTCCCCTTCGTGTGACTAGGGCCACCTGGTTGGTTGGGAGTTGTGGCTGACTCTCCCTGCCCCTCCTTCCTTGTGAAGGGTCAACAGTCAACAAGTTTGTGATGATCCTAGGAAAGTTGGCGCAACCAAGCTTGGGAAGAAGACATCTGTCCGTAGGGTGCTGGTTGAAGGACAATCCTATTCAACGCAAGTGTAGAATCGAAACTCTATGCTCACCCCACCCCCACAAGGCAGGCAGCCCTTGAGGAATGTTCAGTGATGGAAGTATGGATAGATTGGGATGAGCTCCCCTGTGAGATTACACCGAGGCTCCCTTCTGAGAAGCTTAGCCTCTACGGTCCCCTTGCTTGGATTCCTCCACATCATCCTCCTGCTCCCAGACTCTGTCACACCTCCCAGCCCTTCCTTAGTAAATCACTCGCACACAGCTTTGTCTCAGATTTCTACTGAAGCTTCCTCTTTGTTTCAATTTGCTCCTTTTTTAAAACAGGAAGATAATAATGTTCCTCTTTCATGGGGTTGTTTTGATGATTAACTAAGTATATATGTAAAGCACTTAGAACAATCCTTGGCAAACTCTATGTAAATAGGAGCTGAAATTCTCTCATGATATTAAGATAATACAAATCAAAGTTAAACCATCATCTCTTTCAGTCAGGTTCCATTTTCTGATAGAAAAAAATGTACTGATTTAAATTCTGCATATATAATATGGGTAATATACATACCATATATAATATATATTATATGTAATATATATAGCCAATATATCTTTTCATTCTCTGAGATTTCACTCCCTGTATTCACATACAACATGCTTCTAGGGTGAAGTGAGAACCCAATAACAAATCTAACCTAAATGGTGGTTGTCTTCATAGGTGGCAAAACCACTAGACCATGGCAGGGGCCCATCAGCCAGGCTAACGAAGCATTGCAGTTGATTCAGCTGCAGCCCATCTGTCAAGCACACAGGCTATGGTGAGCTTGACTCTCATGGTCCATTTGTTTGTTCCATACTGACATGGCCTAAGCTTCCTGTCTTTCCTGCAGAAACAGGCATCTCCTTCCAGATCTCCCTACTGTTGTCAACAGTACCATCATCTTTGTAATCCCTCAAGGTCATAAGTTTAAAATCGTTTATTTCCAGTTTGGTCTCCCTGAACCAATCTATCAGCAGCTTTTTGCCTATTGCTTTTCACAAGATCTGGCAGGCCCTCTCCTTTCTGGAGCTGCCACTGTAATCGAAGCCCCGGCGTTTAGGGACTCCCATTGCTGACTTGCTTCCAGACCTTCTTGCCTCTTCTGTCTTCAAATCATTAGCGGATAAGTATTCTTCAACACATTTCAACTCTTTTCACTTTTCTGTAGCATGTTTTAACTTCTCCAAATTATTTAACAAGCAAGTACACAGTGCTTGCCGTGTGTTAGGCACTGGTCTAAGTACTTTACAAATATTAGCACTTATTAAAGGCAGGTACCATGATTACAGATGACAAAACAGAGACAGATCACTGACCAGATGTAGCCCACCTAGTAAGCGTCAGAGCTGGAATTCAGAGTCACAACAGTCTGGCTCTAGGACTGTGCACTGATTGACAACAAAACATCACTACTCTCTCCCAATCAATGAGGCTGTTATCATCATCCATTATCTCTGCTTTCGTCCCAAACCTTTGACTCCAAATGATTCTCATTTTCAAGTTTCTGTGTGACGTGAAGGCAGAACAGGGCGAGGAACACTGTGTAAACAGTAAACAGGCGCTTACTTGGGAAATCACAGGAGAGAACAGCAGGGTGGAGGTGAGTGATTTCTTTACAAACAATAAGGCTACGATTATAGGCTTGATGTCCAAACCAGTGAACATAACTACATCTGGCTCTCAAAATATTAAGACTCTCAGAGCTGGAGAGATGGCTCAATGGTTAAGAACACTTGCTATTTTTCCAGAGGACCCGGGTTCAATTCCCAGCACCCACATGGCAGCTAACAACTGTCCGGAATTTCAGTTCCAGGGGATCTGATGCTTTCTTCTGACCTCCATAGGCTTTGCATGACACTGATTCACTTACATACATGCGGGCGATACACTCATACACATAAAATAAAAATAATAAATATTTTTTTTAAAAAGAAAAAAATAAGAATCTCAAATTTTTCAGCCTTCCTCCTTGAGGCTCTCGGGGAACTTTATGGCCCACAAAATCTTTCCCCCCTGGACTAAGATCCAACTCACAAAGCAGCTCATACATGATGTTCTTATGTCCTTGTGAGTTCCTTAAGCCTCCAAATTCTTCTTCATTGGCTAATGAAGAGATTTTCTTTTTGATGATATTAATTTCAAGTATTCAATATCATCTCCAGTATTTGTCTAGAATGACTACAGGGACCTCATGCAGTTAGGACACTCATGTCCCACACTCTTGGCTGATAGGTACACTTGAATATATAGTTTTAATTTTAAAGACTTTGAGAATTATAAGTAACTCTCCCACAATCTGTATGTCAATATATATATATTTCATATTCAGAACATGTGTCCAAATTCTTATCAAACTTCAAATAAAGTATAACTTTGGCTATATTTGTAGATTTTTAATAATTTCCTGATCTTTGCCATGATACTCTAATTAATTTAAAAATTAATATATTAAATGAGTGTCAACATCTTCCTTAGGAATGTGTTAATATTTGCTGAATCTTTTAGACAAAATGGACTTACAAAGAGTGGTTTCAGTAAACAATTATTGAGTGACATCCCAAAAGTTGACAGCAATTTAAGATACTCTAAAAGTTTTGCAATATAACTATTAAACTGAAGAAAATAAATAGAAGCAGCTTCAAAAAGATGCTGCCCAATTACCATCTGGAACTGCTTAATATAGTAAATTATGGAAGCAATACCATGAAGCACATTTTATTGGATTTCTTCAAAATAATTCAATTATAGAACCATACAGTGGGAGCACACTGTTACTTGGTTGGGAGAATATAAGCTTTTCAATTACTATTTTCATTTTGGGTCCAAAGGGAGGCAACAGAGACTAGCTGGACATTAATTCCTTTCCATTTTTCCCTTGGGAGAATGAAATAAATATTTATTTCATTGCAAGTAAAATTTAATATCAACATGGCTCCCCCAACTGGATCAACACGACAGATGTCAGAGTCCTTGGCGACAGGCTGGTGACACCAGACTAAAGCTTGAAGGGTACAGAAAAGCTTAGTCACATTCTCATGGTCAACATTTTTGCAAGGTTTAAATAATGATGGTATGTCGATGATAATGTCTTGGGACTTAGAGCAAGACAGCAGGGAGTCTGCTGTCTTCTTTGTAGTTATGCTCATGGCTAGAAGTTTAGCTCTGTCACTTTTGATCCCAGGTGTCTTTATTAAGTAATTCCTAGAGAGGATCTCCAACAACTCAGCTAAAAATGCCAAAATCCATTAGAAAGCATCAATAATAAAGAAAATGTGTGTGGATCAGTCTGGAGATCAGTAATCATGAGTAATTGTTCATTCATACAATATCACATTTCTAAAAGGTATAACACAGCACTCTTAAAACAGAAACACAAGTCAGATCCTAGCTTTATAGATATATAAAATCATATTTGTATTGATGACTTGAAAGTAGAAGCAAAACTGGAGGTCAAAAGGGTCAGGGGAGTGCGGCCAAAGGGGAAGGTCGTGAGGTACAGGGAGGGAATGTATCCCAAGCAGCCTTGTGCAACTCTTTATGATCTAGAATGTAAATGCATACAGAACATCAGTATGTAAATTAAAGTTAGGAAAATGTTAATGCTCAGAGGCAAATTTTGTGCATAGTACGTTAAAATATAATACAGTTGCTAGGAATAAGAAAATTGGTTCTAAGCTTCCTAGCAATCAAAGCAAAAGAAAAACAATCTTGCTGTTTGGAGACTGTTTGGAGTCTGGAGATCCAGAGGAGAGTGGAGTTCTTTTAAAATCATATGTATACATCTCATATATATGATATCATATATATGAGATGTATACATATGTATATCTCATACATATGTTACATATATCTATATAACATATGACACAAATGTGATTGATGTTATAATTTAAAAAAATACAAATTACGATGAAATCTAGTGCCTTGAACCTTCCAGAAAAATCAGAGAAAGCTTCCCTGAGGAAATAAAATTTGTACTTGGAACAGAAGGGGGAACCAAGTTCCAACTCATTTAATACTGTAGCATGCTGTGTTGTTTTCTATTTCGAAAAGAAATGGGAATCTGGCCTTGTTTTCCAAACTTCCCTTGTGCATACTGAGCTCCTCAGTGCACTGATCATCTCTCCTCCTCTGTATCTTTCATCCTGTCTCACCCACACCAGGAATGTTGCAGTCAGTCCTCCATAAACCCTCAATTCAATCAACTATCTGAATGAAAGTAGAATATAATTTAATACTGCCTCCCTCCAAATGCTCAGCAAGAAACTATAGCGCCCTTTAGCTTTGACTCTTAGATTTGAACTAACAAATGTTTTAATTGACAGGAAATTAGAATACATCTTTCAAGCACTTTATTTTTGTTACAAGTTTTGGGGGAGATCAGAGTTCCCCCTGAGAGAAATTTTAACAGGAGAGCTGGAAAGGCCCAGGCTTTGCACACGCTGGGAATTCCTCTTTGCATGCTGTTTTTCTTCTGCTCGCTGGTAACTGATCCTCCAATAGTCCCTCTGCGCAGAGAGCTTGAGCAGCACCTGCAGACCTGTTCTTTGGTTTCTACCATAATAAATGACTCGTGATTCACAAACACCACCAAATTGCTTTAGCATTCGATTGCAGTTGCTAGGCCAGGTCCGGTCTCTCTCTTCCCCACCTCTCCCTTTCTTCTCTCTCTCCCTTTCTTCTTCCTTCGGTCTCCCTTCCCCCCCTTTCTCTTTTCTCTTCTATTCACACTTGCACTTCCCTTTTCTACCCCCACTGCCTCTCTTCACAGAATTTGGAAACAATAAAACATGATACTCAAATACTATGTGGTGGTGCAAGGACTCAAATCTGTGAGTGTGTGCTCTGTGATTTAACCAGCTCTCTGTTGTTTACACTGGAACTGTTCCTACTTAAGAGTTACAAGAGATGGGGCTGAGTATCTACACATTTGGGGGACAGAGCATGGGGCATAGGGAGAGGAAAGAAAGGCTCACAGAACAAAAGGAATGTCGTGTCTGCATCTGACATGCTGGAATAATTAACAAGGGAAGATATGAGTCTTTGGAAATGGCCAGAGAGGAAGAATGGACATGAAGGAGGAAACCCTGTGAGGATTGACAAAGTGGAAGGAAGAGACCAGAAGACAGAATTTAGGGAAACCCCAAGGGGAGAGAATGGGGAGAGAGCTCAGCTTTGGTTTATCTGGAGGGAATGAGTTGCTGTAGGGATTGGTGCCTGTCTAGACATCTTGCTCCTAGTCAAGTGATAACAGTGTTAGAATACGCTGTGGAGCTCTCCATTCAAATGACCTTGTTCTTAAGCTATATGGCCTTAGTGCGGTGAGGTGACTAACCTGCTCTAAGCCTCACTGCCTAATTTGCAAAATGGAGAAAATGATCCAATAGTTGTAGTTGTCCAATAAACGGCAGCTGTCATGATTTCTTCTATTACAACAGCATGCTATCCACAGCAGGTATTGAGGATTTTTCTGTTGACTATTGAGGAGATGCTGCCTATGAACAATCAGCAAAGTTTTGCTTGTAGGATAAAGTATAATCCATCAGCAAAGATTTCTAACAAGGATCTTGCACAAACTACAAACATTGGCTGGACATTAAAGAGCTTGCTTCAGCATTGACAGTCTCCATGTGGCCAGAGCATGTGTCCTGTGCTTATTTTCCTGGATGTCCCTTTATCATACAATCGGTTGGCTTGGTTCTTTGGGAGGTACAACCTGCCAATGGAAATACTGGCTTCCTCTTCCCGCAGGCCAGCAAGTTATGATATGGAAAGAAAAACAGGCCTGTGAGCTACACGTCAATGTAGCCCTAATTTCAGGCAGGCAGGAGCTTCGAGGATGGGTTGAGTGTTATGGTCTCCAGGCAAAGATCACATTCCTGATGTTGTAGATTTCTATCCACAACCTGGCAAAAGAAATGGCCAAATGCAGTCTGCACTCCCCATGACCTGACAATGTTATTGTTAGAACCACCCATGCCAAGTCGGATGACTAACCAGATGAGAAAGACCTCAAATAAACCAAACAGAGATGTCAAAATAGCAGGCTGGTCAGATCCCATCTGGAATACTGTGCTGTGTTGAGGACTCCATATTTTAAGAAAATACCCTAAAGTCATGTCCCTAAGGAAAGCAACATGATGAATGAGATAATGGCAGTTCAGGGAACGCAGAACATAGATGTGTCAGGTAATGAACAACAAGCTAAAATACACATTATAAACACTGTTCGACTGAATTGTTCACCACAACTCCATAAGACAGCTAGCCTGGTCCCAATCTGCCAACTGAGAGCACACTGCTAGGGAGCTTTCCTAAAACCACAGCAACCAGGCTCTGAAGATGAGACACAAGCTCACCACTGTATCCTTCCACAGGCTATGCTATCTACAAGGACAAGATTTGGTCCATGATTTTTCAGGAGGAACTGGAAGCACTTGAGGATGATTGATGATTGATTGAAAAGGAGACATCACCTCAAACAGACACATTGCCTTCATTGTGAAAAAAATTATTTGGGAGTTGGAGAGGCGCCTCAGTGGTTAAGAGCACGGCTGCTCTTGCAGAGGACCGGGGTTCAGTTCCTAGCACCCACATAACAGCTAACAACTATCTTTAACCCTACTTCCAGGGGATCTAATGCCCTCTTCTGGCTTCCAGAGGCATTGCAAGACATGGGTACATTGCAAGACATGGATATATGCTTACAAAACACTCAGATGCATAAATAAATAAATAAATAAATAAATAAATAAATAAATAAATAAATTTTAAAAAAGATCTTTGTTGTTCTATTTAGCTCCAGACTTTGCTTCTAGGTTAGGAGATTTGTGGAATCAGATTTGACAGCATAATTCATTACCAGCCAGAGTCAACTCACAGAGAGATTCACAGATGAGCAAGTTCTGACTATCGCAACACATTCAGGCAGAGGCCCTGTGCTCTTCTGTCAAGGACACAAAGGGTTTCCACCATCAAGTAACAACTCACCATTTACTAAGGTGCCCACAGTGCCCAGATTTGGATGCTAAATCAACATATGCATCTAGTCTTATCAGGGCTTCATACATGCACAGCAGGCCAGTGTTCACAGGAAGCTGTGTCTAAATAAAGCCTCCTTTGATCTCAAGTGATAAAGCTTAACTTAAACTGACTTAAACAAAAATAAAGACAGAAACAGATAAACGCATGGAATGTATTGGCCCAAGCAACTAAAGAAACCAGAGGCAGATGGGGCTAGAAATATGACTATGAAGTGTCATTTGATCTACACACACCAATCAGGGTCTGAATTCCTTCTTCTCATCTCTCAGCTCTGTGCTGTTTCTGTTGATGGGCTGTCAAGTACACCCTTGTCTTAGAATGGTTTATGCTATCAAGATGGCAACCAGGATTTCTATCTAGGCTCAGTACCAGCAGGAGAGACAACAGCAAAAAACTGAGCTGAACGTGTTTGACCCAGTACCCTTAGCAAGGCCTGTGACCTACCTTCATATAGTGGGCTGTGGGCTGTGTATGTGCCTGGAAACTGCTACAGAGAAATGAGACAGGATGGTTGTTGCAGGCCAGCCCATGTGTTAATTCCCAGAAGCCCTCCCAGATCACAAGGACAGAAGTGGGGGGGGGGCTTTTATTTTACTCATTCAACAATTATCACCAAACATCTACTATGTAAATAGAGTGTTGTGCTGAGCACCACAAAGCATGTGAAGATGGATAAAAACCCCAGACTGGCACATGTGACAGATAAGATAGGTCCATCTCCCGTGAATGGCATTTAGGAACTGGCCTTTAACTATCACTCTGTCTTTATGTAGAAATTCTTATTTTTCTTATACTATAAAAATGAGGAGATCCTCTCAGTGGTTTCCCTCTGGGGTGATTGTAGTCTCTAGCTGCCATTCCTATTCCCACTTCAGGGATGTTTGACAATGTCTAGAGACTTCTTGGACTATCACGACCAGAAGCATGCTGTTGGCATGTGCTGAATAGAGACCAGAGTGCTGTGAAAAGTGAGAAATTCATGTAACAATTCCCGACAACAAAGAATTATCCAGCCCAACATGTCAGGGATGCCAAGGCCAGGAAGAAATTCCACTCCAAAGGAAAGCATATAAACATGCATTTGTGATCTGTGCTCCTATAGCAACCTATCACACTTTGGCACAGCTGTCAAAAGGGCACCACGTGGAGGAATAAAGGACTGAGTACCAGGCCTGGCTCTGTTTCCATGGCACCACTTGTAATTGCTCATCTAGATGTTTACTGTTACAAGCATTCCCAGCTGAACCTCAGCCCATGTTACCTTCCAGCTTCCAGGCTGATCATCCAACAGTCAGTACCCAGAATCACTAGAAATTCAATCAACTGAAAACAGCATGAGACCTAATGAATTGCACAAGGTTTCTGTCAAACTAATATCTTTAATTGGCCAAGAAACCTCACTTCATTTCAAAATTATTTGCTCACACCTTGGATGAGTGTTCCAGTTGTCAGGGACAGCATCTTGTTGCTGATCCAGGAACTCTGCCAAAAATAGTTTACTGGATGTACTCCAAGAAATTGATTTCACACTCCCTGGTGGGCTAGTTGGTCAGTGTAGTGTTAGGATTATGGGTGAATTTGTGTTACCAGATAAACATCATAGCCTAGAAACTTCATCAGCCCATGTGGAAGCTCAGCTTGTATCATGTCAGCAACTTTGATGCAGATCATCGGACAGAAGGCCAGAGCATGAAAGAATGTCATTGAACCTACCCTATCCTCCAAAGCAATAGGGCCTCTGTCTTCCTTTCTGACTCCGAATTCCTCGAATCTTGTCATAATAAACCAATAAACAAGTACTTCTTTCGGGTCATGTCTATTCAAAAATCTACATGATCATTTTATTTATTCAATTTGTCAACAGTGACGCAAATCAAACCAATATTTGACCAAATCAACATTGATTTTTTTTTTTTTTTACTTAGCCTTTAAGTAGTTTTCAACCTTGGCCTCAGTGTAGAACTACTTATAGAGTTTTAGAAATTATGGTGCCTATTTCAACTCTTGCAAGATTTAAATAAGGATTTCTGGAGATGGAATCTTGGAATCAGTATTTCTAAAGCTCTCCTGGGGATTCTAAAGTTCTCCTGCCCACATTGCCATAGCTCACAATTGATGTTCCTGCTGTAACAATGCTTAAGAGGGCTTGGGTTATAGCATGACCTGAGCCTTACCATCAAACAAAGGAAGGAAAGTTTGAAAGGGGCAGAGAAAGGGAAGGAGGGAAAATGAAAGAAGGAGAGGAAGAAAGGACGGGAGGAGGGAGGAGAGAGTATTTCCTTCAGACTCTTGCCATAGAGCATCATAGTTGGAATGGGGATTTCCTTACGTGTCACCTCCTCCCCATCAGCAATAAGGATGTAGCCACTCAGTTACTGTTTGCAGCAATAACCGCGAGAGAAAGTGATTTTCTACAATAAGTGAAATTTCAGACCAGGGAGTGTCACTGGTGCTGGGATGGACTGTTTTCTGGTACCTTGTTTGTCTACACTAATGAAATACTCAGTGAAAGCCATCCTCATGTGGCATAGGGCAAGGGCAAGTCTGCCAATTTCACGTGTCGGTTTCATGACAGTCCATTTAGAAAAGCGTAGATGACTTTTGTACCTGCATGCATGCTGAAAAATTGCCCATGGTTCTGTGGGGGCTCTTGAACTCTTCCAACAGACACCACACACCTCCCCAAGCCCAGCTTTCCCCAAAGCAATGGGCCATGCACAAAAAGGTGTACTTCCTTTCTCTCTGGTACAAGATGCTTTCTCCAGCCATTGGCTTAGTCTCTCTCAGGAACTAGTACTGTACTTGAAGTTTTGTAAATGCCACCTAAGAATCATGTTGTTATGAGCTTTGATCTCTAGGACAAACTTTCCTGGAATTAATCAGTGTTAGAAAGAAGTGTGTATGTAGCCTGTGCACAGGTGGGCTGCCTATCCAGCTGGGGTCTAGATCCCCTTTTCCTAGGAGTGTTGCCTCTCACAGCCTCTGAGGCTCATGGGAAAATGTCACTGAATACTTGCTCTCATCCTATGTGAACACAGGAACTTTTGATACCATTTTAAGCCTTGAGGACAGGTGATGACAGGGCTGATGTGGAGAGGGTATGAGGCAGGAGGCCCTCTGGATGGAGGCTTTATTTTCACACTCTTAACTCTGTCCCCAAGTCTCACACTTTTTCATAGAGTTAGAAAGATGAAGGAGAGGATTTAAAGATATTCTGGGCATTACTTTAATGTACCCTGGCAGCATCTACAAAGGCTCTATTGCACTGAGTTAACATTTTGTAAATCTTGAACTTCTTGTCAATAGCATCATTGCACAGTATTGCTTTTTCATAAATTTAATGTGTTAATATATTTAATGTAAATATTTAAAAGATCCTAAGTTTTTTATAATCTAAGAGTTCCTATGTGTCTACCATTTTAATTTGTATTTGGCATATGATTTGTCCATATTTGTGAAATAATCAGACATTTCAGTGGTTTAAGGTATAATGATCAAAGCTGGGTAGCTAGTATTTCCCTCTCAAGCATTCATCATTCTTTTGTGTTGGGAACCTGTGGCTGTTTCTTGCCATTTGAAAACTCAGGAAGTGGAAAGTCTCTCAAATTCTGGAAGGCGAAGGTTTAGGTAGAAGGCGGCCATCACTGCCCTTGTTGATGAACAGTTCTCAGTGGGGTATCCATTCCCCAAATCTTCTCTGCTGGGGGTGGTACATGTTAGCTCTTTGATCTCTCTCTGACTGACAGTAAGGCTTGGTTTCTTTGGAGCTGGCACAGAGGCAAGGCCATATCCCCCCTGAGCAGTTCCTGCCCAACAGAATGCAGACAGATGGGGCTGCCCCGGGACGCAGACTACAGGCAGAACTTTCCTCTTCACACCTCCCAGTGACTTACCAGAGGCTTAGTTCAAAGGCTGCCTATAATCAGCCCCTCATCTCACTGGGTAGGATCCAAGTGCCACATCCTGAGAGGCCGCTTTGGACTCTTAGTTGAAGATTTGCAGCATGTGTCTATGAGGTCATTCTCAGATCATAACTGTCCAGTGGAAACTTCTTTTTGGTGCCCTAGCACCAGACTGGAGTACTGCTGATAGGAGAATGGGCTAATTAATGAAGGGGAACCAGTTCTAAACAAGTTGGATGGAGCTGGCTATGGCAGTCCTAACAAATGACCACAAACTCTGTAGCTTGAAACGACACAGCTTTATTATCATAGCACTCTAGAGGGCAGAATTCCAAAGAGGTCTCACTGAGTTAAAGTCAAGGGG
The DNA here is from genome assembly GCF_000622305.1 of Nannospalax galili. Classification (NCBI taxonomy): domain Eukaryota; kingdom Metazoa; phylum Chordata; class Mammalia; order Rodentia; family Spalacidae; genus Nannospalax; species Nannospalax galili. Next base: position 222,150 of record NW_008336056.1, on the reverse strand, counting down.
TGGGTAAGGCTGCGTGGTCTCTCCTCCTCTGGGAGATCATTTCCTTACCTCCCAGTATCTAGAGGCCACCCACATTCCCTGCTTTCCTGGCTCCTGACTCCCTTCCTCTTTCTTCAAAGCCTACCCTCATTCTGCTGACTCAGATTTCCTTTCATATGTAGACTTTGATGATCCCATGGGGCCCATCCAGATAACCTAGGATTTTCTGATTGGAACCCTTAGCTCACCCTTCCCAGGGAATCTGACATGCTTATAGACATTAGGATATGAATGGACATCCTTGGGAGACACCAGGCTGTCTACTGCAGGAGGTATGCAGGAAATATCATTGTAGATCAGTCTTTTATCAAGAACCATTTCTTGAACATTAATTTCAGCAGGGATATAAAGAAGAGACACAAATAATGAAGACTGCCATAAGAAACATACTGGAGATCTGCACATAGGGCAACAGATGACATTCCACATGCATATACATTCACACATACATACATATGCATGGACACACATACATGCACTTGGAGAGGAAAGTGTTTATTTCATCTTATACTTCCAAAGCATAATCCATCTTTGAGAGAAGTTAGGGCAGGAACTCAGGACAGGAACCCAGGGCAGGAACCCAGGGCAGGAACCTGGAGGCAGGAGCTGAAGCAGAGACCATGGAGAAGTGCTGCTTACTGGATTGCTCCTCTGGCTTGCTTAGTTACCCTCCTTATACAGCCCAGGCCCACCTGCCCAGAAATAGCACTGCCCATAGTGGGCTGGGCCCAAATGCATCAATTATCAATTAAAAGAATTCCGCACAGATACTACCACAGGCCAATCTAATAGAGGAAATTCATCAACTGAGGGTTCCTCTTCCCAGATGCCTTTAGTTTGTGTCAAGTTGTCAAAAACCAACCAGCCCACACACAGACATACATGCATGTACATACACCCACATATACACACACAAATACACACATGCACATACACATACACACACATATAAATACACCAGCACACACATACATATGCACGTACATATACACACATGCACACATATACACAGCACTATTATCAGAGCTGGGGAATTTGTAGCATAGTAACACACACGCTAAGCAGCTGTTCAGTTTCTGGATGGTTCTGCGTTTCTTCAACAGACTCCCTGTTGGCAGTTTACACACCCATGCTTCTTTCCTCTGAAGCTGCCTGTCTCAGTAGTCAATGTGGCTGCCATATCTCTGCCTATATGTACTGTCCATTACCTGTGCAGCGGTGGGAACAGGGCAGGAGAACATGTCTGCAAGGTGTTCCAGGAGCTGCCTCCACCCTGAGAGAAAGCATGATGTGGATTTGGTACAGGTCTGACAGGAGCGACCAAAGACCCTAGGCCTGATAAGAACTCTGAGAACGGCAGTTCCTCAAACCATTGAGATGGAAAGTTGCTGTGGCTTAGCAAATGTTTTTCTTAGCCTCTTCCAGAGTCAGACCATGGGCCTGGGGGAGCTTTTGTCTACACTGGCCCAGACCTCATCTCCTGGCCTCTTTCTGCTGTCTTGGTCCATACCCTGCCTATCTCTGCCATCTCCAAAGTAGGTGTGAGACCCAGGTCAGGCCCATGTGGGGGTTCCAGTGTTTTGGAGACCTGGACTTTCACCCACTGGGATTTCTCTGCTGGCATCTCTGGGTTCACAAGACTGGAATTTTAGGAAAACAATAATCCTTGCTGAGTGGTTACTTGGTGACGAACACAGGCAAAGCCCTTAAGAGAAGTTAGCCTTTTAATTTCATCTTCACAGTCTTCCTGTACTGCAAATACTTCTATCTTTCCTTTATACCAGGGTAAACTGAGTCATGAGCCAGTTAAGGCATATGCTTGTGGTCACAGGCCTAGGAGCCAGAATGCTGCCTTGGCTTACTTAACTCCTAAACCTGGCTTGTCATTACTGTGTGCTTTCTTTGGAGTTGCTGGCAGCCATGTTCCCTGCTGTAGAGGAAAAGCTGAACTAGAGCAGAGCAGAACCCACTGTTTCCACTAGGAATTGTTCCCAGATGTATATAAAGAAAAATCACAGAAGTTATATGGGTCATTTGTGCAAGATCTAGAGCATTGTTTTTTTTTACATACTGTGAAAAACAGAGGGAGGCAGTTCATGGCTAGAGTGCAGGCTCTCCCTGTCTTCAAGGGTGGAACATCCTTTCTATTTTTGTTTGTATCTCTTCCATCCTTTAATGCTTCATTTCTATATCAAAGTTGTTTCATCTTCCAAGATGGAAGCATACCAACCATCCATCAGGCTGTGATTCCAGGCAGGAGGAGTGGAGAAAAGCAGGAGTGATGATTCTCTCAACAGAGACTCCGCCCCACAACATTTGCTTAGGTCTCACTGGCTACTGTGGACTGAAGGTAACTTGGAAATACAGTCCCAGGGAGGTAGCAAGTAGCAGCTTAATGCCTGGTCCCTGGCATTAAGATACATTCTGACAAAGACCTTAATGAGGGAGCTCCCCTCTGTCCAAGACACTAGCTCATAAAAGCGAAATTGAGAAAAGACTCCAATCTTCTGAAATTTAGCCCAGGAATTAGCATCACACAGAGAGGTAACTTGAGAGTAGCAGTCTATGTTGAATTTAGCAGTGTTTCAACCTCAGGAAAAACTGGCCACGTTGAGAAGAATCTACTAGCATCCATGCACCATGCTGAGGCTCATGGAAAGCCAGTGCAGAAGAAATCAATTGTCAGCAAGGAAGTAAGAGCCAGATCCATGCCCACATTTTCCAGGGGTTGCCAGACAGTGCTGCCAGACATCCCAGGGAAACCTGAACATCTGTCTAATATCCAACTCCATCCCCCAGGACTCAGGCCACCAAATCTATTCCATAGGACCCTGATAATGCATGTTATAAAGAGGCCCCCAGGGCAAATGAGAATGCTTTGCTCACCAAGTCAAAGAGCCCTTGCAAGCAGGTCTTGAAGTTGGGCCTCTTTCTGAATTTATGAGAGCAATGAATTTATGCTATTTCATATATCAAATCAGAATGGACAGTGCCATGACATTTATAAGACCCTTCCCCTGCTATGTTATTCTTTCTTAATATATAGTCATATACACACAGCATTTGACTCATTCTTTAGGAAATAGATCAAGAACACAAGAGGGAAAGCACTGCTGGTAATGAACCCTAATGTCTCTCCTTGGCTGTAAGATGAAGACACTGATCCTTCACAGATGTGTCCACACCCTGTATGTGCATTCAGATGATCTTTAATAGCCTTCACCAGACTACCTCCCACACCCTGTGGGCTTTTTTGTCTGTTTGCTCCCTTTTGCTTCCCCAAGATTTGGCAAGGGTAATCATCTTGGGCCAGAGCACTTTTCTCTACCTTTTAGTCTGATGAACTGCTATTTGTCCTTCAGGCCCCTATTTAGTTAGATGTTGTAGGGATTCTTTAGATTCCCAAAATAAAGTCATTGATCTTTTCCTGTCCTGCTCAAATCTTTCATGTTAGCATGTTTATCATAATAAATTGTGACTTGTTTGTTTTTGTGTTTACATCCATGACTACACTCTGAGCTTAACAGAAGGAACTACGCCTTATTTATTTCTGTATACAGTGGTAAGTAGGGAATAAAAACTTATGAATGTGATTGAATTTCAGAATGAGTTGAACTGAATGTTAGCTCTGCTCTCTACAAACTTCCCCTGAGCTTCTGGATCTGTTATGGTTTTCATCTCATTTCAAAGAATTACGTTGAATCTCACAATGCTTAAGTTGACCCTGAGCAACTGGGCCCAAAATTCTGAAAGGTCCATATGCTGCTGTGGGAATTCCACTCTCCTCTGTGTAGATGGCTATTTTTATTAGTTTTCTAAAATGACCTTTTCCAAGGTATGAATTTGGAAATGTGGGAACTGTGTCTTCTAACTAAGCAGAGCTAAGATAAGAATATTAGCCAACATCCACTATCTGACCCAAGAAAGCAAAATAGGTATCACTAGTTCAGAAAAGTTATACAGAGTCTGAGCTCTGCTTTACTCAGTGTGATTGCAGAGCTTTGGTAGGTAGAATAGAAGACTCATTCGGCAAAAGATATTGAAGGAAACTGGGTGGAATGCCTGGATATGCTGGGGTTCATTTACAGGGACTAGACTTGGTCTTTGGATGGAATCTTATATGCTTGATGGAGGCCCAGATTGGGAATCAGACAGATGGAGGTTTGAGTGACACCTGGGCCAGTCATTAAGATGTATGAATTGGAGCACATTCCTTACTAGACCTCTGTTTTCTTCTCTGTAGATGAGGGCAATGAGACTCAGAAGACACCTGGGAGCTCATCCTGTTACAGCATCTAATGGTGTATAACTAGGTCATAGCAAGCAGCTGTCAGTCTCTTTCTTCCCCTTCAAACGATTTAAGATTTTAACACTTTATCACTCAAGTATTAAGTATTTAATTGTGAATTGAACTGTATTCCTTCCTCTCAAAGAACTCATAGTCTTTAAAGACAGATGAGCGGGGCTGGAGTGATGGCTCAGCAGTTAAGAACACTGGCTGTTCTTGCAGAAGACCCAGGTTTGAATCCCAGCACCCACATGGCTGCTAGCTATTGGGGCTGGAGAGATGGCTCAGTGACTAAGAACACTGGCTGTTCTTGCAGAAGACCCAGGTTCAAATCCCAGCATCCACATAGTAGCTAACAACTGTCCGTAACTCCAGTTCCAGGGGATCCGACAGCGTCTTCTGTCCTCCGTGGGCAGAAGGACGACACAGGTGCACTTACCTACCTACTTGCATGCAATACATGCATAAACATAAAATAAAAATAATAAAATATTTTTTTAATGTAAAAAAATAAAGACAGATGAACAGAGAGCCAAAATTTTTACCTTAGGGCAGTAGGGAGCCATTGAAGAGAGACTCACATGTCTACACAGAGTGGAGCTTGGCTACAGGCAGAGAGCTGTGTGGGAAATGCAGGAGAGAGACATTTGTGACTTCGTGGAAGGAAATGTCGACTGTGGATGGGACTCGAGAATCCAAATACAGATTGTAGATGATTAGACAAAATGATCTAAACCTCTGAACAGGATACCTAAAGAGCATTTCCTTTTTACTTAATTATGAGGTTGAATGTGTCTTTGAGGCCTAAGGTTAATGTCGCGAAACTGTGAACCAAGGGTAAGCCATGAACTCAGGGGCAGGAAGCTACTGTCACTTCAAGAAGCTCTAAATGGTTTTGTATCATTCAAAGGTAATGGATATACCCTGGGTTTCTGGGCCCTTGATGACATGTGAGAATGGCTAGAAATGCCGCTTGGATAATGTTTGATGAACATAGTAGTCTCCCTGACTTGGAGTTCCAAAAGGAAATTTAAGGTGCTAATGAATATGGGCAAGTACTACAGGGAAAACACTTCATTCTAACTTGAAGACAATATGGCCCTTTCTCAAACTTCTTGTACATGTATTGATTGGTATCTGGTATCTTCTAATTAGGTTTCAGACTTTCAACATGTGGTTCAATGTGTGCCCAGTATATCTAGGTCCATGTAAACAGCACAAGAGTGGGTCTCCTCAATAGGATCAGTGGTCTTTACCTTGAATCATTAATAGTCTTGAGATATCCTCTGGGATCAAATATCATCTCTCCAGCCCCTTGTTTTGGTCTTTGAGACAGGGTCTCACTATAGCCCCAGCTGGCCTGGAACTATGTAGACTAGGCTGGCCTCGAACTCATGCCTGCTCCTGCCTCCCAAGTGCTAGGATTAAAGCCATGTGCCACCACGCCTGGCCCTAGGATCATATTTTATAGCAGGAAAGCTATCTCAAGGAAAGGGATACAACTTTAAAACGCTCTTCTTGACCTAAGAACACTATATAGGTATTTTTTCCAGATAGCACTGTCTGTTAGATGCAAAGTTACTGAGTTAACTGTCTAATAAAGCTAACATTGGCAGGTTTGTTCACCATGGTATCTCAAATCGAATATGAAGAAACACAGTTTACGATGGATATGGACTTACAGCCTGTGTTGTGGAATGGCATCCTCCAGGCATGGTATGGCCATGGCTATCACCCTCTTGAGCTGTCAGTAGCTGTGATTACTTTAAGGAGACCTGCACAAGAGTGGGCCCATGCACTTTCCACCAGGCAGTGAGGGAAGGGCCCACAAGGTCCCACTCCACTCAAAGGATTTATAGGCACTTAATGGTTAATAGTGGAGAGGACTCACAAGGCCTCACTTCTTCCAAAGAGTTATTGACAGTTAATGTTTATTAAGGAAGAAGACTCACGAGGCCCCGCCCCTCCCCAAGCATACACAGTTAATGTTGCTAGGAGTAGATCATGAGGCCACGATATATATCTCCATGATATCTCCCTAAGGAGATTTTATATATATATATATTTTATATATATATATATATTTGTTCATGTCTCCTCAGAAAAAGGTAACAGTATAGCTTCAACACAACAGCAGTCTAAATTGCCAGCTCTGTTGCTACACAGACTGGCTGTGATCTGTGGCTTCACTCTTACCAGTGACCTTAGGTCTCTGTTTCCCAGTCTGTAAAATGGGAGTAAAAATAGGCTGGGGATATAGCTCAGTGGCAGAGCAGCTGCCTAGCATGTGCAAAGCCCTGAGTGTGATCCCCGGAACCACACAAAAAAGTTGATAAACTGAAATAATAGCCTTACCTTCCTCATTTGGTTATTGTGATCAAGGACATGTCATGTTTTTCAGTGCTGGGTGGCAAATGCTTAGTAATATTACGAATTATCATTTCTGTCTCCTTTTTAGAAAGAAGAGTGTGCAATCAAACTTGTCAGTCTCACAGGCATCTATTGAAGACAGCAACACAAATATGGACTTGATTTTTAAAAGATGCATGGGAGTGTGCCCTAGATCAGCTTAGAATTGCTGTGTTGGAAGGCTAGCTGCTCACAATCTAGCTGGTGACAATGTGGAGACGCTAAGATCATTGAACTGTTAGGTAAAGGCCCAGACCTCTACACAAAGACCGTTTAACTCTGACCATCTGCCTTCTAATGACCTGGGCACAGAAGAGTCAGAAACACATGGACTAGATTTCCTTTCTAACACACATGTGTTTAACAATTAAGGGGAAGAGGTGTTTGCCAAAATATATTTTGTAATAAGCCCTGAAATAATAAATGGTTCACTAAACCGGAAACATCAATGGATCATCCGCAATGTTCATTAGCCTCATGAGACAGAGGTTGAAATACTCAGGAAATACTTAGAAAGAGATCAAAGAAGCTCTGTCCAATCGCCATTGAAAGCCGAAACTTGGATCAGATTTGGGAAGGAAGAAAGAAAGAATGCAGTTTCTTAGCTCTAGTGAGAGAACGCTCTAAGAAATAGAAGCAAAGACAGGGGAGACGGTGGCCACTGTGCAAATGCAGCGGTGCGTTCGGGGTGGCTGGGCCCTACTCCCAGTGTTTTCCTAGTTCGCTGCTGCACTTCAGATGCATCCTTCTCTTCCCAGGATCTGAATGTGCAAAACGAGGAATCTCCGTGTGATGTCTCAAAGTTCCCTCACAGTTTCAAACATCCAATCAATTTTCAGCATAATGTTAGTGAGCAAACATGGTATCTAAATTAAAAATAGCTTGCCCCTGGAAGACTTGGAAAAGACCATTCAAGAAGAGAAGGCTTTCATGCTTTCATGCTAGTCAAAGAGTTCTGTGTCTATGGACGGAAGCCCTCTCTGGCAGACTCACACTTGGCTGGAATGCTTTAAGAAGGCAGTTTTGGTCCAACCTCCTGCTACAGCAGTCAACAGCAGCTTTTATTAATGGGCTCGGACAGCATCAATGAATACATAAGTGGATAAAGTAAATGAGGCTGTAAAGATGGCTCAGTCAGTAAAGTACTTGCCTTCAGCACAAAGACCTGAATGTTCAATCTCCAGAACTCAATAAGAAAGCCAGGTGTGTTGGCTCATGCTATCATTCCAGGGTTGGGGCAGCCAGCCTATCTTACTGAGAGAGCTTCAGGCCAGGGAGAGACCTTGTCTGAAGACAAAGATGAAGGGCATCGGAGGAACACCACCAGGGGTTGTCCTTTGGTCTCTGCACTCACGCACACACACATGCATGTGCACACAGACACATAAACACACACACAAATAAAAATAAATGAGAGATGAAACAAATTCATATTTGACTGAATTCTATGAGTCTGAATATAAAAAAATTTCCTTATTCAGCCAAAGTCAAATATCCCAATCAGAGAATAAATTTCTAGAATAACAACAAATCTAAATTTTCATGGTGACATTATTATAACTTTGTAAAGCCTCCAATTTTTCACTAAGATTCTGGAGCAACCATTTCCAAGCTCTGTCTGCTGCTTCTAGTGTCACCTGACTGTGTATTGGGTGCACTAAATAGTCACTCACTCTAAACTGATGGCAGGCATGCAGGGAGACCTACCCCTTCTTATTTCCATCATATTTCATATTTTTCTCATATCTGGATCCAAGATTAGACATGGACACCACTATACATGATTATAAAGTTTCCCTCTTGTAAAATCTTGAGACAGGAAAATTGGCATTCTGCTTCTAATTCATTCACAGAAACTCTAAAGTTCTTTTTTCTTCAAAGAATCATAGCCTCACTGAGATTAAATCATTCAAAATTAAATAATTTCATTAAGGTTGTTTTGTTTCAGGTTAGGGATGCCAGTACTCAGGACGATTCTGCAAAGATCTGAATTATGATCAAAACCTGATCTCTATTATTCTGTCTTGCATTATCATTTTAATTTTTATAAGAATCTCTCGGCTAGAAAAAAGTTATAATGTTCTTTCTACAGTTGTCTAATTAATACATTCTCTTAATGTTCATAGTAACAATGAATCAATTTATGTATTTAAAAGTTTGAAATTTTTATTGTACATAATGCTAACAGCTTTTACAGCAATCAGTAAGTATTGCAATATTATATTCTTGTAATGAATAAGTGTACACTGAGTTCAAATAAATAATAGAATCACCACATTAAAACCATATAAAAAGAATTTTACTCCAAATGACACCAAGAATGCATTTCTTTTACAGCATATCCTATCACAAAACCATTGAGCTCAAGGAGGCCAGACAGGGTGCTGAACTGCACAGTTTTGAAAGATGGGAAGGGACGCTAAAACCTAATGGCAGCTTTTACCTGATTCAGCCTGTAGCACCTTTGTGCCAGGTTCAGATGTTTCCCCCTCTAAATCTCAAGAGTGTTCCCACAGCCATCTGTTTTTGAGCCCTCGGTTCACAAATCAGGTTATGGGTAGAAAGGATACTGTTTGTTCTGGGACAGAATTGTCTGTCCCCTGCCTCCTCAAAGCAACTTCTCTTTCAAGACTTTGATGTGAAGTTTCTTTTCCTTCTGGTTGAAGCACAAACATCTTCTTATTCTTGAGAACTAGAAAGCTGAGTCTTATTCAGACAGCAAAGAAGAAAGCCAACCTGTCACTGTCTTTGCAACGTTGCTCACATCTAAACACACTCAAAGAGCTCTAACCTGAAATGGCAAATGGAATATGTTTCAAGTACATTGCAAATACTCATTTTGACTCACAGTTCTACCGCTAATGATCTGGACTGAGCGGAAACTCCAGCAGAGATCTGTGTGCACGAATCTCCATTTTGCCATTATTTATAGGAATAAAAACCATTAGAAATACTTCCATAAATAATGTGTAACCACGGGAGGAAATATTATGTGTCCATTAAAATGATACGTGCAAAGAGACATTTATTGTCTTGAAATCATCTCATGTAGGATGTAAGAACTTTAACAGTAAAAATTTTTGAACCTGTGATATATTTTCACCCATACAAAATATATACCGGATAGCATTTTCTTTACATCTATCTGAAAGTTTTCCAGGAAAACTGTTTCAGCCCAGCTAATGACATGGAACTTAGGGCTTCACTGACTTACCTGTCTGTGTTTTACAGCACTTTGAAAGCAGTATCCTTAAGGAAAAACCTGGCCTTCCTGGGGAAGAGTATTTCTTCAGCTCACTTTAAATACAGATCAAATGACTTCCTAGAGAGGCAAGCCAGGTTAGGGTACTCAGTTTTAAAATTTTTATTTTTATTTTAAAACTATGTGTGTATGTCTCTAAGTGTGACTGGGTAAACATGAGTGCTGGTGGCCACAGAGGCCAGGAGCGGGTGTCTGATTCCCCTGGAGCTGGAGTTACAGGCAGTTCTGAGCCACCTGATGTGGTGCTGGGAAACAAATTCAGATGCTCAAGTGTTTACAGTGCTCTCTCTACAGGTGGGGGCTAGAGAATCATTATTCTTACCCTTTCTGTTTCCAAAATCTTAAACAAAACGCTTGTAAAAAAAAAAGTGGCACATGGAGTCCTGGACTTTTATAGCTGAATTTAAAGCATATGACAGGAGGATTTACTCCAGTTAAATCCCTAAAGAGTAATATACCAATCTTTCCAAAATCTCAGCCCCCTAGCTTATCTTGGGCTATGCAGATCGAGCATCTGACAGTGAGGAGACAGGGAGATGATTCAATCACAGACATAGCGATGTTGGATATTTCCATCAAGAATTTCTAAGCATCTGCATGTGAACATGAAGGAGCTGGTTATGCATCGATATTTCTCTTATGTGTTTTCAGCTATAGTAAATGGTACTATTTTGGGGCTTTGGGGCTATTTCTAAACTTCTATCAATTTGTCTTTTTTTCTATTTAGCTTAATCTTAAGAAATAATATGACATGGGGGGAGGGGTAAAGATCTTAAGGGAAGGGGACTAGTAGAACACAGGTGATGTGAAAGGTGGAAAGTGAATGACAGGAGGGGAGATTTTAAGTAGGGAGGGGGATGAGAAGATAGAGCAGAAGATGGGGTGATGGGGGATAATTAACACTATGTATATTGAAAAAGCTCTATGGAA
>NW_008336056.1:200659-211179 GCF_000622305.1 Nannospalax galili | reverse complement strand
TATATATATATATATTTCCTATACAGAGGGTAATGTTCATTCCATAGGTTATCAAAGAAAAAACTCAGTTCTAGTGTTGCTGTGGTGCAGCGGGTTGCGTGCTGCTACGCCAGCTGTTGGCTGGGGTGCGCGGGTTTCGCGCATCGCGTTGCTGTGCGGGTCCCTGGCTCTCCGCTGGGCACTGGCGGCTCTGCAGGTCACTGTCAGCTGCCAGGCGGGTTCTGTTCCAAGCTGCCGGACACTCCCTCTGTGTACCAATCCGTTGGCCACCGGATCACGAGGGGAGGTGGAGGAACAGCGAAAGCAAGATCTTCGCGAGTGGTTGTTGACGGAAGGACAGCCCCCTCCGGGAAGACTGAATCACGGGCTGGTAACACAGGATACAGCTCCAGACAAGTTCAGTGATACAGCTTCGCTTTATTCAGTGATTCAGCTTCGCTTTATTGGGGTGAAACAAGAAGATTTATAGTGTGGAGGCAGTAGCAAAAGCCTCAGCTGATAGGTACTCCTAGGATGCCCCATTTACATGTGGCGGTGGGCTTCTATCAGGCTGTCAGACAATGCCTGATTAAAACCTTGTAGTTCCTATGGCAGAGGTCATGTATCTGTGACGGCCATGTCAAAGTTGAGTCAGGAAGAGAGTAGGAGGTGCCACTTCAAAGTTGAGTCAGGAAGAGAGCAGAAGGCGCCCCACTGAGAAGGGGAGTCTTTCCATTTGCGCCGAGCTGGCTTGCGGCTATCCGGACATGGAGAGACTGCGACCCTAAACAGCAGGGTTCCCCAACATCTCCCCCTGTTTGATTTAAAAATGGAGAAGTGCCATCACAAGCCCTAAGGGCCAACTCATCTTTATCTCAGGAGAATCCAAAGTCTGATATTTGACCATGACTTGTTTTGTAGTGATTTTAACAAATGGCAATAATTGTCAGCAAAGAAATCTTATAAATAGTGAGCAAGCATCAAAATAACACACAGCATGACCAGCAGGCCAACAAGGGGCAGGAGCCATGAAAACAAGGGATTGCTAATCCAACCTAATTGTTTGGTGGGTTGAAATCTTGAAAATAGATTATTACAAAGTTTTTTGAGAGTGTTAACATTGGTTTCAACAACATTTGATTCATTTACAAAGAAACAGCATTCTTTTCCCAATACCACACACCCACCCCATGTTCAGCAGTTATCAAGTCCAGTGTTCTTCTGTTGTGGAGCACAACCCTGGCAAGAGAGTTTATTTGTTGTTGGAGAGATTCCAGGCTGTCAGTTGTGGATGCCATTGTCTGGTCCAGCTTGTCTCGGAACTCTCCCACCAGGTGCTGGGCTTGTACAATTGTCACCGTAGCAACACCTCCAGTACCCAGGGAGAGTGCAAGTTCAATCTCTACCAGCAAAGGGATGAAGATTTTTCTCTGCTGGCAGCTGTGTAGGAGGAGAGCGGTTTCTTCCTCTGAACAGGTACACCTGGGATGTAATCATTACTGGTACACGAAAGGTGGACAAAGAGAAATTAACACAGTTTTGGGCTTTTTCTTTGCACCATATGAAAAGAGGAGGGGCGATGCATGCTGTACTGGAGAGAGTAGTATTAGTGAGGCATTTGTAATGAGTAGGCTTACTCGCTGAAAATACAAATTGAATAGTTAGCCAGTTGTTTGAATAAGGGGATATCCATTAGATGAGAGTTCCTGGGTAGAGAAGGGTGGTATTAACTGGTCCTATTGCTAGATGCACAAAAGAAAGTAATTAGACACTGGGGTAGGTGGGAAGAAAGTTAAACTTGTTCCAGGACATAGTATCTTATCTGGTCCTCTGTCTTTCCTGTAGAATAATATTATGATTTAGTACAGACTTGGCTTCAGACGCAAGCTGTTGAGAGACATGAAAGTTAGCTGTGGGGTACCTAGAAAATACACCTGAGTAGAATTCTGTTATTACTTTAATGCTCCAGCAATTGTCCCATGGATCTGATATTTTCCTTGAAAAATAAAATCTCTAGAGGTGAAGGGGGAGGGGGATTTGTCTGGGGATCTTTGGGAGTTTTTGAAGTCTGAGCGTTAACATCTGGGCTTGTTAAATCAGCAAGAGGGGGGTAAGAGTTATTTTTGTTGATGGGTGGGTTTTGTCTGACTTGGTCAAATTTTATTTTTAGGGCTGTTGAATCTGCTACTGGGCAATCTGCAGGACATTTTTCTTTATTTTTTAGGGCTGTCGATTCTGCTGTTGGGAAATCTTTAGGGTATTTTTTATTTTCTAGGGCTGTTGAATCTGCTGTTGGGAAATCTTTAGGGTCTTTTGTATTGTTTGAACCCTCCCCTTTATTATTTTCTGGTGCTTGTAAGCTTTCCTCGATCTTAGGTGGGTTTCCTAAGCATTGTTGGATGGCTGCTATTATGGGGAAAAAGGAAAGGGGAAAATTATGCCTTTCCTGGATTTCTTTTTTACGGGCCAGATATGTAATGTTAGTCCAGACCTCTGGATCAGAAATGTCTGCTGATAGGATCCAGGGTGCAAATTGATATACTTCATTCCAAAATTTTGAGCTTTCTTTTTGGGAGATCTTAAGTCCTCTTGATTTAAGCAAGGCTCTAAGGGAGCGAATTTGGAGTCTTTTCTGGCGTGATGTTGAATTACCCATTATAAAAGGAAAATAGTGTTGTCTAGCGCTTAATGTTCCTGGAGCAGTCTGACACCAGGGGATTGGAACACTCTGACAGGCACAAGCCTAGCTGCAGATTTAAGGTCTACAGAAAAAAAAATGGCCTTTTAAAATCTTTTGTTTGTTTATATGGTGCGAGCCACCTTGAACTTTCAAGTGCTCCGCAGGGGCTAGTTAATTTAAATTCTAACCTAACTGGTTTTAGCTGTGGTTTGAGTACCCTGGGGGCAGGATAACAAAACCGATTAGGGAAGTTTATTTTAGAAGCTGACTTTAAGGCTTATGTGAAGATCCCTTAGAACTTTAGGGATTTTTCTAGCAGTGTTAATATAGTAAAGTAGGGTGAAGTGATGGTTTCTAAGGTAGCTGACATCAACGAGTAGCCTTGACCAGAAAGCTTCAGTTTGTCTTCAATCTTCAACATTCTCACGTGAAGACTTTAGACCGAAAATACAAGGAGGAAAATAGAAGAGACTACCAGGCCCCAAAAGTGGGGTGGCTTGGAGGCACAGTTGCCTTTTAATCTCCTGATGGGAGATGAAAGAAAGAGAGATTTGCCAGGCCCCACGAGTGGGGTGGCTTGGAGGCAGAGCTGCCTTTTAATCTCCTGATGGGAGATTAAAGACTCACGTGAAGACTTTAGACCGAAAATACAAGGAGGAAAATAGAAGAGACTACCAGGCCCCAAAAGTGGGGTGGCTTGGAGGCACAGTTGCCTTTTAATCTCCTGATGGGAGATGAAAGAAAGAGAGATTTGCCAGGCCCCACGAGTGGGGTGGCTTGGAGGCAGAGCTGCCTTTTAATCTCCTGATGGGAGATTAAAGAAAAAGAGATTTCCGATGCTCTCCTGGTGGGAGAGGTGCTCACGAATTCTGTGTTTCAGGGGGTGCCAGCTGCTGGCTGGCATGGAGTTCAGAGGTTCTCATGTTGGGCGCCAGCTGTTGCTGTGGTGCGGTGGGTTGCACGCTGCTATGCCAGCTGTTGGCTGGGGTGCGTGGGTTTTGCGCACCGTGTTGCCGTGCGGGTCCCTGGCTCTCCGCAGCTACCGGGCGCTGGCGTGTCAGCTACCAGGCGGGTTCTGTTCCAAGCTGCCAGACACTCCCTCTGTGTACGCAATCTGTTGGCCACCGGATCACGAGGGGAGGTACAGGAACAGCGAAAGCAAGATCTTCGCGAGTGGTTGTTGACGGAAGGACAGCCCCCTCCGGGAAGACTGAATCACAGGCTGGTAACACAGGATACAGCTCCAGACAAGTTCAGTGATACAGCTTCGCTTTATTCAGTGATTCAGCTTCACTTTATTGGGGTGAAACCAGAAGATTTATAGTGTGGAGGCAGTAGCAAAAGCCTCAGCTGATAGGTGCTCCTAGGATGCCCCATTTACATGTGGCGGTGGGCTTCTATCAGGCTGTCAGACAATGCCTGATTAAAACCTTGTAGTTCCTATGCCAGAGGTCATGTATCTGTGACGGCCACTTCAAAGGTGAGTCAGGAAGAGAGTAGGAGGCACCCCGCTGAGAAGGGGAGTCTTTCCATTTGTGCCGAGCCGGCTTGCGGCTATCCGGACATGGAGAGACTGTGACCCTAAACAGCAGGGTTCCCCAACATTCTAGGGGTAAGATAATCCCAATCCCAAGATGTTGGTCAGGAGCATCCAAAAGACATAGGCAAAGACACCAAAATAACATAGGCTATTACTATTGCACTTGGCTGTCCACCAGAATTTGCTGCTAAGTCCCTTCTTCTGAAGAAACTACACATACTTTGGTGACAGGACACAGAAAAGTCAAATTGGTACTGACAGGGAAGCTTCTTCCCTACTGGCTAGCTCTCATAGTACAAGAAGATGCTGGGAAAAATGTCATCAACAGACTAACCCAGTTTTGAACACTGGGAGCTACAACAATGACCAGCCTGGCAAAATATGCTCATTGGTACAATAGTGGCACAAATGTTGTGGGGGTAATAAACTGCTTTCTGAGTGGATTTGAGGCTCTGTGGGAAGAAATTAATGCCTGTTGCTGTAAATCTAACCAAGAACCCATGGCTGGGGAGCTCATAAGCCCCAGGGGTGAACCTACTACTATATGAGTATTGTTTTGTTAAATAATCATAGTGTCAAACTGTCCTCTAAATACATACATCTTTATCCATAGATTGGGGCAGCACTCAGTTCTCATCAGGGAAGCTTCTTTGTTCAGTGGTTAACATAGAAACTCACAGCTGGTTAGTATTAACACAGAAGCTCATAACTGGTCGAAGCGCAGAGAGTATTTGTAGAGTACTCAGTCATACATGAGACATATGTATCACACCCTTATCCCCAAGGATCAGGGAACATTGTAGAAGAGTGGGTAAAAAGATTGTAAGAGCCAGAAGTTGAGAGGGACTAGAATGAAGCAGTGTTTCCTGACATGATAGGATTGCTGTACTGATGAACTAACACCAGCTGCAGTTGTTGCACAAGACCTGTACCAGAACAAGCCAGTCAGCATCTAGCATAGAGGGGGGCAGGGGCTCAGCAGCACCCCCCAGCTGAGGCACTATTGATAACTGGTGGCTTCTGAAGGAGGAAGAGTCAGTTTTCTTTAGACTGTGGCCCCTGGCAGGTGGACCACACTCCATTGGATGGCCCCCCACACCCATCCATAAATGGTCATAAATGGGCAGCACAAATAGGATCTAGTGAGGAGGGAGAGAGGGAGGGAGGGAGGGAGGGAGGGAGAGAGGGGGAGAGAGAGAATGGAGTTGGGAAGGGAGATGGGAGAAAAGAGGTGCATCCAGGAAGAGTTAGGACTTGGAGGAATGGGTGCTGAATAAGATCAAGATATCAAGATACATTATTTGCCTATATGAAATGCTCAAGCAATCAAAACATATTATATATTTTAAGAGAAATAACAAAAGTAGGGCTGGGGCTAGAGCTCAGTGGTAAAGCACTTGCCTAGCATTGATGAGACCTTGGGTTCAGTCCCCAGTACCAATGATAATAATAATGATGATAAAATAAGTAGCAAATGCTTTTTTAAAAACCATAGTTGTAATGAAACCCACTTCCACACTGTGTAAGACTCACCGTCTAGGGAAGAAGGTGGACAGATCAGCTCCTTTCACCTTTCACCTTTGACCCTGAACTGAGTGCAGCCCAGGAGAAGACCTCTAAAAATGGCATCAGTTGAGCTCCTTCCCCTTCTGACTTTTATCCATCCTGGCTAGTGGGTGGGCATAGTAGGTAACTGAAGGAAGGGACAGATAGACACCATGGTGTTTGGTTCAGGCCCTTCCTTGCACAGCTTTGGGTTTGCGGTGGCTCTGGTCCTTCGCCAAGAGCTCCCACTCCTCAGGCAGCCCTCTCTGACAGCTGAAAGCTCCCTCCATGTTCTAGCACCTGCTTCTTCTTATTTCTTTCTTCTTCAGGACCAGGCCAGAATAACTGGCTTCCAGCTTAAGCTAGCCCCAGGGTATTCTAGGAAAATGTGTTAGTTTCCCTTAATCTTCCCCAGACCTTCACTGAAGTCTCTCCACAATAACCTTGTGCAAGGGACCTTTTCTCTCCAGTTAAAGGTTCTGCCAAGACCCTGACTGATACTGAGGAAAAGGCACCACAAAAGACACCACAAAGGAAACCAAGTAGATGTGCACAGCAAACAGTGCTGAGCCTCCTACCAGTCAAGTTCAAAAGCACAGAGCCTAGGCAGGTCATGGTGGCTCATGCCTTTAATCCCAGCACTCAAGAGATGGAGTCAGGTAAAGTCTGTGAGATGGAGGCCAGCCTGGTCTCCATAGTGAGTGCCAGGCCAACTGTGGCTACAGGGAAGTCCTTTCTCCAAAACAAAACAAAACAAATGACACAAACAACAACCCAGAGGCTATCAAGTAGCAGAATATGATTCTTTCGCTTTACATGGAGCACTAAGTGGAACTTTTTTTGTTTCTTTACACAGTGGATATGTCTTAGTGTTCGTGCATCGCACTGTTAGAGCATAAAAATCTCTATGAAGAAGGTGATCAGCATCAGGGACTAACAGAGAAGCGATGGAAGAAAGAGGAAGATCCAGCAGCCGGGGAGAAGGTCACTATGTCCAGTTAAGGTGAAATCATGCCATGGGGGAGTCAGACTGCCAGCAATCTGTCTGCTTTGTTCTCTGCATCAACCCCTCCTCCACTCTTCTAGAATAATCCCTGATCCGAAGGACATTCTCAACATGTAATCGTTGAATAAAACATGAATCTTAAGATCTCTGTACCATTATCTTTGACCGCTCCTATGTTACAGCTTCCAAATGTGCACTGCCTTAGAAGAGAAACTGTGGTACTTTAGAGTATAGATCCCTAGAGTTGTTGCAGGCATCCGAGGGGCTGTTTCAATACTGCTGACTGGCTCCTGTGTCCAGTTATTCTGAGTTCATTGGTTTCAGGCCAGGTTTCAGCCAGGATGATGGCAGGGTATTTTTCAACCATCCAGATGACTCCAGTGTGCAATCCGGATAGAGAACTTGGTTGTACAAGATGTGAAATGGGAATCAAGAGGCTAAAGCCTAGGTCAGCTTTGATCCACTCAGCTTTGGTTGCCCCAGGTGTAAAGTAGAGACAAAAGCACCTGCTCTGGCCACACCCAGCACTATGTAGGCAGCAGAGATTGGGCATAATACATTATTTAAAAAAAAAAACAGGAAGTTCAGGGAGGGAGTAGTTTTAGGGGAGGAGTGGGGATGAAATAATCAAAATACATTTTATGAAATTCTCAAAGTAATACAAATGTACTTTTAAAAACACCTGCTCTGGGGGCTGGAGAGATGGCTTAGTGGGTAAAGCACCTTCTGTGTAAATATGAGAGCCTGAATTTGGATTCCAACATCCACGTACAAGCTGGATCTGGTTGCTGACATTTGTAACCTCTGGGCTGTAGGTGGGAGGAGAGGCAGAGACAGGAGGATCCCTGGAGCTTGCAGACCAAATGTTCTAGGCAATTGGTGTGCTCCAGGTTCAGTGAGAGATGCTGTCTCAAAAATGAGGTGGAGAGTGATAGAGGAAGACACACAGTGTCAATCTCTGCACATAGATGTTATGAGCAGGCACATTTGTATATACATGTGCATACACAAGTACACCACACACACACACACACACACACTAAAAAAAAAACACGTGTTCTGAACACGTCACAGGTTTTTATATGAATTTAATAAAATTTTCTTGAGAAATCACAACAGTTCTTAGATATCATCAGCATTATCAACATATGTATGAGATAGATTGACACATTAACATTGTTACGTGTAAACACACGAGCCTGTTCCATGTTGATTACCCTCCCTCAGCTCAGATTTTAAAATCACCACAAAAAGTCTTTGTTTGATGTTGAAGATTCTTTCAAGAAACTTCTAGAAGTTCATAAATCATCAAGCACTAAGTTAATGAAGACACATCATATTCAGCCCAAGACTGAGAGCTCAAAATTTGAAGGAAAAAGGCTTTTACTCCAAGCTTGATGAGCTTCTTTTTAAAAACAAAACACTCAAAATTACATATGTGGTCACATGCAAGCTTAGTTTCAAGCTTTGTCATGGCAGAAAGCCTGACCATGTGGCTGGAGTGGTGGGGCTGGACTTCACTGGTCGCCTCTCCCACAGGTGTGTGGCCACACAGTGATCGTGATCTGAGGTCCTTCGCCTTTCAGAATGCCAGCTCCAGCTTCCTTTTGTCGTTTATTCATCCTCTTACGGTGCGAGGAGTATTACATTCCTTTCCTTTCCCAAAACCCCAATAAATATAAGAATTCAGTCCCCCCCCAAAAAAAGTGTTTCATGTTCTACAAGTAAAATTCTCATTAAATCCAGTGAAATATTTTGAAATTTTCTTTGGACTTTAACCAACAGTAGAAATCAAATGGTGTGTTCTAATAAAACTGCAGGCATTCTATTCAGCTTGAAAAATCTGTTTTCTTTCAAAAGGGTTTAATGTTTAGCGTTTACTTAATTTCCATATAACTTTACAGAATGAGGTGTAGGGAGAGTAAAAACTGTAGGGTGCTTCAACATAAACTGGTTTTGAAGTTCTCTTATCATCATACAAGCCATTTCCTAAGAGAAAAAAAAACTCCTTTGTTAAGTCTGTAAGCTTTGTCAATAAATCTGAAGTCCTTAGGAAAGTTACTTCTGATCCAAATTGATAATGAGGATGATGATTACATTACTCAGGATTGAACCCAGGACTTCATACATACCAGGGGGTATCCTTACTACAGAGATCCAGCCTCAGCTCAGAAACCATGGCTTTAATTGGGCCTGGTGCCCTTGTCGTCTTCTCAAAGTTACACTATACTCAAATTTCAGCTTATGAACTCCTTCATGTAGATAGCGCTGAATTAGGGTGGTGGGAACTTCTAAGAGGCCTGTAAGATTGTGAGGATGGGCGTAGAGGTGGAAAAGGTAGTTTGCCTGAAAAATTTACCCAATAAGACCTAACTAAAAGTTAATGTACCTAGGAAGCACAACAGAATCTCACAACTTCAAAAATGTGAGTAAAATTTCACCTAGAACATAAAGAAATCTGACATAAAGCAAGGTTGGAGGGGTTCAGAAAAGCACTTGTCCGGAAGAGATATGAAGGTAGTTTGAGTTCACAGCGCCATTTGCTTCATATGTTCTAATAAGTTTATATGCTTAACTGCACAGCTCAATAGTTACATGGTAATTTAAGAAAACCATGCCAAGAAACATCAAAACAGACGCATTTTTCATTGAAATGAGAGATATTACTGCAGAAAAATGGGCTTTGATTTTGCTTTGGTTTTAGTTTTTTGGGGTTTTTTGTTTGTTTGTTTAAGACAGAGTCTCATAATTTTAGCCCAGGTTGGCCTGGAACTCAAGATCCTCTTGCCTTAACCTCCAGAATGCTGGAAGTACAGGTGTGTACTGCCACATCCAGCTCATACAAATGTTCTGAAATGGTTATTTGCTTGTGGGGTCATGCTATGACACATGTGTGGAGATGAGAGGGCAATGTGCCAGAGTCAGTTCTCTCCTGCCAGTATGTGGGTTGTGGAATAAACTCAGATCATCAGACTCAACAGCAAACATCATACTGAGCCATCTTGCTGACCCAAAATTTACTCTTAAAAATAGCATTGACTGAGAGGTAGAGACAGTTGGATTCCTGGGGCTAGCCAGCCTACCCTCCTTGGTGAGCTCCAGGCCAGTGAGAAACCCTTTCTCATAAAATAATGTGGATGACTCCTGAGGAACAAGACCTGAGGTTGTCCTCTGTCCATATGCACATGTTCATGCATAAACATGAACATATGCATACACACAAATACATGTTCACATGAACACATACAAAAACACCAACTGAGCTTTCATAACACCTTTATTGAAATATAATTCACATAACATAAATCTATCCTTTTAAAGTACATAGTTCAGTGAGTTTCAGTATGTTCACAGTTTGATCTCTCATCCCTATCTAATTATAAGAACATTTCACCATCCCCCAAAGAAGTCAAGACCATTTAGCTGTCATTTTCCTGCCTGGCCATACCCTAAATACTAGCAACTAGAACTAGAACTTTCCATCTCCATGCATCTGCCTGTTTGGGGATGCAAGGAGAGCCAAATTAAATAAAATCTAAACAAAATGAAAATAAATAACTGGACTGGAGAGATGGTGCAGTAGTTAAGAGCACTGGCTGTTCTTACAGAGGTCCTGGGTTTGGCTCCCAGCACCTATGTGGCAGCTAACAACTGTCCATAATTCCAGTTCCAGGGAATTCGACACTCTTTTCTGGCCTCTGCAGGCATTGTACGACATGGGTGCACTTACATAAATGCAGGCAATACACTCATATATATAAAATAAAAAT
>NW_008336056.1:196746-200638 GCF_000622305.1 Nannospalax galili | reverse complement strand
TTAAAAAATAAATAGCAATAAAATTGTAAACACTTGTGGTCTTTTGTTTCTGGCTTCTTTTGGTGATCAGGTTTTAAATTTTGTCCTTGATGTGGATCATTATTTCATTCTTGTTTATTGCCAATAATATTGCACTGTAAGGAAATACTTTTGATAGACTGTTTATTCATTGGTTTGGGGGCATTGGGTCGTTCTTACTCTTTGGCAGCTCCGAGGACTGTTACCGTGAATACAAATATGCAAGTTTTGTGTAAGTTTCGTTTCTCTTGATTATGTAAACACGAGTAGAGTTGCTAGGTCATACGATAAACTCCATGCTTAGCATTTTGAGGAAGGATTATACTGGTTTTTTTTTTTTTTAAGTGGCCGGCCTACTTTGCAATCTGAATAGCATTGTGTCATAATTTCAATTTCTTCATGTCTTCACCAACAACGGTATTGCCTACCTTTTAATTTTAGCCACTCTACTGGGTAAGGAGTGGTCCTTCATGGAGATTTAATTTACATTTACTGAATAATTGATGAGAATTTAGAATTTTTATGTGCTTATTCATGCGTATATATTCAGAGAAATATCTCAAATCTCGAGCCCATTTTTAAAACAATTTTATTGTTGTTGTTATTCTTAACAAAAAGTAGTTAATGAATCCCTTGTCAGATTATGATTTACAAAAATTTTCTCCCATTCTGGAAGTTGCCTTTTCACTTTTTAGCTTTCCATAAACTCTAGTTGGTCTACTTTGTTCTTTTGCTCTTTGTACTGTTGGTGTCATATCTAAGAGGCCACAGGCCAATCCCAGTTCACAAGTCCTTAACCATGTGCTTTCCACTAAGAGCTTCAGAGACTTCTAGTCTTACACTGAGATCTATGATCCTTTTGCGTTCACTTTGCCTATGTTATGAGGTAAGAGATCAACACTATTATTTTGTGTGTGGCTCTCCAGAGTCTTTCATCCATTTTGAAATCGCCACCATTGGATTACCATGTTTATGTTAAGTTTATGTCTAACGTGGTTACTGATAAGGTGGGGTTCACATCTGTAACTGCTGTTTTCTCTATGTTGCACATCTTCTTTATTCCTCTACTGCTGCATTATTGCCTTCTTTATGGTTAAATAGATATTTTATGCTCTGCCATTTTAATTTTCTTGTTTGCTTGACTGTATAGTCTTTAACTTCTTATTGGTTGCTTTGGAGATTCAAATTAGCATCTTGAAGTGTCCTGCTTTAGATTAACACGCACTTACTTTTATTGATATCCAAACTTAACTGTTATATGCCATTCCATTCCTACTCCCTTGTGATTTTATTGTAATAAAATTTACATCATTATATTATAAACCCCCAATATGCTTTATAGTTACAGGTTTTTACAAATGTCTTTAAAGTCAGATAGATGAATTTAAACATTACATTCATGCTGTCCTTTACATCTGTCTGCCTGTATTTTAGGCAGCTAACTTTGCTGGTACTCTGTTTCCTCATGTGACATAGAGCAACAGCATGTGTCCTTTCATTTTGGTATGACAATAATAAATCTCTCAATATCTGCTTATTTGAATGTGTTAATTTCTCCTTTAGAAATAAAGTTCATTTTTAGAATACCTCCACATTTACAGAGAAATTAGAAGATATTACAGAGAGTTCAGACTACTACAGGCACAAATTCCTCCCTTCCTCCTTCCCATTCTCCCTCCCTTCTTCTCTCTCTTCCTTCCCCCCTCCCATCCTTCCTTTCTTTTATGAAATAGGGTCTTACTATGTAGCCCTGGCTGACCTGAAACTCATTGTATAGACAAGGCTTACCTTGAGCTCACAGAGATCCGTCTCTGCCTCTGCCCCCCAAGGGCTTGGATTAAAGGGCTATGTTACCACATCAGGCTCAGACACAAATTATTTTTAAAGATTTATTTGTTTTTATTTTATGTTTATGAGTGTATAGATGGTGATTTCAGACAGTTGTGATCATAGACAGTTGTGACCTGCTGTACAGGTGCTGGGAACTGAACCCAAGTTCTCTGCAAGAATAACAAGTGCTCTTAACAACTGAGTCATCTCTGTAGCCTAGACATAACTTCTTTAACCAGCACTTCACATTAGGCAGCTATGAAAAACCAGTATTGACAGGCTATTAACTAAAGTGAACAGTTCTTCAAATTTCTGTAGTTTAATTTCTTTACATTTATTTATTTATTTATTTATTTATTTATTTATGTCTTTTTGAGACAGGGTCTCCTTCCAGCTGGCCTGGAACTCACTTTATTTATTTGGTTAGTTAGTTGGGGAGGGTGGGAGGCACAGCATATGTATGTGTACAATAAGCACCTTAACCCCCTGAGTTGTCTTGCCAGCCAAGGATTTCCTTAGTTTTTACCTCATGTCCACTTCCTCTTCCAGGAACCCATCCAGGATACCACAGTGCATTAAACTGTCAGGTCTCATAGGCTCCTCTGGGCCGATTTTGGCTCATTCCCTTTGGCTCTACTCTGTTGTTTTTGATTGCCTCACAGACATAAGCACTGTCTGTATGACTTCATGTCAAAAGTACATGAAGTCCAACTAAAGTCACTGTTGATACTGACCTGGCTCACCTGGCTGATTTAGTGTTTTTCAAGTTTTTCCGTGATGAATTTTTCCCCTCCCTTTCCATACTAGTCTCTTTAGAAGAACGCCTATGTGCAGACTCATGCTCCCCTTCTTGAAAGCAAAATACCTACATCAATCCTTAGAACTCTTCTGCAATGGAAATTTGTCTTGTCTCCTTTGTTCGTTTCATTATCCATCCCATACTTCTCTGTTTTGTAGCTCACATCACTTGGCTATTCAAGTTCTTTCAGTCAATTCCTAGATCCTTTGGACATGACCCAAGTTTGTCTGGCTTTCAGTTTTTGTGGATTTTTGTTGTTGTCACACCCTTCCTTCCCGACACTCTCTGAGCTGCTCCTCTGGTATCTTTCCTGCTCCAGTCCTCTATCCAACCATTTCTCTAAGGACCCCTAATTCCCTTTATTGCAGAATGGGACTAGGGGCTGAGGCATTCCCCTGGGCTCTATGTATGCTCACTGTACCTGGAACACTGCGTTCTAGCCCTCTCTGCTAAGAAAGCAGGGGAATTTGTGATTCATTCTAATATTTGCATGTATCGCTATTAAGCTGGCATGAGGTCATACAGTACCTAACACTGTGGGGATTGTTCTAACCGTTATCTGTAAATTCTCACTTCAGCAGTGACAAGTCTGCCTCTCACCACCCATTACCCATTTAATTCATATTTTCTATACCTAAAGAACTTTATCAATTAGAATATAATTTCGCAGGTAATTTCTATTGTCTTTAATCTTACATGCTTCCTTTATTTTAAAGTTTGCTTCTCTTCTTAAGTACCTTCCCTGAAGTTGTTTCCTGCATCTGTGATACTGTCCAATTCTTTCATCATTCTTTCCGTGGATCCCATGACCTCCTAAATTATCTTTTGACTTGGAACCTTTATGGTTCAGGCTTTCTGCTGTAAATTCCCACGGGTTCTGACAAATATATAATGTCATGTGTCCCCCGATCATAACATGATACAGAAGAGTTTTACTGCCCTAAAAGTCCCCTGGGCTGCTCCCATTTGTCTGTTCTCTCCTCTGTGAATTTCAGGCAACCATCAATCTTTTTACTTTAGTTGTACTTTGGTAAGAATGTAATTGTGATTAGAATCACATAATATATAGCTTTGTTAGACTAACAATACACACAAAAGGCTCATACTTGCATTTATGAGACTTCTTACTCATCATTTTTAAAATCACTGAATAATATTCTATTGCATTGATATACCACAGTTTGTTTATCCATTTACCTTTGAAGAAAATCTTGGGTTTTTTTTTTTTTTTTCCAATTTCTGGTG
>NW_008336056.1:188317-196684 GCF_000622305.1 Nannospalax galili | reverse complement strand
CCAATTTCTGGTGGTAATTAATAGCGCTACTGTAAACATTCTCATGCAGACATTTTTTTTTAATTTAAAAACTTTTTATTTATTTTTTATTTATGTGTATTTGTGTATTGCCTGCATGTAGGTAAGTGCACCAGTGTCGTGCAATGCCCGCAGAGGTCAGAAGAGGCTATCAGATCCCCTGGGACTGGAGTTACAGACAGTTGTTAGCTGCCGTGTGGGTGCTGGGATTTGAACCTGGGACTTCTGCAAGAATAACCAGTGTTCTTAACACTGAGCCATCTCTCCAGCCCCTCATGCAGACTTTTAAAAAATATTTTATTTATAACTTTTATTTTGTCTATATGAGTGTTTTAGCTGCATGTATGTAAGTGCATCCATGTTCTGCAATATGCAGGGAGGGCAGAAGAGGGCATCAGATCTCCTGGAACTGGAGTTATAGAATGTTGTTAGCCTCCATGTCAGGGCTGGAAACCAAACCCAGGTCTTCTGCAAGAACAGTCAGGGCTCTTAACTGCTGAGCTATCCCTATAGCCCCTTACGCAGGCTTTTTATGGACATACATTTTTCAAACCAGTTGAGTACAACTGCTTCATTGTTTCAAGATTTTGTGTGGCTTCATAGTATGTTGTCCAATTATCTTCAGAAGTCACTGTTTTTCAAATTTTAAGACAATTTACCTAAATATAGAGTTCTAGATTACACACATTTTTCCCTCAGGTACTTTAGAGCTACCATCCCATTATCTCCTGGTCTCTGTGTTTTTGATTAATTGTTAGCTGTCAATCCTATTCCTTGTGATGACTCATTCTCTCACTGCTTTACAGATCCTCCTCCATTTTCCTTTGGCTTCCACGGTTTGACTATGGTGTGTCTAGGTGTGAATGTCTTCTAATTTTCCTACAAATAAAAATCCAATCTACCATTGAATTTCCTGAATAAATTTTGTATTTTTTATTTCATTACTGGACTTTTCAAATCTGTGATTTCTATGTGGTTCTTCTTAATGATTTTCTTCTCATTGATATGTTTTACTTGGTAATGTGCTACAATATGACTTTTCTTTGATGTTTTAGTCATTGTTCCTTATAGTTCTTAGTATAGATTTATGATAACTGACTAGGAAGTCTATTGGCTAAAAGTTTCTTTACCTCTTTTTCTCCTGCTTATCAACTATAGTATCCTGATCTTTACCAGGAAGTTCTCATAAGTTTTTATAGAAACTGAATATTTTGAATAAATTCATGTGGCAATCCCAGAAATAAGAGTTTTTTCTGCCTCAGGATTTATTGCTAGTGTTGTTTTGCCACTGTTTATTTAATCACTTTCCTGGCTAATTCTATGCAGTTTATATTGCTTTTCATTTATAACCACTGTAGTTCTGTGTTAGCTATCTTAGTGATTATTTAATAGTTGGACAGAGATTTCCTTAAATGACTTAAAACAGGTTTACCACCCTTTTCAGGGATGGTATATTAGAGTATGTCTTTGGTATTCTGACAGATTGCAATTGTGTCTTAACCTCACAACGTGCTTATACAGAGCCTCAGTATCAACCAGAAGCAAGAACTTAGGGCCACCTCAGATCCTTCCTGGGCACGCACATGTATGTGATCTCCTAGACACCTAGGAAAATGCTAAAGCTTTGTGCAGTCCCTCTGGAACCTGCCACTCTTCATATCTACTATTAAAACATCCTCTTGCCATAGCTGCCACCAGCAGCTCTGATGCTGAACAGTTGCCACTTACTATTTCAGCAAAACATCCTGGGAAAAGGAAGGGCTTTCTATACTGAATAAGGTGTGAGTCACACTAAAAATGGACTTGCTCTGTGAATGGGGTTTCCAAGGAGCTGACATAAGATCAAATCAGGATCCATCTCATGTGGGGCTCTGAAGAGCATAAACCCATCTGCTTTCTCCAGGCACGGGCAGTCTGTTGATTCTATAGCCGCTGTGGCTGTGCTTGTTTTCAAGGCTACTACAGAGTTGATGGCAGGTGAATGAATTTTAAATGACCAAAGATTACTGTTCCTATCAAGATTCATCCATTTTTCTCGAATAAACCTTCTTCAGTCATCCTTGTGCCAGATTGCTCCTTAGAAGCCTTTGTTTGATTTCCATAGTTGTGAAAAGGCTAGTTTTGCTCATTTTTGATATTGTTCCTGTTGATTTAAAAATATATATTTTATTGAATTTATGTAGATTTCACACAATGAATCTTTATCCCCCCTTCCCTATCTGTACCCCCTCCATAGCCTACCCACAAGAGTTCATGTATTTTGTCATATATGTTAAGGCCTATCAAGTCAAGTTTGTGTACCCAGATGTCCTTTGGTGCAAGTTCATTCAATGGGGTCTAGTCAGTCTATCTAGAGTCTTTCCCTTAAAGAAGATCAGCTCTCGCTCACCCAGCAGTAATCAGCTGCCAACAGTTCCTCAGCTAAGTTTGAGGCCTCCTGCCCATTTCCACAGTTCTCAGCTGGTTTTGT
This sequence comes from Nannospalax galili, assembly GCF_000622305.1. Lineage (NCBI taxonomy): Eukaryota > Metazoa > Chordata > Mammalia > Rodentia > Spalacidae > Nannospalax > Nannospalax galili. The sequence continues at coordinate 194,196 of NW_008336056.1, read as the reverse complement.
CTCGTTGAGGTTGCATGGGTCTTGTGCATGGTGTCACCATTGCTGTAAGTTCATATGAGAAAGCTCCCAGGATCCTGGAGGACTCTGTTTCCTTATGGTTATGCACCAACCATAGTTCTTACAGTCTTCCATCCCCGTCTTCCACAATGGTCCCTGAGTTCCGTGTGGATGAAGTTTAATATAGGAGTCCTGCCCAGGGACTCAAACTCTGCAGCCTCTTACTCACTACACTTTGGCAAATTTTGGCCTTCTGTGCTATCACCCTCTGTTACATGGGGAAACTTCACTGATGACAGTTGAGAGATGACACAGTCTCTCAACCCCTTGTTCTACTATGTTCTGTGAGTCTTAGATGTGTCACTTAGGGTTGAGCAGCTCACAGACACTGGTTTTCTGTGTGTGGTCAGTTGTGGAATTCTGTAATGGTTTCTGTCTGTTGCAAAAGAAGCTTTTTGATTAATGGTGACTGGCATACTCATCTATAAATATAAAGATCCATATTTAGCACAAAGTAAGAAATTACATTTGTCTAGGAATGTAACAGACTTAGGATTTTCTCTAAGATGTATGACTTCTGGAGCCAAGTGTATTTGATTACGTTTACAGTACCCCACGTGATTTCCCTCCCATTGAATGGGCTTTAAGTCCAGTTAGATAGCTGTTGATTACCCCCAAGATAAAAGTGCCACTTACTATACCAATATAGTTTGCTGTACCAGTCATTGTTGTGGTTATTATGCTTTAAAGTTGGGGTTGGACAACTGATTGATTTTCTCCCTTAGCAGCTTGCATAATGTCTTCCAAAACTATGAAAGCTAGTCGTCAGGGGGGAAGCTTCTAGGTCAGTTCCAGTTCCATTGCTCCAAGTCTTGTGTCTGAAGTGTCTTGTCTTCAGCAATAGGGTCTTATCTTTGAGTTCTGGGAGATAGTCAAGGACTGTGGCAATAGCCTGTGTAATTTTGAGTTTCTTGGACTATCCTAACCAACAACTAGAAGGGAGGTTTGTCCTGTCTGGCACTGTGTTTCTTGTTAGATAGCCTTCAAGTATATACATGCATTCATGTACAGATATTGTATGTGTAATTTTTCAGTAGACCTTTGAAATAATACATTTACCTTTGGTTTTCCACACCAGCTAAGCACTATTTATCTCTGCTCTCTCTCTTCCTGTCTAACCTTCCCTCCTCTTTCCCCGGTTAAAGTACTCCCATTTCCCTCCTGTCTTCTTTGATTCCCCCTCTCTCGAGCTCCTTCTTCCTGTTGCTTTTTATTGAGGAGTAAAAATTTTGGAGGCCTCATTCCACTATTCTCGAAGTGCTTCTCTGTTTCAGTTAGCAATCTCTTGGGTTTTATTGATAGAAATAGCCCTAGTTTTGATCAATGATAAGCTACATTACCTTGGGCAAGGTATTTCACCTTCCTACCCTTTTTCTGTTAATAGACATAGCACTGGTTCTACCCCACCTGGAATAGATTTAAAGCCGCCAGTCCCTGGAGAGATGGTTAAGAACATTTGCAGCTCTTCCAGAGATCCAAGTTTGGTCCTAGTACCTGCACTGGGTCGCTCACAATTGCCTGTAACTCTTGTTTCCAAGAGAACTTACATTCTTTTCAGGAAACTCTTCTGGTCAGTTCTGAGTCCCTGGTACCAGTTCACCACTCCACTGCTTAGTAGTCACAGATCTGCAGTATGCTAACCCACTCAGGCAGTTTCAACACACATCCCAAACCAGCTTTTTATTCTATGTGGGACTCACTCTGGAAATAAGCTTGGCTTCCAAATCCCCAAGGTGGGAAGCAAAACAAATTGTCATCCAACACTGATTGAAATCAAAATGGATAAACATTTCAGATCCCCACTTGATAAACTGGGGGATACAAACACACTGGTTAGTTTTTCTAAACTCGACATGCTACATTTGGCCTATTTGGACATCCATTCACTTTAACACTTGAGCAGCAAACACCAGCTTGAAGATCACTGGCCCTGTCAGAAAAGTCAGCCATGAGCCCATCCCACCTGTCTCCTCTGCTCCCAGAGAGCCTTGGATAATTGCTGAGATTGGTTCAGCACAGTAATTTTAATTTGCTTTTGCCTCATTAGTACTTTTAGGTTATGGAATCTTTTTGCCTCGATTGGAAAGTATTTTGAAAGAGGAAATAACAACTAAGCTTCCCCACAGTTGGGCCAGGACTGGCTAGCAGGATACTTGGGCATCGATCCCAGTTTGCCACTGAACAGCTGCATGACCTTGGCCAACTCTCTTCACCTCTCTAGGCTTCAGTTTCCTGGAGCTGATCTCAGAATTTCCTTTCGGCTTTAAAAATTATTTTGACAGTGTAATTTAATTATGCAATAAAATCTCACATGTTATTTACCTTTCTTACTGAAGGTTGGAAAAGCCTGCTTTCATTTATTCACCAGTACTCACTAGGTCTCTACCATGTGCAAGCAGGCTGTTAAAGGCTGGAGGTATAAACTCTAACAGAAGGTAAGCTCTGCAAGAAAGATCTTGCTGTTATCTGGGTGTTTGTGACTCAGTTCCAAAGAAATCAACAGTTACCACACCATGTAGTCCTATGTTAAAGGGATCCATGGCACTCAAAGGACACCTGGCGAAGGTCATGTAACTCACGGAGAAAGAGTTGGAGGAGAGTACATTGAAGAAGTGATGCTTAAACTGAGTTTGTAGGGCAAAGAAGATAGATCACAGCCTATGCAAATTAATTTTTTAAAAATTACTGCAAAGTGCATGGGACTCAGAGAATGGCCAACAATTACTAGTTAAATGAACAGAGGTGAAGTGGCAACTTAATTCTTGAAGACATCATACATGTTGGTTCTAGACTTCAGGCAGCAGCTGCACCTGCAGTTCTGCCCTCTGCCTCCTCTGGGGTTTTCCACCCCTTAGCCAGATGTGTATTTGGCTCCACGATGAAAGGTATCCTGCAGAAGACCACCTCATCAAGGCTGGAGGCAGGGACAACTGACCTAGGCTCTAGTCAGCTTACAAAGACTCTAGCATGTCCTTGCTCTCCCCTTTGCATCCATCTCTGCAAGTTCACTCATCACATGTGGTGACAGCAGTTTATGGCATGTATGTGATATATGAAAACAGAGGTGAGGGACCCAAGCTTTTGTAGGTAACTCTAATTAAACTCAGCAGTTCACACACATGCACAAAGAAAGCAGACATGGGGCTAGCTGGGAAGAAGAGGGAATCAGTGGGAGGGGGACAGGGAAAGAGAGGATAACGGGAAGTGATGAATATCATCAAAATACATTATATATCTGAACATGTCATAATAAAACCCATAATTATGTGTAATTGCTATATACTAATAAAGTTTTTAAGGACGTATAAAACAAAAAAACATATTATATGCACATATACATGTAGATGTCTATAGATGTGTGTGTGTGTGTGTGTGTGTGTGTGTGTCTGATTCTGCTTTTCTGACTGAAGCCTGACTTAGCCAACATTCAGGGGGAGAGTCTGAGATTCTCCCCAGGACATGAAGTATTTTCAGGAAACATTAATTTCCACCCAGTTTTTAGCAAATCATTTTACATGTTTCTCTGTCAGGAGAAATTTAAAAACTAGAGCCAGTCATTTCTGAAAGCTGACAACTTGTATTAAATAGTCTGTCTCATTCAAAGCATAAAAAGTTACTTATTCTCAAAGTGGTAGTCAGTTTGCAAAAATCTTAATTTTTTTTTTTTTTGTCTTTTTGAGACAGGATCTCTCTGTAGCCAAATCTGGCTTGGATTCACTATGGAGATCAGGCTGATCTCGAACTCACAGAGCTCCACCTGCCTCTGACTCCCAAGTCTGGGACTAAAGGCATGTACCAGCACACCCGGCATAAAAATGTTTCTATATAGAGAAAATTCATTGATTAGCTGTGTGGTTTAGGGGCTCCATTTTTTCATCTGTAAAATGGCACTACAATAATAAAACTGTTATGTTGAATAAAATTGATGCAAAGAGAGAGATTTGTACAATATTTGGCACGTGATAAGCATTCAGCTGGAAAAGGGAAAGACGAGAAAGGAGGTCATGGTTTTTCTTTTAAAAAATTTTTTATTTATTGTTTTTATTTTCTGTGTGTGAGTGTATTGCCTGCATGTATGTGAGTGTAACCGTGTTGTACAATGCTGTGGAGGTCAGAAGAGGACATTAGATCCCCTGGAACTGGAGTTAGGACTGTTGTTAGCTGCCATGTGGGTGGTGGGAATGGAACCCCAGTCCTTTGCAAGCACAGCCAATGCTCTTAACCATTGAGCCATCTTTCCAGTCCCAAGGTCATGAATTTTCATGAAAGAAGGAGAAACATGGCCATATGGATAAGAATCTGGAACGTAAAGACCAGGCACAGGTTTGTTTCCACGGTCTGGTGTTTTGTTTCGTTTTGTTTTTTGTTTGCTTGTTTGTTTGGCTACATAAACTTTGATACGCCATTATTTTAAGAGAGAAAACAAAGAAATGGTGACAAAGACTTTTTCAGTTTGTTGGCTGCTTGAGAGGCGGGGCATCTGCTCCCAGAAGCTACAAGATGAATCTAAGAACTTAAGGGCAGTAAAAGAAAAAAATACCAATTTGTCCTTTTGTAAATTAGTCATAGTTTAAAAATATTTTATAAATTATTTTTATTTTATGTGTATGAGTATATTGCCTGCATGTATGTAAGTGCACCTGTGTCATGCAATGCCCATAGAGGTCAGACAAGGGTGTTGGATTCCCATGGAACTGGAGTTACAAACAGTTGTTAGTCACCATATGGGTGCTGGGAATTGAACCTAGGTCCTCTTCAAGAGCAGCCAGTGCTTTTAAACATCGAACCATCTCTCCAGCCCCAAATTAGTTATAGTTTTAATGGTAATGATTGTTGGTAGTACAAAACACACCAAAAATATGTTAGGTGCTTCTTCCTCCTATCTTCCAGCATCCATTTTCTCTCCTCTATTGCCCACTTTTCGTGAATCAATTCAGAGATATTGCATGCACATACAAATATACACATGCACATATACATGCCCAGTAAGTATATATATATATATATATATATATAGCAATGGAGTGCAAGACAAGTGCAGTTGTATATACATAATAAAGTAACATGCATTTTATAGAAGTAATTTTTATTTTAATAGAATGGGCTACATAGTCTTCCCTGCTTTCCTTTTTTATTCTTTGCAGTATCTCTTGGAATTTCTCCTTTTCAGGTACAAATGCATCTGCCTCATCCTCTTTAAGGGTGCATAAAAATCCACTGTATCTAGATGTACACAAATTGTGATATGTTATTTACACATTTATACTGTTGTCAGTCTTTTACTGTTAAAATAATGCTACAACATACATACTTGTACACACACCATTTCACATATACATGGCTATATCTTGGGATAAATTCTTAGAAAAGAAAACTATTGCATCGAAATGTTTCTGTACAAAGGTGTTACAAATTGAATTGTGTCAGAGATTATGTCAGTTTACACTCTCATTCTTCACTTCCTTGCACTAACAGCATAGTGTGTTAGCAAAAGTTTGCCTTTACTGATTTGATTGGTGAAAAGTATACACCAATATGCACAACCATATTCATCAGCATAGAACAAATCAAATACGTGCATCTCTATTGTAATTAGCATTCCTCTCATGAGAAAAGTCAGAGTATTATAACTCTAAGAGAAAGATTAAAATCTCTTTTCTCTGAATTATCTGCTAATATGCTTGTCTAATTTTCTACTTGGTGGCTGGTCTTCCTTGTATTCAATTATAGAAGCAATCAATATAGCAAAATATAGATAAATGATGTGAACTGCAAATATGGTTTGTTTTTGTTCATCTGAATTTGTTTTCAGTGGTTTAAAA
>NW_008336056.1:162862-188172 GCF_000622305.1 Nannospalax galili | reverse complement strand
GGAAATATTTAAAAATTCTACTTTGGTACCAAAGATTCTTATAAAGCATATTTTTGTTTAAAAAAATCAATATTTTAGGATACCTGTGCTAAATATTGGCTCAAAAAGAAGTATTAATTTACAATAATAAAATTTCTACTGGTGCAAACAAATTAACAGTGGAAGAGCCACATGCTAAAAGACACATTGATGACAATTAGATTATTACATTGTAAGCACATGTCAAATCATGACAATGCGTAACTTTTATGTCACAGTAAAAATAAATAAATAAACCTACAGATCTCTTACAGGACTAAAACATTAAAACCAAAAACTGAGTCTGCGAGCTCAGAGCTGGTCTCAAACATTGCTCAAAGCTACCTCCCTCAGGAACCCCCACCCCGACCCCTGCTCCCAGAGTGCTCAATGTAGCTTCTGTTGAGTAACACAAAGAAAACTATCTCCAGAAACCAGACATGTGGCCTTGTTTAGAAGGACTCTTCACAAAGGAGTCTCAGTATGTTCTGTCTCCAGAGACACAGGAAAACAGAGTCATTCTATCCAACAAGTCATTTGGTGGAGTGCTGTCCCAGAGCCAACACCAAGGGAGGGACACAGTGAGAAAGAGGGAAGCAATCCTACAGAACAGGAAGGTGAGCAGAGACAACAGACCCCAGTGGACCATAGACAAAGGCAGCAGATGGCGAGGGGACCAGGCTGACCCACTGTCCAGGACCACAGCCATCCTTGAGCATGCTCCTCCACCTGCCACCAAGAAGGTCAAGGCTCTGATTTGGTGGGAGTCCCTTGTTGGTGACCTTGGGCTTCCAAGGACTGAGTCTTTTCCTGGTTAGCAGACTACTCTTGTTTCTCTTGATGACTGGCTCTGGAGCCTATTTCCGTGATCCATGTTGATTTCCTTTGGGCTCCATTCTAGTTTTCCTCAAGTCTGGATGCTGAGTGGGCTTTCCAGTTTGTAGTGTTTCCCTTCAGCAGTGAAAGAGACACCCTGAAGTGATGCATGGAAATAATAGTGCCACAGAGCTACTGTTCGTTCTCCTCAGCCAACGAGAAGCCAGAGAAAGCAGTGTGCTTTTTTATTGTTTTTCTCTGGGTCAGTATGTCTCGAATATGGGTCAGAAGGAAGACAGTGAGTGAATTCACTCTTCTGTGGTCTAAGGCAGGAGAAATGTTCTAAAATCAACTTGGTAGCCTCACTTTGAGTCCTTTTCTGGTTTTGTTTGTTTATTTGGAGGGGGATGTTTGTTTATTCTTTCATCTGTTTCTTGAGATAAACATTTCACTATATATAGCCCAAATGGCCTCAAACCCAAATCCTCCTGTTTCAGCTTTCCAAATACTAGCGTCATATTTTCACTCTTTTAGGAGACTTTCTGCCCCTTCCCTTATCTTTCTACCCACTTATCTTGAAAACATTCAGATTTCACAGCAGATCAGCATCAGAGAAATATTGGGACTTAAGGAATTGGTTCATTATGAAGATGCTGTTGATAAACTGGGTCTCTAAAACCAGCAGTCTACAGAGTTACCATAGTCCTGATTATAACAAATGGCCATTTCTGTTAGATCCAGGAAGATCCCTGGAGACCAGTGAGTATAGACCATCTTCTTGCAACTGAGGCAAAGAGGCTTGGATAAGTTAAATGTCCTGTCAGGATCATTCAGCTGCAAGTCATAGCTACAAGCTGCAAGTAGGGCCCTGGTCCAGGCCCCTTGACTAGAGAGGTGCTGTTTTTCCATGATCCACTTATCCAATGACTGCAAACCAAATGGTACCTGTAGCTGTAACACTGGATTATCCACAGGGTTTGATTCTGTAAAAGAATTCCTGTGCTCTCCCTTAAGCCACAATCAACAAAGAAAATTTTCACATATACATAGACACACACATATGCATGCACAAATGTGTGTATATATACACACAGAGACATATTATCAATAGTACTGTTTCAGCCCTGAAGTTAGACAGCAAACCCTTAAGCCACTGGGTTCATAGCAAGTTGTATCTAAACTATCATAATCAGAAATTGGAATGTTTTCTATAATAGCAAGCCATACCCATTCATTTATTTAAGTCAGTGAAAATCTTTTAACAATACAGGGAAGTTAGTTTCAGAAATATTAAAATTATTCAGGGATGTTTTTAGGTTTTGAGAGCTATGGATAGTTTAATGACCAGTTCTTACTTTGGAGAAAATGGAAAATTATGATCTTTTGACTAAAATGATGGATTTAATATTTTAATTTATTATTTTTTATTTTATGTTTATGCATGTATGTAAATACACCCATGTCATGCAATGCCCGAGGTGGGCAGAAGAGGGCGTTGTATCCCCTGGAACTGGAGTTACAGACAGTAGTTAGCTATTCTGTGGGTGCAGGGATGCAAACCCAGGTCTTCTTCAAGAACAGCCAGTGTTTTTAACCACTGAGCCATCTCTCCAGCCCCTTAAAGAATGGATTTAAAACTTCACTGATTCATGTCTTTTTTCTTTTTGCCTTAGGAAGCAAGAGTTTTCCCTTTAATTCTACTCTAGAATGTTTTACCCATGTTTTCATATACCAGATAGTTCAACTTTTCTTTAAAATGTTACCAAAATGACAAACTTGTTAGATTAAGACATAGGACTGGCTAAGAGAGGCCAGAATGTACAGTGAATCCTGGTGGCTAAGGGAAATCTGATCCATGCTGGCCTGCTTTGTCTCCACACAGCAACAGCAGGCATTTAGCACCGAATCTTCCACTTTGGGAAACTAGACATCCAGAGTCTCCTTAACTCCTCAGGGAACAGACTGTGTTGATGCTGTATATGGGTCTTCCTTCCTGTGTCACCTATTACTCAGCTGTTGCAGCAAAGTGTGAAATCACATCTTAGAAGTTTACCATGTTGTCCCTGCTGGCAGCCTGTGAGGCTCTGAGACAGGAAAGGTCACCTTCCATAAAGGGAGCATGCTGTGAGACCTACCCGGGAGGGAGGGGAGGGAGAGCCTTTCTCTCTCCCCTTGTATTAGGAACACAGTTTGGATGTAAAGGTGGGTAAGTGGAGAGTGACTAGAGGTGACAGAAGAGAGCAGGTCTGTCTATGCTTTTAACACACAATCTTTCAGCTCTGACTGTCATGAGTCTCCAGCCTCTGACAGTTCAAGGCTCAGTGCCTCACAGAGGAGAACCCGTGTCTCTCCTCTCCTCAGTACACTCCTGTTAGAAAACCGAATTGCCATTCAGTCAGTCCAAGCGGGAAAAAGAGGATGAGCACACTCTACCATTTCTCTAACTCTTAACCTCTTTATCTCAACTTATAACATAGAAATTTGCAATCTGAATTACACATACACAATGTATATTACATATTAAAGCATAAAGGTTCCTTACCTTACAATGTAGTTATATCCTCATAAACCCATCATCAAATTGAAAATAGAGTAAGTAAAAAATTAATTTAATGCTTCTAACCTCTGGGACATCCTATCTGAGCCTAGTCTACCTAAAATACTAGGCAAATTCATCAAACACAAAGTCTATTTTATAATAAAGTGTTTAATATCTCCTGTAACTTACTGAACTGTACTGAAACTAAAAAAATGGTTCTCATCATTAATGTACAGTTAACGTATATTTAAAGTATGGTTTGTATTGAGTGAATTCCACTCTCACACCACTGTAAAGTCAGAAAATCATAGGTCACCCTAACTTAGGGATAGTCTGTATATGTGTATACTATATATAACATATATAATATATAAAGTAGAATTTATCAGTATGTAGGGCCAATGCCTTTCTTGTAGTATGCATTTGTTCAGTGATCTGTACAATCTTTCAGACATCAACCAGACCTATGATGGCCTGTCTATTACTGCTAATGTCAATGCTTTAAAAATGAACTTCCCTTCCATTGGCATATGGGATTCTTGAATTCTCCAGGCTTTTTCTAGCCTTTGTAGTTGTCTCACCCATGTTACACTTTGTTTCACTTGCAATAATGAATATTCTATGGTATTTATATCCGTGATCATAGAAGAAATAGATGTAACTTTTGCAACTGGCTTCATATATGATTATGTTTCACTTAATGTGAAACATTAAGTCATTTCCTTTTCCTTCTTAGCACATGGAGAAAGACAGGCATAATACCAGAGACCACGCTTCAAATAAAACTTGTACATAAATGTTTATAGCAACACTATTCACAGTAGGTGAAAGACAGAAGTAACCCAATGCCATCAATAAATGGTGGACAAATTGTGGTTTATCCATCCAAGGAGTCAGTATTCATCCATGAAAAGGAACTAAATACTGATAAGTGTTACAACATGGATATATATATCCATGTATATATATATGGAAGAAGTTAGGTGCTGAAGCTCGTATGCATGATTCCATTGTCATTAAATATCCAGAGTAGGGAAAGCCATAAACATAGAAAGCAGATTAGTGGTTGCCAGGGGCTTTGAAGAAGAGAGATGCTCAGTTATTCCTTTCTCCACCACTGGCCCATTGACCTCTCACAACCTTAGCAGCAATACAGCCATCACCTGATCAAATTCTTTGTCTTCCTGCCCAGACTACATTCCCCTCTACTCCAAGCCTGTACTAAAGCAGCTGTCAGGATCTGAATGGTCATTTGGGATTTTGTTCTGAGCAGATCCAGAGGGGTCACATTGGGCCATTCACTGCTTGATGAACAGGAACAGGCATGGAAGTTGCATGTCCCTCTCCACTTTGCTCAGAGATGCACATTGCTTCTTTCAGTAGCACAGTTGGGTCAGGTCTGGAGAACATGTTGAAGACACCAATTGCTTCTTCAAAAACATAGACATTATAAGCTCAGCCCTTCCAATTCTGCACATGTTTTCAACGCTGTGGAACCTAAAATTGGTCTCAGGATGGAATGGGTTCAACGATCTCTGACTGAAACTTCCAGATGTTCCCCCAAAAGGAAGAGGAATAACTCCAATGAGACAGCTGTGTTTCAAACTGGAGAGTCTCCCAACCTTATCTCTGGAAGCCCTACACAAAGCAGACCTAGCCCTGAAAGCCCTTTGTGAGACATGGTAAGCCCAGAGGAGGCGGACTGAAGCTAACAGAAAGCAAATGTCTACTTTGGCAATGTCCATGGCTGACGTCAGTTTATTTTCCTCTCCATTGTTAACGGAAAAAAAGTTACAAGACAGCTCAGTGGAAATGCTAAATACAAAGTGTTCTGTTTGGCTTTGATCATCCGTGCTTACTGTGATAAGCACGCACCATATGGCAGAGCCTTCACTTGTGGCTGGAGTAAATTATCAATTCAAATATCTTTTCCATGAAAGCTTACCTGCTAGGACAGAAAATGTCAAAGGACTGAGATGAGAAAAGATCTACTCCAGCAAAGCCACAGAACATGTTTGACAACATAGTGCAGCAGGCTTGATCTATAACCTCTGTGTGCCCAACTTCCATAAGTTTCTGGTTTGTTCTTCAGCACCCAGATGAAATGACTCTGATACCTGTTCTTTGTAGTCTGGGATACCTACCTCTATTCCCACTAGGGGTTCCTGGGAAGGAGGTGGGCTTCTCATTTTCTTGCCAAAGCTGGGTGACAGTGCTTTTTAACCATCATTTTCAGCTCTACATATGCAACCCTCTCTCACCCACACACATTACTAGCCATACTGCATTGATCTTTCATGCCTGACTTATTTCACTTAGCACACGTCTTCAAGATTCATCCATGCTAACCCCATATCAGAACTTCAGTTTTTTTTTTTTTTTTGAGACAGGATCTCTCTGTAGCCCCAGCTGTCCTAGAACTTACTATGTAGACCAGGATGGCCTTGAACTCGCAGAGATTCACCTACCTCTGCCTCCCAAGTGCTGGGATCAAGGGCATGCGCCACCACACCCAGCACTGAACTTCAATCTTTTTAAAGACTGAGTATATTCCATTGTGGGATGTTACCACATTTTGCATATCCATTCATTAGTTGGTAGTCCTTTGGGCTGTTTCACGCTTGGAATATTGTGACTAATATTTGAATGTCTGTTAAACAAATACAGGTTCATGGTCTTGCTTTCAGTTCAAGTGAAATTGTTGGATCATATGGTAATTTTAATATTTTGAAGAACTACCATACTGTTTTTTGTAGCCACTGCACCATTTTATATTCATCAGCAATTAAAGAAGATTTTGGTTTTCCCAAATCCTAGACAATATTTATTTTCTGAGGTTGTCTGTCTGTCTGTCTGTCTGTTTGTAGTAACTACATCAAAGTGCATGAAGCACAATCTCATTGTGGTTTTGACTTGCATTTCCTTAATGATTAGAGATGTTTAGTATCTTTTGCTATTTATTGTTCATTTGTGTATCTTCTTTGGAAAACTGTCCACTCAAGTCTTTTTCCTATTTTTGAGATGGTTTTTGCTGTTGTTGAGGTGCATAAGCTCTTTATATATTCTGGCTATTAACCTATTGCAGGTACATGATTTACAAGTATCCTCCTACACCATGGATTTCTTTTCACTTTCTTGATAGTATTATCTGTTGTAAAAATTTTTGAAATTTAATGAAGCACAAAATATCTATATTTTCTTTTGTTACCTATGCTTTTGTGTCATCCAAAAAGTCATTGTTAAATCCAATAGGAGACTTTCAGCCATGTTGTCATCATTATTTTTATTCTTATGGTTTAGGTTTTCAGTTCATTTTGAGTTAATTTTTGTACATAAATTGGGGATCCAACTTCTCTCTTTTATATATGGATATCCAGTGTTTTCAGTACTAGATTTTCCAAAGACTTTCCTTTCCTTGTTTGGATGGTCTTGGCACTATTGTCAAAATCCATTTAGTCATGAATGTAAGGATTTATTTCCCAGCTCTCAAAAGTATTCCACTGGTTAAGAGGATAGGGATAGGTGGTGCATGGAACCAGGCCAGGACCACACTGTTCTGACTACTATAGCTTTTATTGAGCATCCCAGTTTCACTCTGGTATTTCATGATTATTTTGACTCTTCAGGGCTTCTTGAGATTCCATATTAATTTAGGACAGGTTTTTCTCTTTCTTGATCCCTATAAAAATTACTGGGGTTTTTATAGGGATTTCTTTGAATCTATAGATCTCCAGGTAGTCATAGCCTTTCCTAAGTTAAAATGTTGTGGGCTTTCAATATAAAAGCCCCATCTCCAGTTCAAGAGGCAGGGTAGACTCAGGAATGGGTCAATAGGGATTCAGAATGCCTGGCTCCTCCCTTTTGTCATTTGTTCCTATATTCTTCTCAGAGCCACAAACCTATGACCAAGAGCAACAGGAACACATGCTTTGTCCTTTATGCTTAGCAAGTTTGGAAACAATACTTCCACCCAGAGAATAAAATTCATTTCTTACAATCTAATTATATCAGTTTAAACTAGCTATATATCCAACTACCAATAATGGCAAAGATGGATATTGATTACCTTAGTTCCTGAACCAATCACAGACAAGGTGATAGGCTCACTACCATGACTCAGATCATACCATTGGAGGTAAGGATAGGTTGACTTCTCGGGGTGTGCAAGGGAAGAAGAGATGCTTGGTCAAAATTATGCTTCTACTGGTAGAAGGATGTGGGGACAAATGATGGGGAGTCAAACGTAACATCCCCTAAATGTCTACCCCGGTACCTCTGAAGGCAGGCAGGGATGGTGCATGATCAAAGTCCAAATATGGAAGGCAAAATATGGAGGGAGAATAATACGGTGGAGTCAAGGGGATGTACATAGCGATCACAGTGGATTATGTGAGCGTACTAAGGAATCAGATTGAACAGACTCTGGAATCCTGAATTCAAACCAAATGAAACATTGTTTCTGCTTCATTCCGATGGTGACAACTAAAAGCTTAGATGGCCTTTCAAGCTTCTCCAGCTACATTCTACTCTATGCTTTCATTAGATCATGCTTAGGAATACATCACCAGTCACATGTGGTGGCACACACCTGTGATCCCAATGGGAGGCTGAGGCAGGAGAATCATGAGTGGGAAAACCAACCTGGGCTACAGGTTGAATTCCAGGCCTGCCTGACCTACATCTTGAGACCAGGTCTCAAACATACACACACACACACACACACACACACACACACACACACACACTCACACACACACACACACTGGAGGGGCGAGGCATACATAGAATGCATAACTAAAATGATAGCTAGGTGTTGCAGTGCACGGCTTTAGTCCCAGCACTCAGGAGGCAGAGGCAGGTGGATCTCTGTGAGTTTGAGGCCAGCCTGGTCTACATAGTGAGTTCATGCCAGCTGGGGCTACAGGGAGACCTTGTCTCAAAAAGACCAAAAAAAAAAGATTCTAACCATTTGATATTTTGTGGAGACATTCATCCTTCTCTAGAGCGTTCTAGATTTAACAAGCCCTTAAACTGTCCCTGAGAGGAATGGCAGAAACCAGTCATGGCTGTTCATTTCCAAAAGGAAGAAAGATCAGCCATTTTTGCTAGCTCTTTGTAGAGGAATCAACTGAAACTAAATAATCTCATAAGAGTATTAAACATGATATTTTTCCTTTTTCTAAAGTAGCTGATGTGTCTAACATTTGAGGGAAGTCCAAGATAATCTTTTTGAAAAGTGACCCTATTTATTCAGACAGTCTGTGTGGCAGCCATGTCAAGAAAAACATAAAAGTTTTGGTGTCAGGACATATTTTTCTGTCACGGCTACTGAGCATTCAAGCCAGACAATATGGTAGACTATTGTAAGTACACTCCTGTACCAGGGCAGGCCACTCTCCACCACACCAAAGAAACAAAGAAAAACAAAAGAAAAATCATTTACTACCTTAAAAGTTAAGGTGGGTTAGGTCACACAGGTTACAGAATGATGGGGTGGAGGGGGTTGGCTGTGAGCCAGAGGACACATAGGGTCCAAGTGGGGTAAAGATGTTTTCTTGAGTACGGAGGGATTAATCAGAGTTAAATACACCAGAAGCATTGTGTCCAGGAGTAGGTTATAAAAACAAAATAACTGAACAGACATCTCCAATCTCTCCTACAGAGGGACAATAGGTACCTCTAACTGCTGAGGTAGTTTCAGAATAAAAGTCTAAGAATATTTGTTTATTTTCTGGGAACTATAGAAAGCTCCTTTAGGCTACTTGTGTACCTATTGAAAAATGCTTATACTCAGGAAGGTCAAAAAGTCTAAACTCAGGGCCAGTGAGATGGCTCAGTGGGTAAAGGTGCTTGCCGTCAAGCCCGAAGACCTGATTTCAATCCCCAGGACCCACATGGTGGAAGGAGAGAACCAAGTTGTTCTCTGACTGACACACATGCAGTGCTACATGTGCTTATAAATAAACAAAACATAGATAGATAAAATAATTTTTAATTTCAATTCAGAGAGTCAAACAAATGCCATGGATTTGTAATACACTAATACAAGTCAGACTACTTAGACTTTGAGCAAAGTGCCCTTTAACTTAGACTTATGAACACTGAAAGCAAGTTAATATTTTTATAAAAGCAGGTCATTTTCACATCTTTGGTACAGGCATCTTCCTGACAACCAGATGTCTGTTTTCCTAATAACTGTATAACAGAAATCACTGAGGAGAGACTCCAGACAGAACATTTCACAGCTTACATTTCCTTGCAATTGTCTGCTAGTTTCCTGTGGATGTTTGATTTATTACTGCTGTCAAGAAAACACCTCAGTTTCCAGTCAGATGAAGGGAGGCTGAGCCACCCATTGCCCAGATGGCAGAGATTCTGGGCACATGGCATCTGTGAAAATGTGAGTGGTAAAGTTCTGTTTTCCAATTTCCAACTCCAATTTTAGCTGAAGAAAATTAAGCATTTGATTATTCCTACCCGTGTAGTGGTTATATTCCTTTTGACCCTCACATTTTTAAGTCATATCTTCCAAAATAAAATAAGCTAATGAGCCAAACACTTTATTTGAAAAAAATTAAATTATTTAAAGATATTATTCCACAAAATACTCCCCTAAATAGCTACAAAGTAGATTTAGTACAACAAAGCAGATCTTAAATAACTAGAAGCCTCAAGAAATAAAACACATTTTGCCAGATGTGGTGGTGCACACCTTTAATCCCAGCACTCAGGAAGCAGAGGCAGGTGGATCTCTGTGAGATGGAGGCCAGCTCATTCAATCTGCCATTACCTACAGTGCTGCTGGAATTTTTTTAAAAAGCTTTATTCAGAACTGTTTCTAAGCATCTGTCCCATTCATTTCTTGAGTCAAAAAATAAAAATACCAAGGGTATGACATTTTTATATTAATAAAGGGACTTTGCACTTGAAAACAACTTTTTGAAGTATTATAACTGAAGATGAGATATAAGCTATTTGCGGAATTACAAAAAGCAACTCATTCTTAACATTTCAGTAACATTTTATAATTTATAAAGTTCGCATCCGTTGTCTTTAACAACTTTGGCAAAGTTGAAGGAAGTCTGAGCTAGTCATTTTGCCATTCTCAAGTGAACATGAGGATAGTCGGGCTCTGAAAGGGTAAATGACTGGTGTGAATCTTCCATCTACTGGGCCCTCACCTCTGCTTCCCCACCAGGGGGAAAGGAAGCCAGGTACTTTCCTGAAACTCCCACTCATCCCTGGCCCAGGGCTGCTCTGGGAGCATCATTTCTTCAGCACTTCACAGCACAGCCTGCCCCACCTGAAGAAGTTCAGTTTTGTCACCCAGCTCCTCTGATGACATTTAGTAAAAGCTAGAATTCCATTCCCTGCCTTATCCATTCATCACCCCCAAATACACGCCAATTTTAGAAAGAAAGAAGCAAAGCCAGGGGCTGGTTGCTGTATAGCCTTTTCCTCTGAATTGAAACACTTCCTCCTGGAGGGAAGAAGAGGCAGGAAACAGAGGGCGATGAATGCCGCTCCCCAGGCTTTCTCCTTCCATCGCCCTTTTAATCAATCTAAGCCCCCAGGCCATGGGACAGTACCACGAAAATTTAAGGTGGGTCTTCTCTCCTTAGTTCAACCTCCCTGGACTTACCCTCACAGATCCACCCAGAAGGGTGTCTCCAACAGGATTCTGAACCCAGTCAAGTGGGCAATGAAAATTAACTATCACAACTTTATGTGGTTTTATTTTCATTTTAGAATTTAACATATGCTTAGGTTAAAATTTAATATACTTTAAAACACACAGTATGGAAAGTAGGAAAGCAATAACAACATTTTAATTTTTAAATGCTTACAATATAAAAGAAGGCATGAATAAATAAAAGCATACAGAACACTCCTGAGTAGAAAGATAATATTAAGAAGTCAATTTTTCTTTTTTATATTCTTTTTATTTTTATTTTTTATTTTTATGTGTATGAATGTATTGCCTGCATGTGTGTTAGTGCACCCGGGTCATGCAATGCCCATGGAGGTCAGCAGATGGCGTTGGATTCTCCTGGAACTAGGGTTATGGATGGTTGTTAGCCTCCATGGGGGTACTGGGAATCGAACCTGGGTCCTCTGCAAGAATAGCCAGTGCTCTTAACCACTGAGTCATCTCTCCATCCCCAGAAATCAATTATTCTTAAATTAATACAGTCAATGTAACTTCCACTGAAATCTCAGCATGATTTACTTTTGTCAGAAATAATTCTAAAATTTATATTCATCAGGAGTGTGTTCTGAGAAATAGAAAATCCAAAATACCAGTGATGTGACAAAAACAAGATCAAACCCTATTTCTCTCTCTAGTAAGCATGGTGTCAGGGCCCAGCCCTCAATATGGTGGGGAGCAGGGCTCCTTTCATCCCCTCACCCTCCACTCAGCCCATGAGCTCTACCTCTGCTCTAAGATGGCTGCTAGAGCTTCAACTATGAGAGCACAAGGAAGGTGGGAAGTCGGGTGGCAGTGGGGAAGGGGGTTGTGCTGCTTTTGTCCTCGTCTGGACTTCTCCCAGAAACTGAACACACCACTTCCACTCAGAGTCCAGGGGCAGACCTCAATGGCATGGCTTCGCTTAGCTTCAAGAGGGATTAGGAAATGCACTCTATGCCTGTCCCATTATGAGCTTCTCCGTGTTAAAATGTATTAAGGTGCAATCATTATTAAAATATAATTGCAGTAGGTTGTCCCAAAAATTGCTGTTGCAGCTTGGTCCCCATTGTAACATTGTGAGAGCTATTTGGACCTTTAAGTAGGATTAATGGACTTCTCATGGGAGTGAGCCCTCACTCACTAGGGGCTGGATTAGTTGCAACAAGAGTGGGTGGTTATAAAGTAAGCCTCGCACGGTCAACATAGACAGATAAAGGAGGACACCCACTGTCAACCTCTGGCTTTCAGACACACCACACACACACACACACACACACACACACACACACACACACAAACCAGTTTTCCTTTTCTATCATGCGTGGAGCTACCATGAGGCTCTCCCCAGAGGCCAGTACCTGCCGGTAACATGCTCTTAGACTTCTAGAACTATGAGTTAAATAAATGTGCCTTAGGATATTTTGTTATGGCAATACAGACTAAGATAATACAGCACATGTTAAAGCAACTATAAACTTCTCAGGGTTGCAGGTTAATTTTTGTCTGCATTAAGGTCACGCATGTCCTCTGGTTTTGTTGTCTAAGTGCTCAAAGGACATGTTAGGTTGACAAATTGGGCCATTTCTTTTCCAGAGTCAAAGATACTGCTGCCAGCCTAGTGTCCTTGCAAATTAATCTGCTTTTCCTTTATTTGGCTTGTAAAATCTGCACCCTTGGGGAATGCTTGACTTTATTATGTGGAAAGAAACTAAAGGAGGGAGAACTGGGTTAAGTCCTGCCAGAAGGTTTTGAGACTTTATATCCCTTTGCAGCCTTGCTACCTGCCAAGAGGGCAGGTGTGTGGGGCCTCTGGGACCCAGGAGAACATCCTGAGACTCCAGGAGAGGAGGTGCAGGAGCAGAGGGGAACATGAACTCCAAGAGATCCCAGCTGGGAAATAAAGTGGGTCAAACCAAGAGTACTGTTCACTCACAAATCAAAGGAAAACTTGGTGGGGAGCTGTCGGGAGCAGCCTGGATGCGGGCCAAAGGAAAGAGAGAGAGGAGTGTAGGTTTCCAAGAGCACAAATCCAGAGTGAGCGAGCCCATAGTCCCTAACAAGAAGATGGGGTGGCAATGCTGCCTCTGTCCCACTTCTTCCTTCTAACGTGTCTTATAGGACAGTGGCACCAATGCCTCATACCATAACAACTCATGTTTGAATTCAAATGAATCAAGCAACTTGAGGTCAACAAAAAGAAATCAAAGAACTCTATTCTGAGCATGTGCCACACACAGTGAACGCTACTGATTGTATACCAGGGTTTGACTTTAAAGCAAAGGCTGACTGCCTGGGGTAAATGGTAGGAACATGTCAGTCAGTTTAGTTTCATCTCATACTTGATCCACAGAAAGTTTGTTTTATTACAAGAGTTGGGCACCCCATCTGAAGACAAAGAACCCAAGAACATCAGGACTCTTTCTCCCCACCTTGGGCTTAATTTCCTATCCCAGGCTGCATGCAACTCACCAGCAAATGAGGAAACTGAGGCATGCAGATAATTTATGGAATTAGGACTCAGATTCAAAAGAGTTGCATCCCAGGGTGATGCTGACTACTAGGAAATTTCTGCCACTGGAAAGCAGTGGACCTAGAAAAGTGAGTGGCTAAGTCATCCAAATGCATCTGAATGCACAGAGGTAATGCTCTGGTAAGCCAGAAGTTGAGAGTGCCTTGGTTCTGACTTAGGGAGGCTCAAGGGTCTGCCCAGGTAAGGACTCAGCTCCGAGAATGAGTTTCTAATGACCCATTTTCCAGATCCTTTATCCAAAAACTCCACCTTGAATATCTGCATCTTACCTATTTATTGTCCATTAATTAAGGATGTCTACAGCTGGTATCCCACAAGTCATTCCAACATGTAGGATAAAAATCCCATGAGTAACTGTGGTAAGGTTTGAGTGTGTCCCCAAAATATTTGAATAATTGGCTCCAGTTGGTGGTGCTGTTTGAAGAGGTTTAGAAAGTGTAGCCTTGTGAAGAAAACACACATGGGGGGTGGTCTTTGAGAATTCATAGCCTTGCCCCACTTCCAGGATCACTTTCTCTACTTCCTGTGAGTACTTAAAGATGTGAGCTCTCAGCTTTCTGTTGCACCTGTCTCCTGCCCTTCTTCCCTGCCATCATGCTTCCCTCTGGACCTGTAAGCCAAATAAACCCTTCCTTCTATAAGTTGCCTTGGTCATGGTGTTTTATTACAGCAACAGAAAAGTAACCAAATTACATGGTAGCCATGAGCATTTGACTTTCTGAATGGGTCAAACTTCAGGGCTTGTTAACAACATTCTAAACAACTAGAAGCTATTACCAGATCAGAAGTTTTGTGGGACACAGGAAGAGTGAGTGGACAGTGGATGAGCAAAAGCAGCAAATGTCTAACTGGTGGCCGAGGTACATCTAGTCTCACGCCAGTCAACCTGTGGGAAGACATTGCAGAATGGGATGGAAATAAAAGCACCAGGGCACCAAACTTCCTCATCCACATCAAGTAGAAGATAATCTTGTGCTTGCTTACCTTGTTTTTTTTAACCACCTTCGATGATAATGATCTCATTTTTTTTCTCACATAGTCCTGCAGACCCTGGCTTAGCATCATGTTTGGGAGCAGGCCATTCAATCTTAAGGGAGTAGATATTGCCTTTCTTTTTTAACCAGATTGTGCTGCTCCTCACTAACACCTTGTTCTCCAGGAGCTAAGGCTGAGTATGTGATCTTAACCCAACTCATTCCTTCTGGGGAGGATGGACAGAGTTCATGCTATTGATGATGGGCAGCACTGTGGTTTGGATAGAGTTTGAGCATGTTCCTCAAGGTTTCATGTGCGCTCAAGCGTGGTCCCCAGTGTGGTGGTGGAGTAGAACCTTCAAGAGGTGGGGCCCAGTGGAAAGTGGTAGGTCACTGAGGACACCAGTGCACAGATTAATGCAGTTCTCTCAGCCTTCCAGGTAGTTCTTACAGGTTCAGGTTGTTACAAGATCAAAACTAGCTCCTCCCTGGTCTCTGGCTTTCTGTCTAACCATATGATCTCTTCTGCCCATACTCCCACCATGGACATCCTCCTCCATATTATGACACAGTTGGGGAGGGCAGGGGTGAGGAGAGGACTCACCATGTTATTTGGAATTTTCAGATTCCATAATTCTGAAATGAAAAAGCCTTTTTCTCTATACAGTACTCATCTTTCAAGTATTTTGTTACAGTTAGAGAAAACAAGACAGCAACTATATGCTGCTCACAGAGCTGAACTACCAGACCTGAAACTGGCAGAGCTTGCTTTTGATTCAGGCAAGAAGGACCCTTCTGAGCCTCAGTTTAAGGGTTCTGCTCGACTGTCCTCGTCTGTGCCCATTCTTATGGGACAGAGAGCACACATATCCAACAGGGCATGCTCACTCAGAGACTGACATCCATGACTGCTTCTTTATCCCCAGGGACCCAGTTACCCTGAATTCCCAGCCCAACTCACAACAGGGGCATTTAAAAAACCTGTATGGGGGACTGGAGAGATGGCTTAGTGACTAAGAGCACTGATTGCTCTTGCAGAGGACCCGACTAAGGTTCCCAGCACCTACAAGGCAGCTAACAACTATTCATTAACTCCAGTTCCAGGGGATCTGATGCCCTCTTCTGACCTCCATGGGAACTGAATGAGATGACTTCACTTACACACAGGCAATACATTCATACACATAAAATAAAAATAATAGATGAAATGTTTTAAAAACAGAACCTGTATGGTCGTCTTTCCTGTGGCTTTCCCTGAGAGCAGAAGACTCACACCTCTAGACCCAAGGAAAGGTCAAGGGATGACGTCTACAGATGTGGCTGGTGTTTGTGTATCAAGCTAATGTGACAAGTGAGGACTATGCTCGGCTAGTATGGGTGAGGTGGGATTTCATCTATTAGAGACAAGTAACTCAAAAGCTTTAAGTTTGAATCTGACCTTTCAGCTAGTTACGAAAGTACACTTGTCAAGAAAAAGGCGCATGATGTTTTATTTAGCAGATTATTTAGACACAAGAACTCAACACAAGTTCTGCAATTGTTGGACCAGGGGTTCAGCCTTCCATGCCAGAGGCAAGAGAGCAACCAGTCCTTACCAGATCATCCCAATCTACCTGCCTAGGATCTCTGCTGTCTCCTCTTCAAGGCTCCTCCTCTCATCTTGACAGCAACTGCCTTTCATCAATGTTGTTTGTTGTTTTTTGGTATGCAACTAAGTACACTAAATTGAAGAAAGAGAAAAACTTCATTGGCCCATGAATTACCAAAATGGCATGGACCCCCTAACACCAAACCTTTTTTTCTGCTAAGTTCCTCTAGCTAAGCTCTTCAAAAAATTATCTTCAATTCACTATAAGCCAATCTTCCTAGTGCTCATGTGATCCAGGGAGAGGGAGCTGCTCTCTGTACTCACAGCAGTGGTTAGGTGGCCTCTGGGGACTGTAACTTGCACAGCTGCAGGTCTGGGAAATGTTCTAACTGCTTGCAGCCCAGGCTCTAAGCCCAAGTCACCTGCGGAACTTCCCTGTAAAGGATCACTGTCTAATCATAGGTCTAGGCATTCCATCTCTTGGGATCTCAAAAGTTACAAGTTGGAGGGTTAAGAGAGAAAATAAAAAACAATTATAGGAACATATCATGGTTGCAAGAGCCCTTCCCAACCCAGATTCAACTAAAGCATTAGGCCTTTTCTTATCTTCTACCACAATGCCAAGTATACTGGGACCTCTGCCTGAGGCGTAAGTTCGTCTAGAATGATCAGTACACACACACACACATACACACACACACACACACACACACACACACACACTTTATATAGGGGGAAAGCAGAGACCACCAAAATAGACTTATATGGTCATTGCAATTACTAATTGGTAGTTAGGTTGCAGATGATTGTTTCTTTCTGTTACTTTTTTATTTCTTGGTTTTCTTTATTCTTTTCACAAAACATACTCCTTTTTATTGTTTATTGGGTTTTCTTTTTTTTACTTATGGTAAAATAAACCAGCAAAGGTAGGTGGCTTGGACTACCAGAAAACATGTCATTTCTTTTTTATGTAGAATGTATTTTGAATTCAGATTATTTTTCCTGATTTCATTTATTTTTGGAATACTTTATTTTATAATCATACATGCATATAATGTGTTTGGATCAAATCCACCCCCTCATTCCATCCCCTCCAATTCATCTTCTATCCCTCATCACCACTTTTTCCTCCCAACATCATTGTCTCTCTCTCTCTCTCTTTCTCTCTCTCTCTTTCTCCCCTCCATGCCCGCTGTGTCCATTTCATTCTGTCTATGTGTCCATGGTATGTCTTGAGCATGGGTAGAATCCCTAAAGAAAACGGACACTTACCCCCTAGCAGCCATCAGTTGACAGGGATGGGACTTCATGAGTTCCCTCTCCCAACCATGCTGGAATTTTGGCTGGCTTGGTCTTGTACAAGTCTTCTGCATCAGTCCCAGCCACTGTGAGCTTGTGTATGCAACTGTGCTGTGATGTCTGACAAATACTGTTTTGTTCAGACATTGTATTAGTTACTTTTCTCTTGCTGTGATAAAACACCATGACCAAGGCAACTTACAGAAGGAAGAGTTTATTTGGCTTATGGTCCATCATGGTGGGGAGGTGTGGTGGCAGAGGGGGCCAGAGGAGAAAGCTGAGCACTCACATATTCAAGTATGCACAGGAAGGGGAAAAAGTAACCTCAAAGTGGGACAAGTCTATGAACTTTCACTTACTCCCAGTGAAGCTCTTCCTCTATCAAGACCACACCTCCTAAACCTCCCAAAACAGTGCCACCAACGCAGGACAAAATGTTCAAATACTTGGAGTCTGTGGGGGACAATCTTATTTGAACCACCACAGACATTAGCTCTTTCTGGTTTTTAGTCTTTCTACCCCTCTTCCTCAATGATCCCTGAGCCTCAGGGAGAAGAGTTGTGGTATAGATGTCCCCATTTACAGCTGAGTACTTCATGTTCACTAATTCTCTGCATGCTGACACATTTTGAGTCTCTATATTGATATCCAACGGCAAAAAGAAGCTTCTCTGATGAGGGTTAAGAGAAGCACTAAGCTATGAATATAAAGATAAAAACTTAGGGGAAGTTTATTACTATGTCCATTTAGCAGAATAATACTAGGTTCTCCCCTGGGGCCTGTGACCCAGCCAGACACTGGTTTTTGGCCCAGTTAACCATTTTATGCCTGAGTTCTATTTTGTGAAGTGGGTTTTAAATACAATCAGAAAGAGGATGGTTATTCCCATAATGGTCATGCCACTATTGCACCAGCAGCCATACCTTGGCCAGGACATAAATTATTGTAATGCATAGGGTCCACAGCTGGGTAAGACTATTGATGACTTTTCTCTCCTGGTAGTGTGCACAGAACCTTCCAACGCTATGAAAGTTAGCTAGTAGGAATGAAACTACAGGCTGGTACCAGCTCGAGTCTCCATGTCTTATGACTCGGGTATGTAATGTCTTCAGCAATAGGTCCTTACCATCAAGTTATAGAGGGTAATCAAGAGCAATAGCTTGTAATGTTTGGGGGTTGTATACGAGACCTCATTGACTAACATCTTGAAAAGAGTTAGCCCATACCTAGGACTGGGCTTTTTATTTGATAGTGTATAGTGTCTGGGGGAGGCATTATCCTCCATTAGGAGGCAACTCCATTTAAACCTCTTTTACATATATATGTGCATACATTTTAGGAAGCTTCTACAGTAGAGATTTCCATATGGCATTTTCAAGGGTCTTTAGGTTATCCCTCCCCATACTTCCCTTTCTGTCCCACTCTCCCATCCCCCCATCTCATTTAACCCTACCTGTATCATTAGTCTCCTTTCCCCCCTCATACCACCTGCATTCTACTTCCTTTTCCTTGAAATACCCCCTTTTGTCCCCTTACTAATTTTCTGTCTTCTGTGGGTACTCCAGTTTAAACATACATTATCTAAAGATTCAAAGCTAGCATGCACATATGACAGAACATGTGGCATTTGTCTTTCTGGATCTGGGTTACCTCACTAAGAATGATTATTTCTAACCACTTACCTGAGTATTTTATAATCTCATTTTCCTTTACAGTTGGCTAATATTCTATTTTCTATATGAACCACATTTTCATCATCCATTCATCCTGGTCAAGGACCACAACATAAGACTGGATGGACTGAATTTGATAGAGAAGAATGAAGGGAATATACTTCAACTTAGAGGCACAAGAAAGAACTTTTGGAACAGGACTCTGGTAGCACAGGCATTAAGACCAACAGTAGATAGGGGCCTCATGGAACTAAAAAGCTTCTCTTCAGTAAAGAACACCATTATTCAAGTGAAGAGACAGCCTACAGAATGAGGGAAAAATCTTTATTAGCAATGCATCTGACAGAGGGTTAGTATCTAGAATATATAAAGACTCAAAAAACTAAACATTAAGAAAACAAACAACCCTATTAAAACCTGGGGCATGGAACTAAACAGAGAGTGCTCAAAAGAAGAAATACAAATGACTAAGAATAATATATTTTTCAAATGTTCAACTTTGGCCAGGTATGGCAACACATGCACACCTTTAGTCCCAGCATTTGGGAGACAGAGGCAGGTGCATCTCTAAGAGTTCAAGGTCAGCCTCGTCTATATAAAGAGTTCCAGGCCACCAGGGCCACATGGTGAGACTCTATCTCAAAAACGAAACAGAAAAACAAAAAATATTGAACATCCTTAGACATTGAGAAATGCAAATTAAGACTACTTTGAGATTTCATCTTACCTCAGTCAGAATGGCTAAGACCTTAGTCATGCATGGTGGCATATGCCTTTAATCTCAGGCCTTGGGAGGCAGAAGCAGGCAGATCTCTGTGAGTTCAAGGCCAGCCTGGTCTACATAGTGAGTTCCAGGACAGCTGGGACTACAGGGAGACCCTGTCTCAAAAAAAAAAAAAAAAAAAAAAGAATGGCTAAGACCAATAAAACAAATGACAACAAACTGTGGTGTGGATGTAGGGAAAGGGGAATACTTATTCACCCTTTGGTGGAAGTGAAACTGGTACACTCACCATGGAAATCATCATGACATTCCCTCAAAAAGCTAAAAAGAGATCTACCATATTATCCAGTATACCGCTCCTGGGAGTATTTCCAAAGGATTCTATGTCCTACTACAGAGATACTTAATCATCCAAGTTCATTGCTTCTCTACTCACTATATTTCCTACTTTTCAACAGTAAATGGATTTTTAATTCTGTAAATAGAATTCAACAAGCATAGAAAAAGAACAGGGAAATTGGAAAAAAGTTCAGATCCTAACACTGAGAGTTTAATATCCAACCATAAGCACCAGATTAGGGGCTATGCATCTCCATCCCTGATACAACACTGCTAAAATATCATTAGTTTTAACTGGTAGAAAATGTCAGAATTACATTCAATCCATCCCAGAGTCACCCTCTTAATTATGTGTGAATATTCTCCTCAAAAAGATTTGTAGCAAACTACCTTTTGCTTCTGTGTAAACTACATTGGCTTGATTGTCTTTCCACTCCGTGAGACTTCTCTAGTATTCTCAGAAGTGCCATGAGCAGACAGCAGCATATCCTTCCACAGAGGAGCCTTCAGATCGGGTCTTACACTCCAATTGGCAGTGGGCTTGAAAGTTGAGCCTCATTTTTCTTTTCATTCAAACTTTATGGCTGTCTTCACACAGCTTTCAAAGATAACCTTTTAAAAAACCTTCACCCCTTCTTATTTGAGAGAAATTCAAGATTTGGGAATATGAGGAAGGAGAGCAACAATGTCACAAGAGATTTTTAGGTCTATTACAAAAACAAGGGAATATTGTGAATACCTTTATGCCAACCAATTCAACAACCGAGATGAAACAAATTCCTTAGAAGAAACAAACTACAAGCGCTACACAGAAGGAAATAAATAATCTGAATAACCCTGTACCTCATAAATTTTTATTTGTAGTTTGAAAAC
Source organism: Nannospalax galili (assembly GCF_000622305.1). NCBI lineage: Eukaryota > Metazoa > Chordata > Mammalia > Rodentia > Spalacidae > Nannospalax > Nannospalax galili. The sequence continues at coordinate 167,109 of NW_008336056.1, read as the reverse complement.
ATTCTTGTAAGAAAACTCTAGGGTCAGATGACTTCTATGGAGAATTCTCCCAAAGATTTAAGGAAGAAATAATATCTGTTCCATACAAGTCCTTCAAGAGATTATAAAATGTAAGACTATTTCCCAACAGACTCTATAAGGCAAGCATTTCTCTATTACCAAAACCAAATGTAAGAAAAAATAACAGGTAAATATCCTTCATGACCAAAGTTGTGAAATTTCCAAACAAAACTTGAAGAAGTCACAATGATATGGGAAAAGAATAATTGAACATGCAGGATGAGTTCATCCTTGAATGAAGATTGTTTGACATTTAAGTGTCAATGTAATTTTTATAAACACAGGGAAAAAACATAGGATCATCTCAATAAATAAAGAAAACATGCTAGATGAAATCCAACATCAACACTCTTCTCTAACTAAAACTTTTAGCAAACTAGAACTACATGAAGCTTCTAGAACAGATTTAAAAAAGCCTACAGCTAACATCAAGCTCACTGATGAAATATTGTTTTCCTTCCAAGATCAGGAATAAAACAGAGGTCCCTCTTCTTGCTACTTGTATTCAACCATTGTACTGAAACAGCCAATAATGGAGGTAAATAGCATCCAGATGGAAAATGAAGTCAATGAAACTCTACTCACAGATGGTGTCATCATGGTGCTTTACTAAAACAAACCCAACACTTCTGAGGAGGCACACACACAAAATTATTGCTGTGCATGGCTAGAATGAGGAGGACTTACCACACCAAATGTTGACAGTCACATACAGCAGCTATGGAGCCACTAGAACTCCTGTACAGTACACAGGGGATGCATAAAGGCACAGACCTTTGAAAAAGGGTTCCTACATTTTTAACCATTTAGCTACCAGATGACACTAAAGCAAATGTCCATCAAAAACTAAATCATGGCTTATCCACACAGTGGGAAACTATTCCAATAGTAAAACAGTAGCACTAACGATATACATGATGGATTTAAAGTCAAAATAACTATAGTGAGTGAAAGAAGCCACACACACACACACACACACTCCACCCCATTACATACTGTTGATTTTTAATTTCATAGAGTAATTTCATAATTTTTAAAATATTTTAAAAATTTTTTTAGAAGAAACATTTCATCATAGCTTTAACATACTCAGTAACACTTTCCAAGGCAAAGATACATCACTTTCAAAAGTGGCTACAAAATTTTTAGGTTCACTGTTGAATTAATACAGTTGTACAATATTGAACTCAGTATAAGCCCTGTAAGACATAAAATTGAATGAGTTTTTAACCTTTAAAAAAGATCTCCATTTAATTTTAAATATAGTTTCTTACAGAAAGATGTTTTTGCTAATAAAACTGAGATGTTGGCACATGCATCTCTCATCTGTATGTATCTGATTATTACTAGTCATAATCGGTTGCACTCAGATCCTTGGCACCTGCGTATGTCCATAAAGTCATCAGGTAGATGTCAATGGTAATGTTTATCACCTCTACTAACTAACATAACATAAATTTTTATGCTTACTCCTCAAATATAATTCATTATTTTAAATTTGTTGACTTTTTTTTGGTATGTGTGTGTGTGTGTGTGTGTGCATCACACACAACATCCCAAACCAACTTATTTAACTATATACCCATTTCCCAGATGGCACCCTCCCATAGCCTCCCTCCCCACACTAGAGCCCTTATACTCTGTTATCCCTGCTACTGTCTGCTGTGCTGTGGGCACCCCCAGCCATTCTTCATTACTTGTACATCTGGTGAATCTAGTCAGCCTATCTAGAGGTCTTTGTTTTAGGAAGGTCAGCTGTTCCTTATCTAGCAGCAATCAGTTGTCAATATTCCTTTGGATAAGATTGGAGTCTGCTGTTCATTTTCCCAGTTCTATGCTGCGTTACAATCTGGGAGTCCCTTGGGCCACCCTAGCCAACAACTCAAGTGAAGGAATTGTTGCTTGTTATGTAGCCTTTAGCTATGCATATGGACTCTTAAGAAATTATATTGGCCCCTTTAATCTTTGGTTATACTTTTCTTTATATTTTCCTTTTGGGTGTTTAAGGCCATACAGTTGGCCCAGATAAACCAATTTATTTTTACTCTTAAGGCCACTTGAGGATCTGTTCCTCAGGGGTCACATGGGCTTGGGAGGAGCCCCTGGTTCCTTTCTTTTACCAGTTCCACCTATGTGAAGACAAGTCAAAGGTCCTGCTTGACCATGGCTGGCTTTGCTTGGAAGCGTGGAGGAAATGATTCCTCTGTGTTGACCCTCCTCTTCATACACTGGACTGGACACTGGTTCAGGTCCATCTGGTGGGGTCTCTACGACCTCCTTGCTCAAGAGGACAGGTGACTCACCACAGTTACAGGACATTTTGAGAGATGCTCATAGTCCCCTGGAACTAGTCGACCTAGGAGGGCAAGGAGCAAAAACTGTCCATTATGTCCCTCTGACCAAATTAGCATAGGCCTCAAAGTATGTCTGTTAAACATCCAAGAAGGTTAGTTCCACCAGTCTTGTACTTTTAATTACTGTGTGTCATGTAGATAAAGCTTGGACAAAGATCAATTGTTCTCAGAAAACCTTGCCTAGACATATATTTCTTGAACTGGTATGTATAATTTGTCAGTAAATTGTTGGACTAATAAGGTTCCATCTGGTTTTTAAAACTAGCTAGGCATTATTTATCTCTCACATTGTCTAACCCCTCCATCATGGTTTCCCCAATTAAGGTGCCCCCATTTGTCCCCTTTCTCCCTTAATAATACCCTTTTCCTATGGTCCTATCTCTCTTGAGCTCCTTCTTTCTCTTTATCCCCTAGGTTCCTTGTATACCCTTCCCTCCCCCCTCCCTTAAACTAACCCAATCTTTATCCATATCTCCCCTATTAAGGCCTCTTTCCCTAATATATGTTGCAGATCCGTGGGACAATCGCTGGCGTATCGGAGTAATAGGAAAGTTCTACTCAGGTGCACTCTCTAGCTACCCTACTTTCATATCTCTCGACAGCTTGTACCTGCAGCTAAGTCTGTGCTAACTCATCATAATATTATTCTACAGGAAAAACAAACAGAGGACCAGATAAGATCAACTATGTCCTGGAAAAAGTCTAACCTTCTTCCCTTCACCACCTACCCCAATGTTTAACTGCCTTTTTAACAGAAAAAGATTTCACTGACTCTCATCTGATGGATATTCCCTTATTCAAACAACTGGCTAATTATTTAATTTGCATTTTCAGCGAGTAAGCCTACTCATTACAAATGCCTCACTAACTACTCTCTCCAGTACAGCATGCATCGCCCCTCCTCTCTTCATATGGTGCAAAGGAAAAGCCCAAAACTGTGCTAATCTCTCTTTGTCCACCTTTTGTGTACCAGTAATGATTACATCCCAGGTGTATCTACTCGAGAAGGAAGAAACCACCTTCCTCCTACACAGCTGCCAGCAGAGAAAAATCTTCTTCCCCCTGCTGGTAGGGATCGAACTTGCACTTTCCCTGGGTACTGGAGGCGTTGCTATGGTGACAACTGCTACAAGCCCAGCACCTGGTGGGAAATTTTCGAGACAAGTTGGACCAGACAATGACATCCACGACTGACAGCCTGGAATCTCTCCAACAACAAATGAACTCTCTCGCCAGGGTTGTGCTCCACGACAGAAGACCACTGGACTTGATAACTGCTGAACATGAGGTGGGTGTGTGATATTAAGAAAAGAATGCTGTTTCTTTGTAAATGAATCAAATGTTGTTGAAACTGATGTTAACACTCTCAAAAAACTTTGTAATGATCTATTTTCAAGATTTCAACCCACCAAACAATTAGGTTGGTTTAGTAATCCCTTGTTTTCATGGCTTCTACGCCTTGTTGGCCCCCTGGTCATGCTGTGTGTTATTTTGATGCTTGCTCACTATTTATAAGATTTCTTTGCTGACAATTACTGCCATTGCTAAAATCACTACAAAAACAGGTCATAATCAATTATCAGACTTTGGATTCTCCTGAGATAAGATGAGTTGGCCCTTAGGGCTTGTGATGGCACTTCTCCATTTTTAAATCAAAGAGGGGGAGATGTTACTTTGGATTCTCTGGAAATAGATGGGTTGGCTCTTAAGGCTTGTGATGACACTTCTCCATTTTAAATCAAACAGGGGGAGATGTTGGGAAACCCTGCTGTTAGGGTTGCAGTTCTCCGTGTCCGGATAGCCCTGAGGGGCTCGGCGCCAAATGGAAGGATG
>NW_008336056.1:155700-162642 GCF_000622305.1 Nannospalax galili | reverse complement strand
TATCAGCTGAGGCTTTGGCTACTGTCTCCACACTATAATTTCTCTAGTTCTCCCACTGAATAAACAGAGCTGTTTCACTGAATCTGGAGCTGTATCACTGCATCTAGAGCTGTTTCTGTTTCACTGTGCCATGGAACCAGCCTCCCTGGAAGGGCTTTCTTCCGTCAGTGCTCACTGGCCATCCTGACTCCGTTCGCCACTTTTGTTCCCCCTGCCCTCATGGACCGGTGGCCAATGACCCACAAAGAGAGGGAGAGACCCCCGCACCTGTGAGCTGTTGAGTGCAGTGGTCCTGTCATGTCCAGAAGATAGTTTCACTCCAGTCCTCAATCTCAGGCTTTTCCAATCTTTCTACTCCCCTTCTGCAATGGTTCCTGGGCCTTGGGGGAAAATGGGTATGACATAAATTTCCCACTGTTACTGAGCACTCCACAGATCCTTGTTCTCTGCAACTGAACCAGTTGTGAACTAAGTATCATTTTAACCGCTTCACAAAGTAGTAGGTTTTCATATGGCTTTTTCATCAATCCTCCATTTTGGTTAATCCCTTCTCTCCTTCCCCCTTGACCCCCAGATGCTCCCACACCAGCCCTTGTTTAAACCTTTCCCATCCCAGTATCCCCACCTGTCTACTTTCATATCATCTATGTTCTACTGCCCTCAACCCTTAAGGTATGCCCCAATGGCCCCCTCCAGTCTCCTGGTTTCTACATGTGTTCTATGTCAAGCACACACATCTAAAGATTTGAAGCCAAGATCTACATATGAAAGAAAGCATATGGAATTTGTCTCTCTGGGTGTGGGCTTCCTCATTCAGTATAATTTTTCCAGTTTCATACATTTACTTCATAACTCATTTCCAAATTTTATAATTTCATTTTTATTTATCTTAAGTAAAATTCCATTGTATGTATGTGCCATATTTTCATTATCTATTCATCTGTTGATAGATGTCTGGGCTGATTCCATTTCCTACCTATTGTGAATAGAGCAGTAATGAGCATGGATGAGCAAGTGTCTCTGTAGTAGGATATAGAGTCCTTTGGGTATTTACCCAGGTGTGGAATAACAAAAATTTACAGAAAGAAAAATAAAAGTATGGCTTTAAAAACTTATTTTAAAAAAGAAACTTCTATCTTGAAATGATACCTATGCAATTCATTCTCTGTAGAACTTTTTAAGAGAAAACAAATTGTACCATTAATAATGATCCAGATAAATATTCTATAGTGTAATAGTACAAAAGAATATTTGTAAACAGAAAGAGGAGGAAAAGGAGGAAGAAGGATGAAGGATGAAAAACATCTTTCTGTACTGATGTAGAAAAACCTTCAAAGTGCTCTCATCAGGTTAAAAAACTCAAGGTGAAGATCACTCTCACAGAGGCCTGGCAGTGCAGGGACTCACTTTTGTTTGCATGCAGACCAAATGGAGATTCCTAAGCTTAGGACACTTTTGTAATATGAATTTAAATTTAAAGTAGTAATAATTTCACACTGTAGATTAAAACTCTTATTTCTAATAGATAATGACCAAATGCTCAAGACACTTAAAACACCTCTCTCTCTCTCTCTCTCTCTCTCTCTCTCTCTCTCTCCCAGGACAAACGTTAAACAGTGAATGTCAAAGTCTTTGGCAGATAAGTAAAGAAATAAAAGTTGGGTTTTTAAAGTAATTGCTTCACTCATGTGAGAAATGAATAACTATGTTTTCACTTATTAAAAGAAAAAAGAAAGAATATTGAAAGCTTTGTACTCACATAAAGGGATTATTAAATTTCATTTATATTGAAATGAAATCTATATACTCTATCTAAAAGCATTTGTTCGTGGTTGGCTGCCTCACTGGGAACATCTGAGTCTTCAAACAATCTTAGACAATGGTAGATGAAGAGCTTCCCAAATGCAATTTAAAATATGTTTATACATATTTATATATTGCCTAATGATCCAACAGCATAGATCCACTTTTACCTAGAATATAATTTCCTGTTGATAGCCTTGATCTGTCTAATTAATTTCAAGTAATTGTAGCCCATACATATCCCCAAACGGAATGGATTTGGCAGAAAGTAAGTAGAACTTCAATTTTATCTTCATCTACCCATCAAAGTTCTTATTTGCTATTTAATTATTTGCCTGCCTCATAAATCTATTTTATTGGAAAGCCATACATGATTTAGAAAAATGTAATCTAGTTTTATCTCCTGGCTCTGAGAAAACAAAAGTCAAAATCAAATTTGTCAGTTATTGCTGTCTTAAGGAGTGTTTGGGAATATTTCATTTGAAATAATACATTTAAAAGGACCCTGGAAGAATTGTCTTCTTACTGACATTCATATTTTAATTCTCTGTGAATCTAGTGGAGACTGCTACATTTCATCTGAGATGACCCTAAATTAAGTTTGGCCATCTTGAAATTCGTCATTATTATTGAGCAAGGGGACCAGACTTGTCATTTTGTATAAGACACACCCCCAAATTCCATGGCAAATCCTGCTCAGTTCATGTAATCAGTCACTATGGTTCAAATAAAAGAATACGTGTTATAGAGGATAATTATTTTTTAAATTTCATGTTGTATAAGTGTTTTGCCTGCATGTATGTAAGTGTATCATGTGTGTACAATGCCCAAGGATTGTAGAAGAGGGTGTCAGATCCCCTAGGACTGGAATTACAGATGGTTGCTAGTTGCCATATCGGTGCTGGGACCCAAACCTAGGCCCTCTTCAAGAGCAACCAGTGCTTTTAACCTCTGAGCCAACTCTCCAGCCCCAATAATTGATATTTTTGAGTATTATATATTAGAGCATTAAGAACATTATGATTAATAATTAATTTTGAATCTTGAACAAACCACTATAAGGTAAGTATTATCATAAGCTCCATTCTATAGATGGGGAAATTGAAATACAAAGGTAATGAGATCACCTGGAATCACTATTAATTATGGAGCCAGAATGGCAGACAGCCCAACTGTAGACCCGCTAGGATTCTGAGATGGTGAGAGTCGTTTGCAGAAAACTCGGAGTCACCTGAGTTCTACAACCCAGCTTCTACCTCCTCCCCAAACTTAGAAAGCCAAACTTGTTTTGCACCTCTGTTTCCCCTATTTGCTTCCAAGTTTCAGACTTTAAATAGTAGACTGCAGATGCTTTAGTTAGCAAAATTTATAAGGTGCCCCCATTTCTTTGATTTGTGAAGCATGCCACCTGCAGTCTGTCTGTGTACAATCTCAACTCTTCTGGGAGACTTCATGTTACTGTCAATGCCTTCCAGAGGTTTCTGGTTGATTTCCTCATTCATGTATCTGCTAACCCAAGAGACTCTTACTTTTTACTTCTTATTTAAGGTGGGCTCAGTTCCTCAGCTGCACTAAAATGTATTGTACCCCATAAAACTTGCTCTAGCAGACTTCTAATTAGTTTGCCTTCTGTCGGGAATAGGAAACTGGCTTCTGAAGACCAATAATTTTTAGGCAGAGACGACAATAAAATCTGGCAGTCAGCATCTATGAATAAAAACAAAGAAGGCAGAAAGGAATTCCCATCTTGTAAGAAATGGTAATAACTTGAGGCCCAAACATCTATGCACTCAGTGATTTACTCAAAGTGTTTTTAAAGAAAAGGAGGGATAGTAGCATAACTACTCTGTAAAAGGACTTGGCAGAAGGTGCCGGAAGGGACTGCCAATATAGAACCCAGAAAGTGTAGCCCAGGGGCTGTGAGTTCTGTAGCTTGGCTTTAAGCCTTGGCTTCTCACTCACCAGAAAATTAAATATTTTGGCAACATTTTCACAGGTGTTAAAAAACCTATTTTGTGCAAGTGCTCTGCTAGATTCTAGAAACACAGAAGTGCCAGAAAGCAAACAGACATGGTGCTCTTCCTTTAAGGCGCTGTGGTCTGTGGGATACTGTGGCTGTGCTTACATACAGTAAGTAGAAAAGACGTATAGTGGGTTCTAACATAGCCCTATATTTCTACTTCTCTGAGGAGCTTCTTGTCATAATTCTTAACCAAGGGCTAAGGACAGTTTGATGTGGACTGTCTCTGCTATCCCAGAACAACTGTCCTGTGATATCTCTTCCTAGTTCCTGAGTCCTCAACTTTCAATGACAGATAGCCGTACTCTTTGCCTAGGCATCCATCAAGAAGGAAGTCTTTGCTTCTTTCCAGAATGTACCGTAAAATATTGACCATGGTTTTATGATGCTGCAGTTCACTGTCTTCTGTCCTGAGCATTACTGCTCGCCTCTTCAGGGACAGCATTTCCAGAGTCCTACACAAATGGCACTCCTGTGCAGAGTCAGTCCTCGTGCAAAGTCCATGCTAGAAAAGATGCTGCAGTGTGAAAACATGCACACTTCTGGTCAACATCATGAATCATCCACAGACATAGCCCTCCTTGCTGTATGTGTGAATCACTGTATGCCCAACATCAGGTGGACGCATGCTTCCCAAGAATTTCAGGTACATCATGAGCACAGAAAGCCTCCGATGCTCAACTGAAGCATCAACAATGTGAGAGAAAAGCTTACATGAGCATTCTTATCTTCATGTCAGTCTGGATTGTCAAGTCTGATATTGAGCAAGTAGAGAAACCACTAGATGCTTCCTGGATGTCTTGGTTCTCTTCAATTTAGCCCAGTTCCCCAAATATACAGACTTAACACATCTCAACCAGCAGGGCAAGCAGGAATTGGGGTTTAGTTTTTAAGATAATGTAGGAGCTATCAAAGTTTCTTGCTTTAAAAGACTGTTCTTGAAAAATAGGCCAAATATTCAAGTTTTCTTTAGTGTTGGGTTTTTTTTTCTTTCTACTTTCTGAATCTTCACAGTGTTGTTACTTATATCATTGTGTAAGAATGAAGTTTTGAAGTGAGGAATAAAAGTGCATTGAGAACCAAAAAAAAAAAAAAAAAAAAGACTTTTCTCTGCCACTCTCAAAGTCTGGCAGGGTTGAGGCAGTAAGATTAAAAACTAGAATGTTCCGTGTACAAAAGACCTTGGGACCCATCTCCTCTTCAAACTGTATACTTCAAGGCCAACACAGAGATGTAATGAAATCTCAGGGAAGAGCTCAACCTCTCCCCCAACCCATGTCATGACCACAGCCCCGCCCAGGCCACCACAGCACTAGGATCTTCTTCCATCTATTATACATCTAGAATTTCCAAGTAAAATTTCATTTAAGAAAAGGACTTGTGGACCGGCAAGATGGTTCAGTGGGTAAAAGCACTTACCACAAACACTTGACAACCTGAGTTAGATCTCCAGAATCTACCATATGTGGGACAGGGGAGCTAGATGTGGTGGCATGCATCTGTAATTCTAGCATTCCTATGGTATGATGGGAGGATGCAGGAGAATTCGCCAGAAGCTCACAGGTCGGCCAGCCTGGAGTGTGAAGAGTAGCGTAGATGAGAGAGGCTTTCAGAAGGCAGAAGGAGGGATGCCCCTTAGGAAGACTGTCTCTGACCTCCACATGTATGGCACACACATCATATAACACAAAGTAATAATAAATAAAAATAAATCTTTAAAAAAGGTTTTTAGGGGGCTGGAGTGATGGCTCAGAGGTTGAGAGCACTGGTTGCTCTTGCAGAGGACCCAGGTTCGGTTCCCAGCATCTACACGGCAAACGAACAACCATTCATAACTCCAGTTCCAGGAGATCCAATGCCCTCATTGCAGGACATTGTGCACTTACATGCATGCAGGCAATACATTCATACTCATTAAGAAAAAAAAAAAACTTTAAAAACAGTTTTAGCTTGGAGGGTGTTGAAAATATTTGATCTGACTCAGTCTTTTTTTTTTTTTAAATAAAATTCATTCCCCACCCACTCAGCCCTGCCCTGGAGCCAATAAATATTTAACTACAGAGACAAAGCAAGGCCAGGTTCAGTAAAGAGAGCAAGACCCTCCAGTTTCACTTACACAGCTGTACCAGGATTCTTGTCCCTTCTTTCCTTCCTTTTCTCCTTCCTTCCTTCTTTCCTCTCTCTTTCTTGTTTTTGTTTAGTTGTTGTTTTGTTTTGTCTGTTATTTTTCAGTGCTATAACTGGAACCCAGAGCTTTGCATATGCTACTCAAGCACTCTAACATTGAGCTATTTCTCCAGCACTGTCACTAGTTTTCGAAAGACTTTTTATTTTTAATTGTGTGTGTGTGTGTGTGTGTGTGTGTGTGTGTGTGTGTGTGTATGTGTGTGTGTGTGTGTGTGTGTATACCCACTGGGATTCTTAAATAAGCACTATGTCTAATTTAAAATTGAGTGTGGTGAGACAGGCCTTTAATCCCAGCATTCAGGAGGCAGAGTCAGGTAGGTCTCTGTGAAATGGAGGCCAGCCTGGTCTACATAGTAAGTTCTAGGCCTCCTGGGACTACAGGGAGTACCTATTTCAGAAAAATTGAATGAATTTAAGAACCATACTTTTGATCATTTGTTTCAATTTGTGTACAATTTTCTAGGCTTAGGGAAAAGTCCTCAGCAACTTGCCTAAGTCACTACCTCCCCCCTGGCTTTTCTTTCCTTTAGAGGGAGCCAATACCCTCCTCCTCCCTGTTCCAGTCCCTATAGACTGCACTCAAAAGATCTGCTAGCCTGGCATTCCCTGAACTTGAGCAATCTATGTGCCGCTTTTCAGTTTTCATTGCATCTTCCTACTGACTGCTCCTCCGTTTGCTTAATGTTTTATTTAAATCCATTCATATTTTAATTTTAATTGTGCAGTACACAGTAATATCCATGAAATACGAAATGGCATGCACTCTCATTGATGCACTTAAATATAAAATTATTAAAGCAAATTTTTGCATTCAGGAAAAATTCTTTAATGTAATATTTTTTAAAAACATAGATCCAGTTTGGTCATTCAGGAAACAGGCTCTGAAACCTTTTTTTTTTTTTTTTTTTTTTTTTTTTTAGACGGGGCTCTTT
>NW_008336056.1:86060-155583 GCF_000622305.1 Nannospalax galili | reverse complement strand
TTGGTCTTTTTGAGACAGGGTCTCTCTGTAGCCCCAGCTGTCCTGGAACTCTCTATGTAGACCAGGCTGGCCTTGAACTCACAGAGATCCACCTGCCTCTGCCTCCCAAGTGCTGGGACTACAGGTGTGCGCTGCCATACCCGGCTAACCCTTCTTTTTACCAGGAGTAGGTGCTAATTACAAAAATAAGTAGGGTGTTCTGGTAAGTTTTGTTATATCTGCTCAGGTGATGTGAATGGTATTGAGGAGCCAAGACTTTTGTGAGCGTCATGACTTTTGTGAGAAAGGGGGCTGCCCATACCTTCATGGGCAGGTATTTAAGTGAACAGAACTCCCCTTACTGTCTCACTTCGGTGCATGGCAGCACTGCCCAACTGTTAAGAGTCCTTACTATTCTTAGAGTCCCTAATAAGCAAGTGTGAAATACTGGATTATAAGAGGAAATACACTGCTTTACTGGAAAACTGTTCAAAGCTTTTACTTGCTAATATGCATAACAGCTTTCCAAGATAAAATTATGGTTTGCAGTGTTCTTCAAATGTCTCTAATCATGGAATCCTTTCTTAAGGAACATTTTATTGGATTTATGCTCCATGGGTGCACTTTGGGGAATATTCTGAAGACACCCTCCAGTGTAACCTCAGTCAAGACTGAAAGACTCAGAAAAAGAAGGGCAGAAACTCTGTCTCTTCCTCATTTGTCCTGGACTCTGGCTGGCAGAAAAGCTTCCTACAATTGACTCACTGGTATTGGAGAAATGGCATTTCATTAAGAGTTAGAAATTCTCAGGCATAATATTAGAACTAGGGTAAGCAAAGGGGAGATGAGGCACAAGGTCCAAAACATTTTCCCTGTCTTTGTCCCTCATGAATAAGTCAGCCTGGCTGCTGGAAAATGTGAGAACACATGAACCACAGTCAGTCAACCAGCTGAGACCTGAGACTGTGCATTTGACGCTTGTATTACATGTGGAACATGGTACAAGAGCCTCATGTGACATCTCCTCTTCCCAAGAGATGGAGGCATGTCTTGATACTGGGGTCAATAGAGGATGGTCAAACAGCACGTGGTATCTAGGGCAGAGGTAAGGTCGATGCTCACGTACATGCAACAGCTGATGGGGTTTGGGGCTCTTCCTTTGGAGCATCTGAAGTCCCACACTGAGCCAATGATGAAGAAACCAAATATTTTCTTAGGATTAAGAATATAAAGTCATGTTCTAAACTGGAAAGTTTTTAACCCTATTTCTCCATATTGTGGGTGTTTGGGTTTTTTTTTTTAATACTTTTCCAGTAAAATTGCATGTTACTTCTCCACAGACATAAACAGCAACCCAGGGACAGCTGGTAAAAACCATGACCATCAGAGCTTGAAGTGTGGGAGCATGTCTCCCCCAAACATCACGAAATGTCTAGAGTCAAATTAAGCACAATGTGTGTGACCTACTTATTCCCAGAGTGGCTGTTGCTCATCAGCAAAGGCTATGAGTCAAGTTTGAGTGCCTTGGGCTTCACAAACTGTGGTAGAGTCAAATTTTTCTTTTTCCAATGTAATTGAGCAACTAAGATCACTACTCTTGATAACAAAAGATTAGATTTGTTGACATGTGTTTACAGGGCCCATGACAGGCTTATAGGCCCCTTTCACAAAAATTCCTATGCATTAAGGTCCAAAGCATACTTTAGTGCCCATTAGAGTGATTTTTCATTCACTTCATCTCCCTGGTTTAAAATCCTAGGCTCTGGTGAAGTTCAACTTTAAAAACTAAAAACTCTCCAATTAGATAAAAGAAAAAGTTCCAGGGATGTGGTCAGTTACATCTGAAAAAAAAGGGTCTCAGGGCCTTATGTAATCTCAGAGGAATAGATAAGCAGAAATCCTCTGCTATCATCTGAACAAAGACGGCAGCAAATGCGCCCAAGCCCTGTGTGGTGTGATCTCTTGGCAGTGCATGGTGCACTTCTTGTCATCAAGAGGAGTAGTATGTTTCTCCAGTCTTTGCATCTGGGCTAGGTTTGTAACTTCCGTAGCTAATGTAAGATGTAAGAACTGACAGTGTTCTGGGCGTCGCACACTTCCCCTGCCTTTGCTCCTCATGAGTAACCCTTGAGAATGTGAGAATATATGGGCCACAGTCAGTCAACCCTTCTGTACTAGCCGAGGCCTGACATTGTGCATTTAATGCTTGTATTACAGTTGGAACATGGTACAAGAGTCCCATGTGACAAAGTTTAGCCAAAATAAACTTGGCTGCAGATGCATGCTAGGATCATCCAAGCCTGCCCACTCAGTGGCTCCACTGATTTATGAACAATAATACTTAGCTACTGTCTTGAGTCATTAAGAGTTAGGCTGGTTGGGTATGTAGCAATAGCTAACAGACACAAACATAGTCATCTTTATCATCAATGACATTGTTCATGTGTTGCACTAGTGTGGTGACTTTGATCTAAGTATCAATCTAACAGTGGCACACTATTATTAACTGAAGTCTACAACTACATTAGAGTTTACCACATTCTGTATCTGATGAGTTTTTCAAATGTGAACTCACCTGTATCCATCATTACAGCATCACATACAGTAGTATAACTGCTCTGGAAATCCTTGACTGTGCCTATCATCCTTCCTTTCCTTCTGAATTCCTGGCAGCCATTGATCAGAGTATTCTCACTTAACCTCACAAGATATTATTCTTATACCCATATCATGATCACAGAGCTGAGATTAGATAGGATAAGCTAAATGTTTGAAAGATGGTAATAGATTTTGGGAAACTTCCTATCTTATTTTAGTGCCTCAACTCAATTTTAGAATTAATTTTTAATTAATTAATTTCTACTTTATATGTATAAATATTTTGCCTGTGTTTATTTTATATGTATGAGTGTTTCACATATAAGTGCACTCATGTCATACAATGCCCCCAGACGCCAGAAGATGCATCTGGATCCCTTGGAAGTAGATTTAAGGATGGTTGTTAGCTTCTATGTGGGTGCTGGGAACTGAACCTGGGTCCTTTGCAAGAGCAGCCAGTACACTTAACCTCTGAGCTACCTCTTCAGTCCATTAACTAATTTTTTAATCATAAACTTTTTTATAGAATTTATACATGATCACACTGTGTTTTGTCACTTCTGTCCCTCCCTTCCACCTCCAACTCCTTGCAGGTCCCCCCTCACCACATTTCTCTCATGTCCACTTCTATAATTATTAATGTGTTTTATATTTATATATATATACACACACACACACATACTGAGTTCAATTAGTGTTACCCATATATACATGGGTTTAGAGCTGACCACTCAGATTTGGCAACCTAAGAGGGAGCTCATCCCTGAAGAAAATTGACTCTCCCTCCCTTGGTAGCCATTGGATTCCTCCCTTGGCTTTTCAACTAGGAGTCTGGGGCCTTTCAAACCTTTCCCCCAATTCATGTTGACATATTGACTTGAGTGATCTTATGCAGGCAACCATATCATTGAGAGTTCATAGGTCCAACAACTCTGTCATGACCAGAAGACAATTTTTTTTTTTTTTTTTCAGCCGGTGTCCTGGTCCTCTGCCAGTGCAAAGTGGTGAGCAAAGGCCTATAACTTTATTTCATTTGGCTTTCCTAGCGTTTTTAATACCAGGAAACATCAGATTTTCTTTAAAAATTGAAGGATGTTGCAATTACAGGCCTTCATTCTCACATGACAATTGTCTTAGCTTGAGCAACTATAACAGATACTACAGACTGGGTGCTTTAAACAACAAACATGTACCATAGCTCTTAAGACTATACCAAAATCAAGGTGGTGGCACATTCCATTCTTTATATAGACTCTTCTTGGATTACAGATAACTGTCTGTCTCCTCCCTGCCGGGGCCTCGCTGTTGCCAGGGAGCCATTGTGCACCAGTCCAGGTTGTGGAGGGTCAGGCAAGGGAGAAGCCGGTTGGGGAGAGGAAGATCTTGGGCTGCGGGGAGTACGACGGGAAGGAACGCCGGAGGCTGTGTCAGCAGACAGCTTGCTTTAATACGCAAAGAAGTTTTTATAGGGAAGTTTCGTGGGCAAAAAGGTGGGGTTGGGTTTTTGGCAGGCAGGTAGAGGGAGGAAGGGGTTTTCCAAAGCTATCTGGCGTCTGCTCTTGGTACTTTCTGTCCTGTTGTCCAGTCACATGATTTACAAGAAACCTGATTAGGGTTGGGGAAATGGAAACTTAGCCTAGAGTCAGTTGGGTAAGAGATCATGAGGCAGCCAACATGTCCAGAATGGAGTGGGCCTGACTCCTGCCATCCTCACTAGGAGGTCTCCAGGGTTATGAGGCCCTGCTCTACATTCTGATTATTTTTGGTGGTATCCTAACAGATAACTATTGGGGTTTGAATATGAAATTCTCCACACAGAGCCATGTGTTTGAATGCATGTTGTCTTAGTTTATTCTTCATTGCTGTGACAAAATACTTTGACCACTACAGTGATGCTGGTCTCTTGTTATTTACAGCTGATTTTTCAGCCCCAGCTAACCAGCATCAATTGTATCAGTAAAGCAAAGGTTTTGCTTCAGGTTCTGGTCTCTTCTTAATCACAGCTGATTCTTCAGCCCCTGACGACCAGAACCCAACCCAAAATCTCACAGGAACAGCCCTGATAGTCTCTGCTTCCCTTTGAAGCTTCATAAGCCAGGCCTCCATCATCTACAACTCTTTCAGCCTAACTGTTCCAAGCTCCACAGCAACAAACTCTGAGCACACAATGGCTTTTCCAGCCCAAAGTTCCAAACACTCCCACAGTCTTTCCAAAAGCACCAAGGTCAGTCTGTCACAGCAATATCCCACTCTCTGGTACCAATTTCTGTCTTAGTTTGTTTCTGATTGCTGTGACAAAATACTCTGACCACTACCAATGGGGAGGAAAGGGTTTATTTAGCTTACATAAACCCAGGTCACAGTTCATCCAGGAGCCCAAGGTAGGAACTCAGGGCAGGAACCTGGAGGCAGGAGCTGGAGCACAGACCATGGAGGAACGCTGCTTACTGGCTTGCTTCCCTGGCCCCTGCTCAGCCTGCTTTCTTATGCAACATAGGCCCGCCTGCCCAGGGGTGGTACCACCCACAGTGGGCTGGGCCTGCCCACATCACTCATCAAGAAGATGCCCCTTAGACATGCCACAGGCCAGTCCAATAGAGGAAATTCCCAAATTGAGGCTCCCTCAACCCAGGTTGTCAAGTTAACACTAAAGCTATCCAGCACACATGTGTTTGAATACTGGTAGAGTATTTGGGGAAGTTGTAGAAACTTTCAAAAGTGCTCTCTAACTGTATCTAACTGCTTCGAAGGTGATATCTGGTCCCTCAGTTCCTGTCTTTCTATTTCCTTGAAGCAAAGAAACTCCACCACATGTTTCTGCCCCCATGATGTTCTAACCAAGAAGTATGGACCAAGTCTTCTGAAGTCATGAACCAAAATAAATCTTTCCTCCTGTAAGTTGTTTTTGTCAGTTATTTCATCACAGCAGTGAGAAAGTAACTAATACAATGATCCCATCTTCTCTCGGTGTCCTTATATGGCAGAGAAAAGAAGCTTTGGTCTCTCTTCCTCTTCTTATAAGCCAACTAAGTCCCTCATGGGGCCCCACCCTCATGAACACATTAAACTTAACTACCTCTCAAAAGCTTTTGTCCAAACACCATCATATTGGAGGTTTGGGCCTGACCCTGTGAATTTTGTGGGGACTTAGCATTCAGCCTACAATGGCAATAACTGGCCAACATCACATGGCAACTACTATGTGGACATAAAATTGCAATTCCCCCAAGTCCTCACCATCCTCTATGGCACTGAACCTAATCATACTCACTTATCTACATGGCCTCAGTAGTATTTGAGTTTACCTAGCTCCCTTCTGCAGATGCCACTGGCCCTACTTGAGTCTTATAGGGCAAGAATACAGTTTAGTGGTGAATATAAACCAGCTCAGCTGGGTCCTGAATAGAGTGGCGACTGAACCATCTTGCTGCCTCAGGACTGTGCTGTGCTCATGGGAAGGCCTCACCTGCTGTGTGGAGAACGTGAAAGTAGGCAGTTCATTGGCTTGATGCTCTTTGATCTGAAAATTCTGTCCAAAGGAGGTTCAGGTTCATAAAGGCTTCTACTCTCTAACCAGCAACAGAATGACTAGAACACCTTGATGCTGACCTAACGACAAGGCCAACAAGGCAGCATAAGCACAAGCTGAGACATCCATCGGAGAAGAGACCCAATCCATCTGCCCCCAACCATTCTCTACAGACAAAGCCTTCTCTTATTAAAACCTTCTAGATTGCAGTTTTTCTAACCATTGCTCACTAATGTGGACCAACATTCAGGGGTTCTGTCCCTTTGTTTCTGCTCCCATGTCCAGTGCTCTGCCCAATCAGATCTACCTTGGCTGAAGTTTTTAATTGCTGTCGGCTTTGAACATGAATATACTGTCCTTATCCCTGGCTCTTTTAGAAATAGCTTTCAGCTGTGACCTCCTATAGGCACAACCTATGGAAGACATTCTAAAAACCCCCACTGTCCCATGAGAAGAAAGATCCAGTTAACGGAATGACATTTTCTTTCAATGAAACATCTTGATGAATGTGGGATGTGAGAAGGTGGGTCTAGGACTGAATTAGGAATGAGGGCTGGAAAGAACTGAGTTAGAAAATATGGAGTCCTGGGAGGATTCTGAGATATACATGGATTAAATAAGGGAAGAATGAAATTAAGAGAAACCAGGGAAATTAAAACACAAGAGTTAGTAAGGTGAGGGGAGGCCTGGATATTGCTGGGCACGACAGAGCTGATGAGATGCCTCACGGAGTTGGGTATCTTTAAAAAAATCATTGATGGGTAAAATGATTTAACATGAAATTTTGTGCTCATTACTACACAATGTGGCAAAACAAAGCTTTCTCAGAGTAAACCAAAGTGCTCTCACAGACTACACCTATGTACTCACAATGGTTAGGTAGTAGGAGATTAAGAAGAAGTCCCAGAGTTTAGAGTCGTATGGGGCAGAGAAGCTGAAGCAGCTTTAAGACACTTCAAGAGACTTCAAGAGACTTCAAGGACTTCAAGAGAAAGTAGCAATAGAGACAGAAGCGAAAGTGAATTTGAAGTGGGTATTGTTCTTTATTCCGGGTTTCGGCCAGCTGCTCATGTCTCTACCATGAGAGTTAAAGAGACCCAGATGACCACCAAATTAAACAGCCATTGGGTTTAGTTAAGAATTTTCCACTGAAACCTCCCAGCTGTTTCTATTCGACCTGCCCCACACAAATGCAAACAAACCACAGGTATTTGACCCTGTGGGAGGGACAGGGTGTCCAGACAGAATGAATGTGTGGGCCCCAGCCTCTGCAATTAGAGAAGTTTGTAAGTTGAGATTTGCATAGGAGTTATGTAAGAGAAGATGAAACTCACTTGTGGCTTCTAAATGGAGTATGAATAACGTAAGTCTGTAGTTTACATTGAGGTATTTATTTTGTAAACATATCTTCAGAGTACAGGACATTTGAACTTCAAGCTCTTGCCACTAAGGACTATTTCACTACAGATTTTGATCACAATGATATCAATACTGATGAATCTTGATAATTCACTTTTCAGAGCAAATACAATTAAGCCAGAATAGAAATAAGGAATTATATTCAAATGTGAGTAGTCTGAGATCTGAAAAAAAATGTATTTAAGGGGTTATTTTGTCATATAAAAGAGGTCTAAGAGGGCTGAAGAGATGGCTCAGGGGTTAAGAGCATGTATTGCTCGCTCAGCAGACTAGAGTTTGGTTATCAGCACCCAGGTCAGGTGGCTTACAACTGCCTGTAACTCTAGCTCTAGGGGATCCAAAGCCCTCCTCTGGCCTCCTCAGGCACCTGCACTCATGGGCAAATTACCCCTCCCACCAACACACACAAATACACATAATTAAAAATGATTTTTTTTTTAAGTCTGGAGATGGGCCCTCAGAGGATGCTGATATGATTCTAGGAAGTGCCCATGTCTTCCCCACAGTCCTACTCCGTCCTCAGCTGTGGCTTCCATTCATTCTTCCATGAAGGCTGCTAGAAATTGTCCAGGACAGGAGGAAGAAGGAAGGACTTGTTTCCTCTTCTTACTAAGCTCTCCAGAAATCCCACTCCCAGTTCTGATGGAAATCCTTGATCAGAGCACAGATGTCTGGCTGCACCTACAGCAAGGAAGCCTCTCCTGTGCAGTGTGGCTGTAGGGCAGCTGGCTCGGGGCTCTGCTGAGGAAGTGGGAAGAGCAATACAGGAGGCGTCCTGCCCTCCTCAACAGCGGCAACTCCTGAATTCATTTTCTTTTTGGTGTAACAAAAAGCTGCTGGGTGTTTTCCGTTTTCCAGTTTACTGATATTATTTATTCAGTATTAGTTCCTTTTTATTTAAAATATGTAAGAGTGTGCTAAGTAGCTCAGTGGGTAGAATGCTTGCCCAGCATGCAGTGGGCGCTGGGTTTGATATCCAGCACCACATAAAACCAGATGTGATGGTATACATCTATAATCCCAGCACAGGGGAGGTAGAGGTAGGAGGATCAAGAGTTAAGGTTGATACATAGGAAGTTCAAGGCCAGCCTAAGCTATGTCAGACTCTGTCTCAAAAAACCAACATTAATTAATTAATATTGAACTTTAAAATTACCCCAGAAAATATATTCCACTGTATTCCATTTCATATAGTTTAGATGTTGAAAGTCTATCAAAGGTCCATGTGTCAATGATTTGGTTCCCAGGATGGTGCTATAAGGAAGTGCTGTGGAGCTTTAAAAGTAGGGACTTTTTTTATTAATTATTTTTATTTTATGTGTATGAGTGTATTGCCTGCATGTATGTGAGTGCACCCATGTTGTGCAATGCTGCGGAGGTCAGGAGAGGTCTTTGGATTCTCCTGGAACTGGAGTTAAGTACGGTTTGTAGCCCCCAGATGGGTGCTGGGAATCGAACCCAGGTTCTCTGCAAGAACAGTCAGTGATCTTAATCACTGAGCCATCTCTCCAGCCCCTGAAGCATTTTTTTTTTCCTGGATAGGATGTGGCTTCTAAGGAATGCTAAATCCTAAGTGAAAGGTTCTGTCTAGCTGGTCAGTGGTGCATGGCTCTAGAGTGGCAGTGTTTTGACCCTTTGGTCCTCTGCAAGAACAGTCAGTGCTCTTAGCCGCTGAGCCATCTCTCCAGCCCCAAAGGAGGGACTTTGTGAGAAGTCTTCCCATCTTTGAGGGAGTACCTCTAAAGTGAACCACTGGGTCCCAGCCCTTTCCTTTTTCTTTTTTGTTTCCTGGCTAAGGCATGAGCAATTTGACCCATCCCCCCTACCATTGCTGTCCAGCACCCCAGTACAGGCTCAATGGGTCTGCTCTGAATTGGACTGAAACTTTCAAAAAATGGGCCAGAGTAAAGCTTTGCTCTTTATAAGCTATTATCTCAGGTATAACATTATAGAAATGGAAACCTGACTAACATACACCATATAGCACAAAAAAGTAAAAATGATACTCCACATTTGAAAATTCCAATATCCCAGAGTCTATAAACTATAATAAAGCTTGGGCTTCTCTCAGACGTAATCACAATTAAATACTTCTTATTTTCTCTTTCTAAAAAAAGGTTACTGGAACTACATCTGTTTCTTAGGTGGCCCACGAGGAAACAGTAATTTGGTAAGCAGGTGAGAAAGAAACAGGGAAAGACTACAGAAGACTGGGGCTGTATCTCAGAGGTAGAGTGTATGCCTACTATGCACGAAGTCCTGGGTTCAATTCCCAGACCTTGATTTTTAAAAAGATTGCAGGAAAAAAAACCACAGGATTTGACTGAGGAAGCCCAAGCAGGAAGGAGAGGCAAGGAGAAGAAAACCCACCTATCCTGAAGGCTTGCTGAGTGAGACAAGCAGAGAATGTCTGGGAGACAGAAAGTCAGAGATGTGCCCAACTCCCTATCCCGAATTTGGGGAAGGCCATGAGTAAGAGGACATCTTGCTTTGCAGGCTGTAGGCCACTCTTCAAGATAACCCTGTGAGCAACCTTGAAAAGAGTTGGCAGATAGCTTAGTCCTTCTGGGATTCAACTTGCTTTCTGAGCTCCCTAGTTTTCTGTGTTTTGTGGTTGCTGGGTTGAAAGACAGGACATAGGCTGTCTTCTTCTTCTTAGAGAAAACAAGTACTCCAGCTCTTAAGGATAGGGTAGACAACTCGGTGAGAATTGGGCTGGTTCATGGCAACAGCCCACAAGAGGGTGGAGGAAAGGTAAGGAGAGCCCTTGACCTTAACCTGTCATGACAGACTAGATCACACACGGATAACCCACAAATCTCCATCCAAATACCAGGAGAACCCCTAAGGGGAGAACCAATCCAGTCAGATCTCAGGAACATGGCTTATGCATCACCCTGAAAGACCAGTACACAGGCTTAGGATACCCAACCCATACTCACTTGGATACCATCTTTAAGAAGAGTAGAAGTAAGAAGGAACTTAAAATACTAAGAAATTATTCCCTCCGGCACTGGATTCAACACAAATAAGTTTAAGCCATGACAGTAAAGTGGAGTGAGGTCAGTCCACTCCCCAAAGTGATAGGATTGAGAGGTCTCTGGAAGCCATTTTATCAGTTCTAGCTAAACAGAGGCACCTCCTTTACACATCTGACTAGGGAGAGGTCATTTTTGGCATTACCAGAACTAAATTCTAATAACCTAAGGGGTGTATATGTCCTGCTTACTTCCATAATGGGTCTCTTGTGCTTCTCACATGAGGAATGTCTGGGTGACCTTTCTACCTCCAGTGCACAATGAATGAAGGACATGAGTCACAAATGAGGAAGCATCGGCACTAGAAAGAAGGATTTGATGTCATAGCTAGTTCTCTGTGCCCTGAGCAAGTGAGCATGAAACGTTCCAGATGTTTCCATGAAGGACTGCAAAACCAGCCTGACGCAGGCAATGGGTGGGTGCTGCTCTCTAGACACATGGCATTCCTTATTCTTCCCAAGAGGAAGCTCTGGAGAGAGATGGTCTGTGTGCCAAGCCCAACCGCCTTCTTCCAGTGTTCCCCTCTCCCTAGGCATCTGCAAAGACCCATTAAAACCCCAGCACCAATTTCTCATTTCATTTCATGCCAATGACACTTGATCAGCAGCTTTCTGGATCCCAGAAGGCCTCCCTGTGACTGTATTGGTGTGATTTCACTGAAATCAGTTTTTGAAAAGACACATACAGACTTGACCTGTAACGATGTCCCTTGCTATCTTGCTAGATTACTGGAAAACCATACACAAACCCTCACTGAACTCAAACGACTGCAGACCTAACCAGATATATAACCAAAAAGCCATATATCACTTTAGAAAGTAGATAGAAGCCAAGTTCAGGTTTACAGGAAGCCCCAAGAGATCAGACAATGTTTCCAAGGTCCCAAGATGTGAGTTGTGTTCCCTTTAAGATGGACTGGGAATCTAGAATGAAAATGATGGTGTCTAAATCTGCTCCTCTCGGTCTGTGGGCTCCAGCTGCTCGGGTTTCATTAGGGAAACTTCTCGGGGCCTTCAGATCTTATTTCACATCAGGCTAGGTCTGGTCCTGATTAAAGTTGTGGTGAGGAGACCAGATGGCAGTCAGAGAGGCAGAGGCTCTGTAACAAGCCCCTGCAGGTTAATACTGAAGAAAGAGCCCATAAACTGTCTGCTCTTTCTTCAAGTTAGGCTCCTAATGAAACCCAAGCTTGTGCTCTGCCTATGTTCATGTATTTGAGTTAATTGAGTTTTTAATTATTAAAAGTGAGAAGAGTTAGGCAAAGAATTCAACGAGCTAAGTATTAAAATAACACATCATTGAGGCAATTATTTTTCCAAGTCCCCTTAGCATGGATAGTGTTGGCAGGTACTCTGCTGTCATGTTGAACAGAAAAACAGGAAAGGAGGGAGCTGGAACCATTAGTATTTTGCTAGGCAAATTTTTTTTGCTGTGTGTCAGTGGAATGGAAGGGATAATGCCTTTAACTTTTTAGTTCTATTAGTCTAGACGAAACACTTGTGTTCAGAAATACTCCCATTTGATGTCAGAATGGACCACGCAAGGAGGAAATGGAATCTTACTTCCAGGCCAGAGTAGACCACATATTACATCAGTTTCTTCTACACATAGAAGATCGGTAGAGTCTTTGCAGAACGGTCTCATGACTGAAGGAATTGGTGCATGGATTTTTGTCCAGGTTGTTCATGAGTTCTCTATGAGAAAAGCAACAGAAATCGAGATTCCTTCCTTCATAGTTACTACTTTTTAATCATATAATAATGTAAAACATTTCAAAGTAGGATGATCGTACACAGCAAGATGGTACGATTTGTTGGGGGAGATTTGTTGGTTGATTTGTTCTGGTATGATTTGTTGGGGGAGAAGGGGTTGTTCGTCTTATTTTTAAAGTTTTATTAATTTTTTCCTTGTGTGCCTGTCTTTGTGTATGACAGTTGCCCAAGGAGGTCAGAAAAGGGCACCAGTACACTGAGCTAGAGTTACAGGTAGCTATGAGCTGCTGTCATAAGTGCTGAGAACTAAACCCAGGTCCTCTGCAACAGCAGCTGCTGCTCCTAACTGCTGAGTCATCTCTCCAGCCCCCGTTTGTTTTATCTTGAATTGATACATATGATTATTCCAATTTTATGAGTACAGTGTGATGTTTTAATACAAATGCACTGTAAAATAATTAAATCAAATAATAAGCACATCCATCACTTCAAATACTTCTTACACTCAAAATACTTTGAGATATTTAAAGATACTTTTGCTTTTAAGATGTCTCCTTTCTTTCCTATTAAAGCAATATTATTATTTAGTCCTTTCTTTTATGCACAAGTTCTATTACTTTTTAAAACAATGTTAATTTCTTCTAAAGAAACAGCAGTGGTATGTTTTTCACTGCAGCCTGTAGGAAATCAGTCTGTGCTAGCAACCTGCGCACTCTACCTGGTTCCCCATGACTAGCACAAGATATTGCTCCCAGCTAAAATCCTGGGGTTTTTAGAAATGCCCATGACAGCCCATTGTCAGGAACTTCCGGCCATAAGACATAGCTAGAGGCAGATAGACACCACAGGCATGTGGGACAGAGGCTGCAGCTAGATGGGGTTTCCCCAGAGAAGCAAGATGCTCAAGGTGCTCTGTGGCAAGAAGTGACTGGTAACTTCCATAGCTGCTTCTCTGATGTCCTGTGCTTTGTTTTGCCAGTGCATTTATTGAGCACCTGTTCTGTCTGGTTTCAAATTCAGTTCTTATGAAAATTTTACTTTATTCATCAAGAAAGTATCTGGGAAGTTACTTGACTTCCCGAGTTCACAAAGAAAGTCATGGTAGAGCAGAGGTTTCTGGGAGTCTGTTTTTAATTCAAGATCTGAGTACCAGCCCATAGACCAAACATCCTGATCCTGTTGCCCAAAGAATAGGGAGTTGGTTTTCATTGAGTGATGGAGCTGTCTGTGGCTTCCAGGGACAGGGATGGAGTATGAGGCCAGGGAAGTGGACAGATTGGCTCCCATCTCAGAGGCAGAGGCAAATGCCCAGGCCCTCAGGTCTACCCAGTATATGATACTATTCTCCACAGTTATGGTTTGGATATGGTTTGACCCTGAGGACCATGTTTTAGCAGAACCTTTGATGAGGCTGGGGAGGGGGATATGATGACTCAGTGCAAGATATTTCATCATGGCTGATGTGCCCTCATGAATGGCTTAATGCTGTCTCACACTGAGATTATTGCTCACAAGACTGTGGGGCTGGCATCTCCCCTTTAGAATTTTAAACTAAATAAACCTCCTTTCTTTACTGGGTAGCTAGCCTCTGGTATTTTACTACAGCATCAGAAAGTGAAGGCATCCACTGATTTTCACTGCTCTTTCTCTTCTCCCCACTTCAACTATCTCCCTCCTACTGACTCCTCTACAGCCTTCTCTTTCATGCTCTTCCTTGCAGCACACAAGGGGAACTCCTGCTTGCTAGAAGAAAGTCTTGTTAGAGTGAAGGATTCTTCCCAGCTAGAGGAAAAAATCTGGAAGAGAAAAGATGAAAAATTGGGATTGATACCATATATCTGCAAGATGGTGTCCTAACAGGGGTCAACCCCAGTAGGTCATTTTTGATCTTCTATCTGTATCCTCTTGCTTCTGACACATCTTCCTACAAGACCTCCCATACTCTTACAGAAATCAAAGCCCTTTGTGCTCCTCCTAATGGAGACATCTTCCTGTGGATGGCAGTATTCCTCTGCCGTGGGCATGCCCTGTGATGCCGTGGTGGTAGCTCTTGGAACCTGAGATTCAGGGTCTTGGGATGGAATCTCTCACCCAGCTGATATGTGGGAGATCCTGAGACCTGTCAGAGATCTCCCAATCTCTGTTCAGGGATGCCTGAGAAAAAAATGCCCCAGGACTGAATCCTTCTGGCAAGTGTGAAGCCCATTCTAACTCCTGTCTACCTGATCACCCAGTCACCCATAGAATGCTGGAGTGTTCGCCTAAGTCTTTGATATTCTGGGAGAGTGTGTCCTCTGACAAGAATTGTGGGGCCCCACCTATGAAGCTTCTGTCCTGAGGGTTTATAGATGCCATCCACTCTACTCAGAAGCTACTAGTAGAGGTGCAGGTGATTAAACACTTGTAGCTGGGGAGACTCTGAACCCTCTCCTACACAGGCTTCTCTAGCTGGATCCTTAAGGCAAAACCACCCACAGACATTCTCGAGCCTGTGTCATGTCACAGGCTGTGGCAGGCAGTGTATCTGTGCTTGCGCAGAATGGACCAAAGCCCACCCTGCTTTGGCCGGTTCTGGAAGTTGCTGATCTAAACAAGGAAGGAGCCACCCCTGTGCTGTTTAGTTTTGTGTCAACTTGACACAAACTAGAGTCACCTAGGAAGATGGAAACAATTGAGAATTTCCTCCATCAGACTGGCCTGTAGGTGTGTCTTTATGGTATTTTCTTAATTGCTAATTGATATAAGAGGGCCCAACTGGGTCATGCCAGTCCTGGGCTGCAGTGTATAAGAAAAATAGCTGAGCAAGCCAAGGGAAGCAAGCCAGGAAGTAGTGTTTCCCCCATGGTCTGTGCTTCAGTTCCTGCCTCCAGGCTCCTACCTTCAGTTCCTTTGACTTCCCTCAGTGATGGACTGTGACCTAGGAGATGTGAGCTGAAATAAACCCTTTCCTCTCAAGTTGTTTTTGGCCAGTGTTTTATCACAGCAACAGAAAGCTAACTAGAGTGACACTTGAGGAAAGGCGGCGTCTTCATCTCAGCTGACCTTGCTCTTCCTCAAAACTTCCAGCTCCACGTTCTTCAGGGAGCACCAACAGTCTGGAGTTCTCAATGCCTGACCACAGGGGAAGTGATGAAATCAATACTCAGCTGACTCCTCTCAACAAAGCTTGGAGAATGTTCTATTTAACACCGCACTGTCCCCATTTCTGTGTTTGGTATAATCCCTCCGGGCTGTGGAACATCAGAGCAAAGCTTTCTAGCCAGGCAGAGCAGCTGGTACTGCAGGCAGGATTGCTGTCTAGACACTGTGAGGACACTGTGGAAAGGGCTCCTGACGCCAGCCAATTGTCACTACATGTGCACATTTAAAAGGAGAAAAGAGCACACAAGATACCTAGGCAGTTAACTGGGTGTTTTGGCCTGGACTTCTGGCAATAAAAAACAGGCTTCCTGACCTATGGGAAATCCTGGAGAAAAGTCACAGAGGCCATGGGGAGAGCATAAGTGGGAAGTTTACTGCAAAGGCTTCCGTTAATAGATTGGCTTCGTGTGCTGCTCCCATACATGTCATTTTGCCCATGAAGACCTAGAGCTTTGAAAAGAAATTAAGGTGTGGCTGAAGAGATGGCTCAGTGGTTAAGAGTACTGACTGCTCTTACAAAGGACCTGGGTTCAGTTCCCAACACACCCACATGGCAGCTAACAATTCAGTTCCAAGGGATCTGAATGCCCTTCTTGTGGCCTCCGCAGGCATGCACAACACTCCTGCACTTCCATACATGCAGGCAAAACACTCATACACGTAAAGAAAAAATTAAGGTGTAACCACCCACATAGTCACTTATAAGTCAGACTGGGTTTGTTATTTTTACTGTCTAAAGGCTTTAGGAAGTGCAGTGAAATTTTGGATTTTTCTTCCTTAAACTATCTACGGTACTTTTTTTTTTTTTTTTTACTAAGTTGTTTTATTTGGACAGTAGCTTCATTTTGCTGTTGTCCTGGTTCATTTAAAGTCCGACTAGAAAGCAACCCAAGATTGGTCTTGGTCTTCTTTTTCTAACTTCAAAAATGAAAACAGAAGAACTTTGCTGCTAGTCTGCTGGGTTATAAACATGCACAGATCTGAGGTTCATGGAAAGGGGGTAAGAAGTCTTCTGCAGTACCAATAACTTTACTGCTATCATCATCTTATTTAGAAATTAATGATTACATTTAAATGTATTTACTTCTCTGGGAATGGAGGTGTTCTCTGAGGGGTCACATTAGAGGGACCTCTCTAGCAGAATCTTTCCAAGGGCTCATTGCTTTTTAAAGCAGAGATTGCAGAGTGCTAGTATTAGGTTAATTTTGCTTAAGGCAACTCTCCACCATAGAAATACCAAAGCCAAGCAAGACATACATTTCCAAATTCACCAAAGAATGTACAGTGGGGCTGCATCCATTGTCTTATGTTTTCCAAAGGAAATGACTGTCTTTCTGACACAAGATGTTCTCTTTCAATAGGAAGAACAGAGATAATATTTTGCTCAAATAAAACAGTCTCTGTGCTGTTGAATCCCTTTACATTTTTATCCTTTGCTTCATTGAAAGGTTAAACATGCTATTTTTAGGGTAGCCTGTAATGATGTCTGTACATCAGACTGGCAATTCAGTCCCATGGTCCAAAGTGGAACCTAAAACACTGCCAGGAATCACTGAAGTGCATTGATGGGATCCATGTGCACAGCCACGTCAACAGACACTCACATTGTGCAAGTCCTCATTATTTCTCACACACACCACTCTTCATTTTTGTGACAACAGAGAAATTTACTGATATATGTAATTTCATCTGGCACAAGAAACTTGCTTCTTGAGTTTTGTTTTGTTTCCAACAGGACTTACTGAACAAACACAAATCATAGCACAACTCCCCCATCCAAGCTCAGTGTTAGCAGCCAAACTGAGCTAGTTTGCAGACAACTCTGACGTTCAGAATCAGGAGAATATATTACCATCTTCACTTAACATGTTGATGCTGCTCATCAAAGATTTATTTTCCATTAAATTTGTTTTTTCAATATTCCATTACTGAGTTACTGGCATCCAACTGCCTAAGTAACCCCACTCTAGTTCAAATGCTGGTCTACTGTTCTCTTCCTAAAGAAGCCAAAAGAAAGGCAAAAGCCCTGTTTGAAAAATATGGCTTAAAGGAGGAAAAGAAAAGGTTTCTCTGTTTAGATGAGGTTTTCCAAGAACATTGAACATGTCATTTAAACCAGTCCTAAAGCCTCCTCTTCTTACCCAAATCGACCATATGTTGGGCACAGCACCGTGCAATTCCAGGGGACACTGTTCTCAGCACAGCCGGTCTACAGCTATAATGCTACTGGTAATCCTGCTTAGGGTATACATCAACTATTCAGTAAGAAACTTGCTTCCCAATAAAAACTGTCTCCCTAAGCATATTGGTTAGTGCACTTTGTTTTGTTTCAGAGGGACATTGTTCTTTTGTTTTTATTTTGTTGTTATTGTTATTGTTGTTTCAAATTGCAATAAGACTTTCTTAATGGAGGAGGCAGCATGTTGACTTGTTGCCTGACATCTGGCCCAGCTACTCCTTGTGAACAGGTACTTTGCACTGCAGTGGTCCCAATGAGGGTTGCTTCCTGGTTTCAGAAAGCAAAAGGCATAGAGCTAAACAGGAAAAGTCCATTCTCTCCTCTCTTTACCTTATTGACAGGGAAACATCTCCCAGTAAGAAAACTAGCATAAAATCTCCTTGAACACAATCCCCTCTACTCCCAGGGACTGGAAAGAGGACCAGAGGGAAGTGGGGGATACTGTGGACAATAGTGGTAATCAGTGTGATCAAAGTACCTTATATACACATATGAAATTGTTATAATGGAATGAAATAATACACACTAACAAAAAAGAAGAAAACAACCCTCTTTGGCCTCACCTTCAATGATCCCAATGGGACCTCATTAAACCAAAAAGCTTCTCTATAGAAAATGAAACAAGTTATGGAGCCAGGTGTGGTGGTACATGCCTTTAGTTCTAGCACTTGGGAGGCAGAGGCAACTGGATCTCTGTGAGTTTGAGGCCAGCCTGGTCTAGTAGTGAGTACCAGGCCAGCTAGGACTTCATGGAGACACCAAAAAAAAAGGGGAGGCTATGGATCCAAACAGAAAGTTCTCAAAAGAAGAAATAAAATTGACTAAGAGATATCTTTAAAAGTGTTCAGTTGTACAAGGGGTAAAGAAGGCACTCAAGAGATGGGGGACCATAGTATAGAAAACATATTATCAAGGTAGAAATGGGAACACTTTAACTGGGGAGGGCATGGAGGGATAGTTAGACAGGGAGAGAGAGAGAGGAGAGGGGTTAAATAATGCCTAGCTAGTATAAAAAAACCAAAGGAAATCACATTAGTCCAAAAACCTACTGAAAAATTACACATACAATATCTCTACATAAGTTCATGTGTATAGCTGAAGGCTACATAACAAGAAATAGTGCTAGACAGGAGAAAACTCTGAGTTGTTGGCCAGGGGAGTCCTGTAGACCCCCAAAATTATACAAGCTATTGCCATAGCCCTTGATTGTCTCCCAGAACTTGAAGGTAAGACCCTATTTCTGAAGACAGGACATACATTGGACATAGGATTTGGAGCAGTGGAGCTGGAACTGACCTGGAAGCCACTTCCCCTGAAGGCTAGCTCATAGTTTTGGAGAACACGCTACAGACTGGTAAGGGAGAACATCAATGGATGATCCAACCCCAGCTTTAAGGCCTACTAACTACATCAGTAACCACAGCAAACTCCCATTGGGGCAGTAGTGGTACTTTTATCTTTGAAGTAATTAACAGCTACCTAATTAGACTTAAAGCCCATTCAATTGGAGGAAACTCATCTGTGGTACTATAAACGTAGTCAAATGCACACGACTGGAGAGTTCATACATCTTAGAGAAACCCCAAGGCTATCACACCCCTAGACAAATGTAATTTCTTACTATGTGCAAAATATGGATCCTTATATTTACAGACAAGTATTCCACTCACCACTCATCAAGGAAGCTTCGTTTGTAACAGGCAGAGATTATTACAGAGTTCTACAACTGGTCATTCACAGAGATTGTGAATTGCCCAAGCCTAAGTTACACATCTACTATGCAACCTCCACACCTAAGACTCATGGAACATAGGGTAACAAGGGGTAGAGAGAACACTAAGAAATGCAACTTAAAAGCCACTATAAGATTTCACCTTACCCCAGTCAGACTGGCTAAGATCAAGAGAACACAGGATACCAAATGTTGGCAAGGATGTGGAAAAAGGAGAATGCTCATTCACTGCTGGTGGGATTGCAAATTCTTGCAACCCCTATGGAAATCAGTGTGGAAAACTCTTTTAAAAAAACTAAAAATGAACCTAGCATCTCTCAGCTCTCATAAATGAAGTTCCCTCATGCAATAGAGGGCCATGAACACAAAGAACAGAAATGGCCAAAGAGTAGAGAATAAGAGCCCGTGAAGTATACGTCCTTGGACAGGACTCCTATATTAAACTCCATCCACCCAGGGCTCAAGGACCATTGAGGAAGAGGGGGCAGAAAGGTTGTAAGAGCCAGGGAGGAGGTACACAACCATATGGAAATACAGTCCTACAGGCTCCTGGGACCTTGCTTGTATGAACTTACAGCATTGCTGTCAGCATGCACAAGACCCATGCAAACTCAAGCAGACAAAAAATGAGCATAGAACTGTGGAAATGGGCAGCAAGCCCCAATCTTAGCTGAAGAACTATTGGCAGCTGACTACTGCTGGTGAAGAAGAGCTGATCTTCTTAAAGGAAGGGACTAGACCTCAGTGGATGAACTTGTATTGAAGGACATCTGGGAACACTAACGGCTCGATAGACCTTAACACAAATGACAGAATGCATAAATTCCAGGGGTGGGGGTGCTATGGAAGGGTGCCAATGGGAAAGGAGGTATAAAGATGATTAAGATGTTCTTTATGAAATACACAAAAATTCCATAAAAATTTACCAAAAAAGTGTTCAATATCTTTAGCAAATTAAAATTACTTTAAGATTTCATCTTACCACAATCAGAACAGCTAATATTAAAAAGAAATGAAATGACAATACTGATGATAAGGGAAAAGGGGAACTGTTGATGTTCACTGTTGATGGGAGTGCAAACGGGTGCAGCCCTTATGGACATCAGTGTGAATTCTCAAAAAGTTAAAAGTGGACCTACTACAAAGGACTTGTCCTAATCATGTTTGTTCCTGCTCTTTTCACAATAGCTGAGAGATGGAAGCAACCTAAGTGCCCTTCAACTGACAAGTGGTTAACAAAAATGTGGTATATTTACACAGTGGAGTTCTAGGAATTCTACTCAGCAGTAAAGGAAGATGAAATAATCAAATCTGCAAGTAAATGGATGAATCTAGAAGCTGTTTACTAAGTGAAGTAATGCAGACTCAGAAAAACAAAAGACATATGTTCTCCCTCATTTGTGGATCCTAGCACCAAATCCTTATAAGTTAGTGCATATTCTGATGCAGGAACCAGGAATATGGAAGGGAACCAGGGAAGTAAAAAGAAAGAAGAAACCCAAGAGAGAAGAATGGTTGGATAAAGGTGTTACCAAGGGAGAAATATGCAAAAAGGGGGTAGTTGAAGGAGAGGGAAAGAGGGCTATACAAAGAACTATGGGAAAAAAGGGGGAGAAATTCTCCCAATTCACAGTTTAAAAAAAAAAAAGCCTTAAGCACAGACAGAACCCTAAGGGGATGGAAGATAACCCTACCAGAAGCCATACTGTTATTAAATAAAAATTCCAGTGTCAGAGGTGGGTTGCCCCCTATGAACTGTTGGCCAGAGGTAGAGATCCCCAAAACAATAAAGGCCATTGCCAATAATGGTGGTTGTATACCAGAAGTGGATGGTAAAACCCTATTGCTGAAGACACCACATAATGTGAGTGTGGGGGAGGGAGAAATTAACCTTGGACTAAGCTGGAAGCATCCTGCCACTGAATGGGTAGCTTTCACAGTGTCAGAAGGTGACATGCAGATGGTTGGGGGAGAACTATCCCCTATAATTCTGCTCAATGATGGACCCAGCATGTTGCACTATCAACATACCAAACAAAATGTTTCTACTGGTGCAATAGTGGAGCGTCTAGTGTATGTACAACTAACAAATTTTTGACTGGATAAAATACCCTCTTCTAGGGGTGGAACACACATCTGGTACTGTAGACCAGGTCAACCCTCTGTGGTAGGGGAGGATATAGGCCTCAGTGGGGAAGCCACTGCAATGTTTTTTAGATGGATGTGATGCACCTGTTAAAGTACAGTCCAAGCATTTGTGTTTATGCCCATAGGTTATTATAGCAGCCACTATTTAGATGTTCTTGCTTCTTGCTGTTGGTGTTTTTATAGTAGATGGAATCCCACTGAAATGGGCCAACAACCCATTGAAAACAGATGATGCAGAGACCCAAAAGTTCAGTACCTTGCCACAATGGGAGAAAGATCATCTCACACCTATCATCCCCTCCAAGGCTCAGGGACTTTTGCAGAAGTTGTTGGCGGAAAGAATGTAAGAGCCGGAGGAAGGGGTGGAGTGTCACCTGGAAGTGTCCTCTGATCACTGTCAAGCTATAGTCACACCTCCTTCCCACACTCATCAAGGAGTTGAGGGGGGAATCATTTACCCCTCCCACCCAATCAGATGACCTCAGCTGCATGTGGGGGAGGGGCTAAGGATATATAAGCCAAGGACACTATGAGGCACCTCACTTGCCATTTTGTGAAGCTGTTGGGAGGTAACAAGATCTATATTTGAGTGTGGACTTTCCAGTGCAGCCATAAACTGGGGGGGCTCCCATACTTCTGTAAAAAAGAAACCCACCCTATGCTCTGTTAGCAAGCCCAATAAACTCATTTGGATTTAAAAAAAAAAAAAAAGAACAGAGCTAATGGAAACCTTCATTATTCCACCAAAGTTGATCCCATGTTGGCAAATCCTTTGGTCTTTGATTTCTTATTCCTATTTTCCCCCCTTAAACTTCATTCCATATATATTGTATACATTCATTGTATAAAAATTTAAGATGAATATTAGCTCTGAGGCAATTGTTATGTAACCTGCTTCAAGCTATTTCTGGAAAAAAAAAGTGTTAAAATTGCCTCTGTTTGGGATAAAAAGTGGACCTACTATACCACTCCTTGAAAAATACCCAGAGGACTTGGTATCCTACTACAGAGATACTTGCTCAGCCATGTTCATCACTGCTCTATTCATAATAGCTGTGAAATGGAAATAACCTAAATCTCTTTCAGTTGATGAATGGATAATGAAAATGTGGTACATATACACAATGGAATTCTATTCAGATATAAAGAAAAATTAAAATCATGTAATTTTCAGGTAAGTGGGTAGAGCTGGGAAATAGACTGAGGGAGATCAACTATTTGAAACTTTTCTCTGCCCTTTCTTTGTTAGCTCTGAGGCAATTACAGTCGGATGGTTAAGAGAGATAGGTACTTTATCAGGCATGACTTCTGTCTTCCTGATTCATTCTTCTGTCTTCATTGTGTATGGTGATGCACAATGTTTATCAAAATTGAGTATGAATGAGGTAAGTGTAAAAAATATCAATTACCAGCTTCCTTGTTGATAATAAGCATAAGTCCACACCCAAGAAGCATTTCCATTCTATCAGGCATCAGTAACAATATTCTGAGATCATTGCCTCAGAGAAGATGCTAGAAATGTTCTAGATTGAGGTTCCATCCCCTGAATCTGGCTGAGCTGGTTGAAGGGGATTGAATGAAGGGAGAATAAAAAAATCCTTTGAAACTATTGCATGAAGACTTATTTCAACATACTTGCATGTGTGGACATTGGGGGAAGGTATGTTGAACTGATCAATTCATTAATTATAAAGAAAAATTTAAGATCAATGTTCTCTGAATAATTAGCTTGCTAAAGCAAGAGCAACAAAATCCTCCAAAAGCATTAAATCATGCCTAGAGAATCCAAATTGGAAATCTGTATTTTTGACAGGAAGCATTTCTCCTTCTGCAAAGATTACAAACATAGTTACTAATGATATAAATTTTTGTTTACATATAGAAGTGTGACATTCTCAAACACTTGAGAATTCATTTTCCTGAGTCTTCAATTTCTTCAAGAGTTTCTTCAATCATCTTCCAGGTGAAAACTAAAATCTTTGAAATAACTCTAAAGATATTTGAAATGGAGCTTTCTGCTTTAGAGCAGGCAGACATGGGCCACTCTTGGAAATCTCAGAGGACTGTGAAAAAGACCTTCAGTTTCTTCTAATATTTAAGAGCAAAAAAACTACACCTCAAACATTTGATTGTGTTGTAGCTCAGTAAGAACTCTAATTTGATACAATTATGGTGTTAAATTGATTTTTTTTTTGAGACAAGGTCTCATTTGGTTTCCCTACCTGGCCTATGTAGACCAGGTTGGCCTTAAACTCAAAGAGATCCATCTGCCTCTGCTCCCTGAATGCTGGGACTAAAGGCATGCACCATTGTGCCCAGTTTAGACTGATTTTTTTTTAATTTTATTTATTATTTTTATTTTATGTGTATGCGTGTATTGCCTGATGTAGGTAAATGTACCTGTGTCGTGCAATGCCCACAGAGGTTAGAAGAGGCTGTTGGAGCCCCTAGAACTGGAGTTACCGACAGTTGTTAGCTGCCATGTGGGTGCTGGGATTCGAACCCAGGTCTTCTGCAAGAACAACCAATGTTCTTAACCATTGAGCCAGCTCTCCAGCCCCAAAGACTGAATTTTTTAAATATCAAAAAAGTAAGGTTTTTCCCCCAAATCAAGCATAGAAATTACTTCCTGAGCCTTAAGATGATTAAATGCATAAATCTTTTATCAGGTGCTATAAATAGTTATTTAACATGTTACAATTTCTTATACTCTATATTTTTATTCCTAATATTCTCTACTAATAAAAGTTATTGCCAAATTTATAGAGAGCAGTAAAACCAGTAATGAAGTTATAGATGTTATCAGAGGATTTCTACTTATTTCTCAAACTGAATCACCTACGAGTATCCTCTCATTTCCTATGCAACATTGCCATCTCGTGGCTGCCTCACATATTTCCCAGGAAAAACTAAACCTGTGACTCAGAAACCGAGATTTGTGCCCTCTAGAACTTCCTCCAGTTGTGACTGCAACTGGTTAGAGACCAAGAAGGAGAGACCATCCCAAGAAATAGTACAACCTTGGTGTCATAAAATCAATGTCATTTTATATTATCACTATTAACTCTTCAGTGGAGAAAAGTTGAATTTGGATCTGCATGCCCCTCCAGTCTTGTCAGAATTAATGCATCTCTTGGTCTTATCAGAGAATCCCCTTATGCAGATGATGATTAAGACAGAAACCCACAATTGGCCAATGTGCAGAAAACAAGAGGCTGCAGAAAGCTTATCTTAGAATACAACCCTAAATCAAACTTCTGTCTTCCAAGGCACAGAGATCATTGCAGAAGAAGAGGCAGAAAGATTGTAAGAGCCTGAGGAGGTGGATGACCACAAGGAAACAGAGTTTTGCAG
This sequence comes from Nannospalax galili, assembly GCF_000622305.1. Classification (NCBI taxonomy): domain Eukaryota; kingdom Metazoa; phylum Chordata; class Mammalia; order Rodentia; family Spalacidae; genus Nannospalax; species Nannospalax galili. The sequence continues at coordinate 130,694 of NW_008336056.1, read as the reverse complement.
ACAGCTGGTCAGTTATTCATAGCAATGGTGACAATATGCACAAGCCCTATGCAAGCTCAAAGACAAGATCTCAGCATAGAGGTGGGGAAGTGGGTAACAAACCCCAACCTTATCTAAGAACTATTAGCAAGCTGAGAAGGGGTGAGTCAGTCTCTTTCAAGGATGTGACTCTTAGTAGGTTAGCCAGGCTCCAGTGGGTAGATCCACACTGAAGGACATTAGGACACAAACTAGACTCTATAGGCCTTAACATATATATATATATATATCAACAGTGCATTAAAACTATGAAATTATATTGTATGAAAATGACAAAAATGCAATTAAGTTGAATTTGGACAAGGAAACTCATCTCTACAAAACACTTTTAGAACTATTAGCACATCCATGCATCTCAATGTTGTCTCACTCAAATTGGAGTTACACTTGGCTCTTTCCTTTTAGAATCTACTTTCAACATTAAGATGCTTTGGTGGTGAGAAATAATATTTGGGCTCTGAAAGAAAAAAAGAAAAAACAGTGCTTCATTCTTCATCAATGGAAACTGAACCAAGCTCATTTCTAATCTTCTCTTTAGGATATTTGATATTTTCCAAGTAATAAGTCAAAATTTCAATGGAATGTTTGGGGGAATCCCAGTTGAAGTAGCCACCTGTGGGGTCTGATATTTGCTGTCACATCCACTCATTTGGGATTTTCCTCTAGAGACACATAGGAGTAATCACAAAGTTGTTCCCAAGCCTGGGTCATCCAGGTGACTCGTTCCTTTGGCACACAACCATGACTGTTCAGATGGTGGTCCATAGGGGCTCATCATTCTAGCTATGACTCCAACTTGCAATTACACGTGCCGAACACAGATCTATATGATGAAGAGAATGACTTCTAAGTGTCCTAAGAAATATACATTCTGACAGCTCAACAGAAGAGCTGTCCAAATACTAGAACAAAAAAATGCTGACCTCCAGGGAAGAGAAAGTTGGCATTCTTCCTCAACCTTTTTATTGACTATGTAAATGTATAGCCTATAATTTGTTATATGTTTATAAGTATGTATGTGTATAAAGAATAGACTCAATTGTCAGCAATTTTCCTATTTCTAAACTAAGGTGAATAGTTGAATACATTCAGAAGTTTTTAAGTTACTATGCCATTTTCCATTAGGGTCAACATAATACATCCAGTACATTAGGTCTGCAGTATTCTGCTTGTGGATTTAAAAAGCTTTGACTCAGACAGATGTTTTTCTAACCTGCCCACTGTTAATATAGATGTCTTGGAGACTCTTAGGTAAGCTTAGAGAGGAATCTGAGAGTATGTCTCTGATATGCATATTTTTGTCATCAATTTTGGGAAATACTAATCACATTTGAAGACTCAATGAATTAAGAACAATCATAGTTTCAGCCTTGCTGTATTATTTATTTTTAAATGCGTTTCTTTTTTCAGGCTGAAGATATGGTTCAGCAGTTAAGAGCTCACACTGCTTTTTAGACGACTAGAGTTTGGTTCCCATACCAGGTGGTTCACAACCACCTATAACTCCAACTCCAGATCTAACATCTATGTTGGCCCCGATGGGTACAGGTATACATTCACACAGACATACACATAAATAAAAGCAAAAATGTTGCATTTTAATAACCTAAATACTTAAAGTTTGAAGCTATTTGAAATTTCTATAAATGTTAATGCATTGTATGAATCAATACATGAATACAGGAATCTTTACATGAAATGCCATTCACTGTCTTCAGACAGGTATTAGTCTCTTTTACTCACTCATACATTAAGGGTTGGGTGTCTTCATTTAAGTGCAAATGGACTTGTATCAGAGATTAGAACAACTGAAATCCTGAGAAGAAGAACCAGAGAGAAAGACTAGACATGAAGATGAAAAGGTGTAGCAAGGTAAGGAGTTTAAGGAAAAGTGTAAGTGCTGGATAAATATTGGCATAAATACTAGAAATCAAGGGAATTTCATTTTATAATACAATTGATAGAAGCATATAAATAGGGGCTGGAGAGATATTTCAGAGGTTAAGAGCACTGACTGCTCTTGCAGAAGACCTAGATTCGAATCTCAGCACCCACATAGCAGCTAACAACTGTCTGAAACTCCAGTTCCAGGGGATCTGGGACCCGGTTCTGGCCTCTTTGGGCATTGTATTTACATACAGGCATATGTTACATGCAGGCATAACACTCACACATAAAATAAAAATAAAGTTTTAAAAAGAAGTATATAAAATCAAAAGCATGATAGATGTGTATATAAAGTACACAAATCAGAGATTGCTGGGTTTGGTTTTTTATTTAATAACTAATAGTTGTATTAGTATATCTTTCACTACTATAATGGAATAACAGAAGCAGACTGTTTCATAAAAAGGTTTATTCTGGTTGAAAGTTCTAGAGGTGCAAGGTCTAAGGGACACATGGAATGATGACTTTCATGACAGCACAGTCCTCAGACAGCACAGAGCTTCCAATAACAAGAGACAAGGAGTGCATGGATGTGTGTTTCTTTGGATCTCTGCCTATTCCCCTGAAGCCACCAGAAGTGAATCCCAAGGCCCCATCTAATGACCCTATCTAATCCTAATCACTTCCCAAAGTCCTCACTTCTACACAGCATAATAAGATTAAGTTTCCATTTTTTCATAATGCCTCTCCTAACTATAGTGCTAATTTATGTGGTAAGTGCGTTTATCAGGTGATAGAATTCCGATACCTCATTTACTTGTTAAAGTTAATACAACAATTTCAAATGGCTAACAACATGTTTAATTTTTTCAAAAATAAATGTATCCTAAAAACAAGCATATTCTGAAATAGGATTTCTAAAATACTACCTCTGTGAGAACTGTTAAAAGCATTCTCTCCAACACTGAAAATCTTGGAACATCATGTAAAACAGCAGCAAATGGTTCTTAAATGAAAAATTAATGAACAAGTAACTTGCTCCATCTTGCTTCAAACTCATGACTCACAGGGTGGGCCAGTACTGAAGTCTATTTTTAATTTTTTTCTCATTATTTTTCTTTCATGTGTATGGGTGTTCTGCCTGTATGTATGAAAGTGCACTATGTGTATCTGATGTCTTCAGAGGCCAGAAGAGGATGTCTAAGCCCCTGGAACTGGAGATACGGGTGACCTCCATGTGGCTGCCGGATGCTAGGAACCGAAGCTCTGCAAGACCAGAGAGTGCTCTTACCCACCGAGCCATCTCTCAAGCCCTCTGAAGTCAATCGTTTCAAGCCATCACTCTGGAACTTGTTCCCTGGTCTAAAGAGACAGAGGTACCAGTGAGGATGTAATGTCCCTCCCCCAGGAACTCAATATCAGAAATGAATTGCTAAGAGACTGATTCGTAAATTGATGCCCAAGATCTTCTGACAATTGTCCAACTTCTAAATTGTTTTCTAAGCTATTTTACATCACATTTCAATACACCATTTCATTACTAAACTTTTTAAATGTATCATGACCCACTTTGAAATTAAATCTGCAACATGCAAATCACTCTCACCCAGTAGAAAGCAGGAACAGCTGCCCAGTTTTGGTGGTAATTGCCCGTGATGTTATGAAAGTAGTGCTCATGCCGCCCCCTGGTGGGCGGTGTTTCAAATGTGAACTTACCCAATTTCATTTGAAATGAGGGTCAGTTCCTACCTTCTTTTCAAGGCCTCAACTCATTCACTGTGTTAAGGCCAACATGCTTCTCAGCTTTGGTATTTAAATGGCACCTACTAAATTTCACTTGTTCCTATGGCTCCTGGGCTCATGTTTCCACGATCTAATGTAGTTTGCAATGTGAGTTTTTTAGAAGTTCCAGCACACCTTACCCATAATTATATGTATGAAATTTTTCAAAGCAATAGACTAAGCAATCTCCCTAGCTTTTGAGAGTTCTGCTGGCAGCAATCTGCTTCATTCCAGGATTTTCAGCATGCCTAAAAGCAAACTAGAATGGTCCACAAATTGTCCTATAATTTAGGAACAAAACAGGTGAATCAAACAGTGGGTTAAGTTAAGGGGAAAGGTTCAAAGTCATCACCGGTGAACCACTTTTTTTCTAATAGTAGCTTAATTAATGATGCCAGGATTATAAACTCAATATTTGTTACAAGACTAATTCACCTGTGCATGACAGAAAATTGAAAGTCACATTCTCTTGTGTATTTTAACCACACAAGTCTCCTACCATTCCCTTTCATAGCATTGTGTCTGTATCTGTGTGTGTTTGTGTGCGTGCTCTATGTGTTCATATGTGTATACATGTGCACATGTGTACATGTGCATGGGGAGAAGAGAGATTGACATTGGTCAATCTTTCCCAATTTCTTTTCACCTTGTGTTTTTTGAGCAGACATTCTCTGGAGCTCACCTACTTGGCTAGTCTGGCTGCCCAGGGAGGTCCAGCAATTGGCCTGGGAGCTCCAGCAACTGACCTGTCTCTGACTGGGGTGACAAGGACATGCTGTCTTGCTCCACTTTTTAAATGAGTTGAGAGTCAAATGATATTTTCATGCTTGCACAGCCAGCACTTTACTGAGCCATCCCCCTAGCTGCCCTTAAAATGTAGGGATATTTGCCCAATAAGTCAATGTTTTTGACTCCTTCAATCAACATGTAACATTTTGTTAACTTTACTAAATTTATGTGTGTGTGTGTGTTGCTTTTTGTTATTTTAGACAAGGCCTCACTATATATTTTAGGCTGATTTGAACTCACTGAATAGCACAGGCTGACCTCAAACTTTTAGCAATCCTCCTGCCTTGGCCTCCCAGATGCTGGGATTGCAGCTGAGCTCCATACCTGCCTTTCATAGACTGTTGCCTCCATTTCCTTCTTCACTAATATCTCTTCTCTATGATGGGAAAATCACTAAGAAATACAGCTAGACAGGGCATTAAACTCCATAAAAACCAGTCCTTCATCTAGCCCTCTATCCCTAGCACTATCGGGGGGGCATAGAGGAGAAATCCAGGAAATGTATGCATTGCTTGTAATGTTAATAAAGAAAGAACCAATGCCATATGCCTTGGAGGAACAAAAGAAAATAGGACAGGATCTTATTCTAAAATAAAAGACCTTGAAACAAGACTGGAGAGTGCACTAGATGAACAAGTTCCTTAATATAAAGCTGAAGATGCACCTAGCTACTATGGAAAGGGACTGAAATAATATACGTGGAAACTGCATGAAAAGGGTAATGCAGGATTCACAGGGGGCATCCTGAGTATGACAAGAAGACTCCAAATAAGACAAAATAAAGCCAGCAATGAAGCTTCATAGTGGAGCTGCTGCTATCCCTGGGTCATCCTCAGGGTAGGGGGCAGGCAGCATTTACTGTAATGTGTGGCCAGGGTTCAATCTCATGTATTAGAAAGGGTGAGGGATGCACAACCTGGCAATCTGGAAGGATTCCAGTGCAAAGAACTCACAGTTACAAGGCACTTTTCCATGATTTTATTATTAGATGGTAAGTCAGTAATACAGAAACCAGCGTTTAATCAGGGTACAGAGCAAGCTTTTCTAAGTCTCTAAATTTAAGATATACACCCAGATGCAATGATCAGACCAGCTCTTTTGGACTCAATGATTCTTTCCAAAAGTTATTTTAGACTGTTCAGCCTTCCTTATGTAGCTGTAGTTAAAATTAGAAACAAGAAATGCCAGGTGGCCCAATGGGACCAACAGCAAATAACTGAACTATGTGTGGCCATTTTCCCAAATTAGACTATATATTTGGCTCTGGGGTGAGGTGATTTCTGATACGTAGGCATCCTCAATACTTAGATTTTAGGAAAGACATTTTAGTATACAACACAAGTGATTATTGCATGGTTTTAATACACAGTTGTTCATGAATGCCATTGCTATGTAAGTCAGACAAGGCTGTTTTTTAAAAACGTTACCCAGAATTGCCCACCATCTCAGAAAGTCACCTCCAATGTCAACACTGTGCCCTCTGTTGCCAATATAATGCATGCTGATATGCAGTCATAACTGGTGAGTCCACACACAGATGCTACATAAAACTCAGCACTTAAAGTCTCAACTCTACCTTCTAGAATGGTTGCACTCATTCTTTACTAAAAATTTTTATTAAAATTACTTTCTTTTTCTTCTGCTTGAATTTGTAGTCAGGATAGTATATCCATTGTTAAAAATATATGTGCATATAGATTGTATTAACTTTTATTTTATTTCAAGATGCCCTGAATAAAATCTTTGCTATGTAAGAGGCATTGAGGAGTCTCTTAGGATTAGGGGAACTACTGATTTCACACAACCTGATTACTCTACAATGAAGATGAGGTTCAGAGAGCTGAAGTAATTTTCTCAAGGCTACAAAGCAAGCTAATGGCCAAAGGGAACCAGGAGGTACCTAGGCATATAATGTTTTTTATAACACATGGCCTGGCATCAAAGATATCATGACCCCACAAATGCACCAAGCTGGAGCATTCAAGGAGCAGAGGCTGAGGGATTTGTACTTCCACCCTCTATCATAGGGGCAAGATGCTTAGAGAAGATGGTTTCTGTGTTTCCCACCAGAAAAGCAGCAGGTGCTGGTGTGGGCTCTGAGCCTATTCCAAACTTTGATTGACTCAAAGTTTCTCTCTAAAAGAAATGTAAAAAAGGTAAGTGGTCAGGCTTATATGTAAGGCTGGCCTGAAAATGAAAAAAAATCCTATTCATCTGGAAAGAGCAACAGTCCATTCTTACCTTGGCTATGAGCCTCACAGAACTTCACAATGAAGCAAACAATGTCAAGGGAGATAAGCTCACTTCAAAATCAGTAAATGAAGACCCTCCTTTGGGGCCTTGAATGTAAGCACTCTAGTCAAATGGAGTTCCTAAGAGGTCTGCATTTACAAACAACTAGATGAGTAAGTAAAGAGCAGGTCCCAGGTAAGTTTAAGTTTAACACATTCATTAAAACAGTTTGAAACATTCCTAGTTATGAGATAAACACCAGGTGATTATCATGGGCCTCAAAGCTGGCTTCTAACCACAGCATGGCTCTGTAGAAAACCCCCTCACATTTCATGCGCTCTATTATTTTGACATAAACACATCTGTGATACTTTGCCAGTATATAAGCTGTTTAGTTTAGTTTGTTCATTAATTAAGCTGTATGTCTAACAAGAGAGCATGGAAAGGGGGAAACAGGTGGGAGTGAGCTCTTGGACCCTTGAAGTTGCAGCTTCCGAATTTGAGCTGTGATTAAATGGCACCTATATACAAAGAAAGAGAGAGGGTGGGGGATAGGAAGGAAAAAATAAGAGAGGAAAGGAGGGAGGGAGGGAGAGAGGGAGGGAGAGAGGAAGGAAGGAAGGAAGGAAGGAAGGAAGGAAGGAAGGAAGGAAGGATGAAGGAAGGAAGGAAAGAAATTGGGAGATTTAGGTTCTTCCTTTTGGCTGTTTCTGTATCCATATGAATGAGGATGAGTCTCAACATTTCTGGTCCTTGGGTTCTCTATCTGTGAAATGGAATTTGAATTTCCAGAGACTAATTTTTACATTAAGATAGAGGGAGAGAGGGAGGGAGGGAGGGAGGGAGGGCTCTCAATTCAGTAGCTTTGACTTTCAATACTCCACTTACCAGACTAGGCACTTGCAAGGTAGGAACAGAGAAGCTAGCTAACTAATCCCATCCTTCTAAATTCTCTTCTACATTTAGCCTGAAGTCGTTGCTGAGATGAGTTCCCCAGCCAGAGACTAAGGCTGCTTTGAAATCTTAAAAGGCCTAGCTTGGGTTTCAGGAAATTAAAAGCTGATACTAACAATGATAACATATGTGACCGATCTGTAAACTTAGATGATTCCTTTCTTTTGGGCTCAGCATGATAAGTGACTTACCACTTTTGCTCCTAGAATTGCTGTAAAAGAGCCCAGTACTTCAGGAGGGATGTCCTGTACCTTTGCCATGGACTTTGTTCAAATGAATATGATCCTAAATACCTATGCAATCGTTTTTATGAAATAAATGGAAATAATGGAATTACAATAAACTGCGATGTACCTAGAGCTACAAAGGCACTAAGTCAAAACATTTAACTCTCTGTGTGGAGTGATACACAGAATTGCCTTTTCGTATCATGTTAAGTGAGGTTGGAGGCAGACAGGACAGGCAGACGGCAGCACTGAGGAAGTTGGCTGTTCCAATTGACTGTGGCAAAGGAACGTGGCTGGTGGTTTTAATACCCTAGGGAGGAAAATAAACAGTTCATTATCATATTCACTTTCTTGAATGTTCTTCAAAGGTGCCTAAACAGAAAAGATAACCAGTCTTGGGCTGCAGCAGTTAAACCTCTCCACGGAGGTACCTCCTAAATAACCCATGGAACCAGCATAGGTGCCATCAAGAGAGAAAGGCCAGAAATGAATTGTGTAAGTTGGAGGGGACAGATATTCCTTGAGAAGTCAAACATTCATTTTGCTTCAAAATGTGGCATACTGGAAAGGATGTTTAAAGCTTGTTCCACCTTAACCATCCCACTTACTTGGCAATGTACATCTTATTGGAGAAGGACTCTGACTTCGAGACAGCTGAAAGCAGAAGAGAGTGATGTGAATATCACATTTTGATTCCTCGTTTGGTTTTTGAAGTAAATGGACAACCAGTTTGGTTTAAATTATATTGTTGATTGGAAGTTGGGTTCAATAACCTAAGGGCAGCCATCCTTAACCCAAATCTTCCCAGAAAATAGCATGTTTAACATAATTAACTAACACATACTTAAAGAATCTTCATTTGAAGGAACAGCAGGTCGGTAGCCTGTCTGTCCTGGTCCAGCCCCATAATCTTACAGGCATTGCGAAATGTTATTTGGCAAGTACACAGACAGTGATGAGTTATTTTGACTTTTTTAGAGACACTAAAGCCATAATTTTTTGCAAAGTCTTTTGATAGTTTTTAATTTGAATGGAAGATTAGTAATCCTTCCAAGAATTAATACACAAAGAAACTGATCTAATTTTTCTTACTTTGGATTTGGGAACAAATTAGTACCTTCACTGCCCTTTACAAAGTATTGAAAGTGATACCGTTTATATAATTTCTCCAAATTTATTCAGTAATTTTTCATTGACTTTTATTTCATGTGTGAGTGTTTTGCCTGTGTGTATGTAAGCATACCACACATGTACAAAGCTTGCAGAGGCCAGAAGAGGGCATCAGATTCCCTGAAACTGGAGTTACAGACCACAGTGAGCCCACATGTGGGTGCTGGGAACCGAAACTGGGTCCTCTGCAAGAGCAGCCAGTGCTATTAATCACTGATCCAGCCCTCATATTACTAATTTCTAAAGGAACCAGGGACTTGTGCTCAGATCTTTGGACTCAAATATCCCATGTCCAACCATCTGCTCTCTCGTACCCCATTAAAAGTGATAATAAAACTATAAAATAAGTAAAATGTATTGTTCCTTGAAATAAATAGGAAAATTTGAAAAATGTTTCATTTAGTTCTAGAATGCTAAATTTTTTAGCCCATAGTAGAGTGATATAAAAATAACATGGGGGATTGTGTTAGAGAAACAGTTTCTCTACCTGTAGATTTATAATCATCCCTTGTGTAGGCAACTGTTTAAGCAAAGAAAGTATCTATTATATTACATTTTATATACAAATGACTAGACAGAAATGTACCGTGCTTAACCCAAGGTGGCTATGACGGTAAATGGGACTTAAACTCCTGCTGCGACACCGAGTTACAGGATGCACTGAACCCCACTAGGAAGTAAACAAGAGAGAGAAATAGTTATGTGTGTGAAAGCTGACCTAGCTGGCAGCAGTTCGCACATCCCACAGAAAGAGAGGTTCTACTGACAGGATTGTACTTTCCCACGGTGGACACCAGCATGAACTGCACTCCTTTAATTTTCTGCAGTGCCCCAATATCTGACAGAACTCAAATAAAATCCCATAGCAATGAATTTGAGGCTACTCAAATTTTGGTGCTAGTTGAATGTTTTTATGAGTAAGCTGTTAGAGATCACATTTGACTTTGCAAGTGCTTCAGGGATTCATGGCTGTTTTGTTTGGTTTTGGTTTTCACTTTAAATTTTTTACCACCTAAATACAGTGCTGCAGAATAAATAAATATCACCGAGTACAATGAAATTCTTCTGCTGCCCAGCTACTGAATTAAAATGAAGAAAATTGCAAGTCAAATCCATCATCATGTACATGACAAATGTGCTGTTTTATTGTATGTCAATATCTCAAAAATTATATGGGATTTTAAAAGTCAGATACTTCTTGAAATTTCCCCCCATTCAACTATTTTCTAAACTCTTCCTTATACAGTATGATTTTGTTTTAGGGTTAAAGCTTGAGCAAATGTTGGTGATGTGCTTGGTGAATGAGAAGGAGGAAATCAATAGGCAAAAATTATTTGACACTGAGTATAACAATTCTCCCTCCCACCTTTCCTAACTGCTCTATATTAGTAAGAATTTCTTAAACAGAGAATTGTAAAGGCAAGAATCCTGTTTCATGATTCAAGAAAATATTCACTGTAGAGAATGTGTGTTGTCAGATGAACAAAATTCAATTTTGATGGACCCAATTTCTGTAGCATAAAATACTTTATGCAACTAGTATACACTAAATGGGATTTTAGCACTCTAAAAACAAATATCCTAATTCTCTGAAAGTAAACTACTTTACTCCTTCACTATATGCAGTCACATAGTACATCTTGCCTTGCCCAGTTCAGAAAGGAAGAACAGAAGCCACCACCTTGGCTTTGCTCTGGACCACGGGGTTCCTTGAGAATTCACCAAATTCTGACTAGGAAAGGCAGAGGTAAATGCTGTATCACAGACTATGCATAGCTAAGGTCCTGTGGCTTCCAGTTTCAGCATTCAATTCCCACTAACACATCACACACGCATACACACACACACACACACACACACACACACACACACACCCCACAATTCTATTTGGAAGGATGCTTAATTATGCAACATGGCCAAAACAATTTATAAATAATGGATATAAGAAGAAACCTTCCAAAGCCAAATGGTTCCTTTCTCCCCACCTCCTCTGTCCCATTTTTCTCTATCCCTCCCCTCGCTACAAGTCATACCAAGGAGAGAAAGGATCTATGCATAATTTCCCCAAATGGAGAATTATCAGGAAAATATTGACAAACTGTTTCCTGAAAGTTAATCAGTCATTGTCAAATGCTCAGGGATATAGAAAACTTCTATAACAAGATGAGTTCAAAAAGTTACCCTAGAAATACCAAAATATCTCTAAGATAGAAGTGATAAATGGGCCAGCTCCATTCACAGATAGATGACTAGCTCCATCTTACAGATAGGGAAATAGCAAAGCTGTCACTGTCAGGGAATTGCAAAGAATCATGGGACAATCAAGAACAAGCAGCTGTTTTTCCTTCTCCTTTGTATGAAATCTTATCAAACAACTCTTTATCAACTTCTTTTATATAATCTTGGGGTTTATAAATGTTCTTGAACTTGTGACTCAAACACTGGGGATGAATTGTCACTATGCAAGGCCACCGTACAAAAGCCCCTCTCTTGGTGACAGCTTCTCCCTTCATAACGACACAGTCATTCTCCATGAGAGCAGGCCACACGTGATAAAAGACCAAGGGAGCTGTGAAATCCGAGTCATAGCTGCGCCGGTACCTGTGAAAATACACAGTAGAACAAGAAACGGAAGGTAAGCAACTGGTTTTTCAGTGCTGGGGATCAAACCCAGAGCTTTGGCACATACTAGGCAAGCTCTCTACCACTGAACTATGCCCCCAGCCTGAAGTCAAGCAAACGTGTAACAGAACTAAGGGAAACTGAAGTGAAACATTCATTTGCAATTAGGCTTAGCTCTAACCAATGCATGGATCTTCATTCTGTTGTTAAAGAGATGGGCATGGCCTTCAGACTAGGAACCTGACAACCAGCCCCTGGCATGGATGTGCTAGGACCACATCATGTCTGACTAATCTCAGTCCTTCTCTTGTCTTCTCAGAATTAAGACTGGAAAATGCTAGAAGCAAGAGACAAGGTCCCCTAAAGTTTTGTGTAATATTTCTCATGGTGTCTCTGTGGACAAAATAAAAGAAATATAGGAGAGTGGTTAACTTAAGAAGATAGACTGGAATGTAGTTCAATGATCACATCTAAAGAGGGGTAATGAACGGATCGATGAGGACCTGAAAGAAGATGCTGAGGGCTCTCTCCTCTCTCTCTCTCTCTCTCTCTCTCTCTCTCTCTCTCTCTCTCTCATCTAAGGGTAAGTTGACGTGTTTACCAATGGCATGAATGAAATATAGGAAACCTACTCAAAGGTGGACAGAAAAAAAAGATGATGATATCCAAAAACTAGCTCCACGGGCTGAAACAATTAACTGGATGCAATAAGAGAATATGCAGTGTGAATATGTACAGGTTGCAATAGAGTATAAAAATATTTAGGGACACAAGGAGATATATGGTTTTACAGCATAAACAACAAAATACAATGGCAAGTTTAGTTTTACTTGAAATGTGTCAATGGTGTTCTAAGGTTAATGAAAAAGAAAAACATATAAAACCTAGATAAATTAATAGGGAGGGAACAGGAATGAAAAGGGGCTAGTCCCTCTCAGCTTCTCACTTCAGTCTAGGTGCCTGTACTCAATTTTTGTACTCTTTTGTTAGAAGGAAAACTCAGCTGAGCATGGCACACAGATCAATCTGTCCAAAAGTCTCCAGCCCGCCCCAGATGAAAAATATAAAGCCATTAAGCCAAGAGACAGTTTTCATAACTGTTCCCAAGTGTATGAAAGGCTGCCAGGTACAAAAACACTGGATTTGTTCTGTGATGCCTTAGACGTGCATGAATTCTTTGGTATCCACAGGGAATTGGTTTAGGGACCCAGCAGGTAACAAACTCAGCAGGTGTTCACATGCCTTGCATTAAATAGTTATTAGTTGGATGTGGTGGTGCACACCTTCAATGCCAGCACTGGGGAGGCTGGGGCAGATGGATCAAGAGTTTGAGGTCAGTTTGGCCTATATAGTGAGTTCCAAGCCAGCTTGATCTACATAGCAGGACTGTCAAATAAACAAATGGTGTTATATTTACATATAATCTATGCATCTTCTCCTATATACTTTATTTTTAATATTTTATTTATTATTTTTATTCTATATGAAGGACTTTATTGCCCGCATGTATGTAAATGCACCTGTGACATGCAATGCCTGCAGAGGTCAGAAGAGGGTGTCAGGTACGGTTGTTAATAGTCATGTGAGTGCTAAGAACTGAACCATGGTCCTCTGCAAGAGCAGTCAGTGCTCTTAACTGCTGAGCCATCTCTTCAACCCCTTCCTGCATACTTTAAATCACCTCTAGATTAGTTATAATACCTGATAAAATGTAAATATGATATAATAATTATTATTGCTATAATTCTATAGTTTAAGAAACACTCAGGAGGGAGAGACAGGCAGATCTCTGTGAGTTCAAGTCCAGCCTGGTCTACATAGTAAGTTCCAGGACAGCTGGGGCTATAGTAGGGAGACCCTGTCTCAAAAAGACCAAAAAAAAGAAAGAAAAGAAAAGAAACACTAATAAGGAAAATAGTTCAACATTCATGTTTTCCCTAATATTTTCAATCCCTGGTTGGTTGACTCAACAGATAGGGACTTCTGGACACAGAGGCCCAACTGTAGAACCAAACGCATTCATTGTTCAGAACTCCAGCTGTGCAGGAATGCAAGGAGTTTTCCTTTGGTTCAAGGCATGCAGTGGATAAGCCTAACAGACATCCATGACACATGCAGGTTGCACAAACATATCTGGGTGAGCATCTAAGTAATACTACCCATCCTCCAAAGGAGAAGTAATAAAGATGGAAGACGTTAAGGAACTCTGTAGAGAATCAGAAAGAACCAACTGCAGAGCACTGTTTTAACATTCAGCTCTTCCTGAGTAGATGGATGTACCTTGGGAGTAATGACTTGAAAGAAGCTAGAACAGCTCAATGGCATGCTACAATGCAACCAGAAAGCTCATTCCAGTTGTGATTGGCCTAGATAAGAGGAAGGTATGTGGTTTCCTTCATCAAGAACCTTGACAGATGAGCTGGGTGGCACACACATGACTTTAATCCCAGCACTCGGGAGGCAGAGGCAGGTGGTTCTCTGAAATCAAGTCCAGCCTAGTCTACATAGCAAGTTCTAAGCCAGCTGGGGCTATAGGGAGACCCTATCTCAAAAGGACCAAAGAAAAAGAAGGAGGAAGAAGAGGAAAGGAGGAGGAAGGAAGAAGCATTTCCCCCTTGAAAGAGAAGACACTAAGGAACAGAAAAATAAAGTGTCATGCTCAAGATTCATAGTTAATATGAAATAGGTGGCAGAGTCAGGATTTCAGTCTAGACAGCTCAAGGCCACAGCTGGTATTTCAGTTGTTGCTGTTTAGTTTTATTTTGTTTTTTGTTTATTCGTTTGCTTGCTTGCTTGCTTGCTTGAGATGGGATCTCACTATGTTGCTGCTGGCCTAGATCGTACTATGTATACCAGGCTGACCTAGAACTCACAAAGATTCACATGCCTCTGACTCCCAAGTACTGGGATTAAAGGAATACACCACCATACCTGGTTAAAAGCTGATGTTTTTAAACACTAGCGTGATCTCTTTCCATATAATCTCCAGTCATAGCAACATTCTGGTCAAATCTCAATAAATATTTTAGGTTATTTTAACTTCTCTTGTTTATAAGGGGAATATCCTCCATGTAAAATTTGTAGAAATCTAATGGACAAATGTCCAGACCATTCGTTTTCAAACATCAGTGTGTATGAGGTGTGCCTGGTGCTTATAAGCTATGGCTTCCTGAGCTACACCCTAGACCTACTGTGTAAAACATCATGGAATGTGGTACAGATGTGTGCATTTCTAATACATACGTGCTGTGATTCTCAAGCAGGTGATCACACACCACACTTTGAGAAACCTAGTCTAAATCAAACAATAAAAAGCAGTGTTTCCCAACATCAACCTCTGTCTTCCACAGACACATGCACAGGCGCATGCATCTGTACACACTTGTGTGTATACATATGCATACCCACACATGCATACACACAATAAAAATAGTAATAATAAAAAATAAAATTTTAAGCTTTGTGTGCATTTCTAGAACACCTTTCTCGAAAGTGCTCTGTCTGGTCAAGCTCCAGGTCCTCTTTAGTACCCCCCAAAGCCAATCTGTTCAGTGGAGTATGAACACAAGAGGAGACCCCACTTGTAGTACAGAGGAATGCATGGCAGGGCTCGGAAAGCAGGTAGTAGCTATTGATTTCTTCCTCCAGAGTTCCTTCCCCTCATCTTCTCAGGGAGCAGGGACAATGGGGCCTCCCTTAGCACCTGCTCCTGTGTTTCTTACTTGCAATCATTAAAGACTTCTCCATCTGCCCCAAATGCAATATCGAGTGGTGGCTCTAAGGACTGCATGGCAAAGGCAATGCAGCATATCTCCTGGATGAAGCTGTTGAGGAGGCAAAAGTCAACTTCAGGAGGGAACGAGATCTTGGGGTTGACGTTCATGGCTCGGATCACATCCTGAAAAATAAAAGATGGCATCACTTGGCTGCCAACCTGTGACAAGAAAGTCTGACATCCTGAGGATCCAGACATCAGTTATGGCTGATGGGATGTGGGAAAGAGGATGTGAGTGAAACTAAGTCAATCCAGAAAACAGCACATGCACCACGAGAAGGATGTAGTCATTAGTTCGTAGGGAAGGAGGAGAGAAGATGCGGCAAAAATGACAAGAAAAATCCCTCTGAAAACTCTAAGGAGAAAAAAAGTTCCATGGATTTTATTTATTAATTCCTCATATTGTGTGTGTGTGTGTGTTGTATGAATGTGTTCATGTGAGTATGTGCACATGTGCATTTGGATGTGTGTGGAAGCCAGAGGTCAACATCAGCCAGTTGTCTTCTTGGATTGCTCTTCATCTTATTTTTTGAGTCTCTCACTGGCTGGCTGGCTGGCTGGACAATGAGCTCCAGCCATCTGCCTGTCTTCAGCCCTCTAGCACTAGGGTTACAGATATGTGCCACTGCACCTAGATTTTTAAGTGGGTGCTGGGGGATCTGAACTCAAGTCTTCATGCTTCTGTGGCAGGTACTTTACCAACTGGGACATCTCCCTAGCCCCATTCCCTTATTTATATATGAAATGCCAATCAAGAACCTTGGCTAGTTCTTCCTCCATAACAAAACTGAAATAGCTTGCTTTAACTGAGTATTTACTATGTGCTAAGTCTTGTGCTAAACAAATGGTCTACTTCCTTTCATTGAATCCCTTCAGTAACTCTATGAAATAATGATCTTTTTGTTTGTTTTATTTTGAGACAAGGTCTCCCTGTAGCCCCAGCTGGCCTGGAACTCCCTATGTAGACCAGGCTGGCCTCGATCTCACAAAGATCTGATCAAAACACAGAGAGTTTAAATTAATGTTAAAGGCCACACACCAGTCAGCTGGCAAAGTCAATATGCAAATCTGAACTTATTTCCCAGAGCCCTTGCTCTTAAGAACTAAGATATTCCAAAGCCCGATATTAAAGATCCATCTAAAGAATGTAATTATGAAACAGAACATTTTCCCCACAAAATTTCTAGGAAAGGAGGCTGGAGAGATGGCTTAGTGGGTAAAGCATTTGCCAGTAAGCACGAGGACCTGAGTTCAAATCTCAGCACCCACATAAATACTAGGCAAGTATGGAAGCCCAACTATCACATCCCCAGGGAGGCAGAGACAAGGTATCCCCAAGGCAATCTGGCTAGCTGGACTCCCCAAATTGGCAAGCTCAGGCTCAGTAAGTGACCCGGAGTTAGTAAATAAAGTAGAAAGTGATAAAGAGAGGCAGCCAGTAATCAACCTCCAACCTCTAGATGTGTACAGACCCTCACATACACATGCACTCACACATGCAACACACACACACACACACACACACACACACACACACACACACACTCAAAGTAGCAGCCAATAGGGACAAGTGCTGCAAGGCAAATTAAATGTTTCTTCTCTTCCACTATATAGAAGTAATTATCAAAAGTACAAGGCAGAATTCCTAAGTTATCATTATTCAATATGACATCAGCAACCCCAAGCTCCTCCTCATAAGAGAGCCAACACTTACAGTAACACTGCTCTGCGAGTCATATAGATCAAGATGACAAACGATATAGTCAGAGACGGTGCTCTCAAAGTCATTGCACCCCACATGGGATGGCGTCAGCATCTTCCGCACCCGGATCTTGAAATGCCTAAAGGCCATTTTAGCCACATGAAATGCCTCCTGCATACAAAAACATGGCAAGTTTATCAGAAAAGAGGAGGAGATGAACAGGTCCAAAGAAAGGAATTATGGACAATTAAAAATGAGACCCCTATCAGTCTTTGAATAGTAAATATAGTTTGTCGAAAGTGGTTTTAACCTGGGAGACAATATCTCTCTCAATTTTGAAAAGTAAATATAACATGATAACCCACAATTGCTAATTTCAAGATGAGTGACCACTGAGCTGGTAATTCTGAGTACAGACAGCAGGACAGTGCAGACATGGGGACATAAGTCCTTTGCTTTAGGCCCACACCAATGACTTATTACTGGCCAGGAAGTAAGAGAAAATGATCAGTCACAGGTTGATGTTATTTATGAATTCAATTAACATTTATCACATACCTATTCTATAGTAGACACTGGTGAAACTCAGTTTTGCTAAACACAGTCTCTGTGCTTACACAGCCTTAACCAAGTCAGTAAATTATTTTTAATTATATAAGCCAGGGCTTGGTAAATTTTTCTCTATAAAGAACCAGTTAATATTTTAGGCTTCACAGGCTGCAATTGTCACATATTTTTTCTTAGCTCTTAGTATCTTAGGAACAAGCCAGATCCGGATGTGGCCCAAAGGGCACAGTTTGCTGACTTTTGACATAAATGAATAGATCCAGGATTTCTGATATATCTGTTCTCATATTAACAGTCTGCTTTGTTTCTTATGTTCATTCCAATAATGAGATCTCAAAATGGCATCCACTCATAGAACAAATATATTCAGTTTGAAACCAAAGATTATACTTATATATCTTTTTAATTCTCCATACTCAAATAGCTGACATATTGGTAATTCTAGTAACTACTATATAATTTTAGCAAAACTTTCAGGACTTAAGCAAGGGGCTGGAGAGATGGCTCTGACTGCTCTTGCAGAGGACCCAGATTTGATTCCCAGCACCCACATGGCAACTAACAATTGTCCCTAACTCCAGTTCCAGGGGATCTGATGCCCTCTTCTGATGTCTGTGGGCACTGCATGTCACCGGTGCACTTACATACATGCAAGCAATACATGCATACTCATAAAATAAAATAAAAATAATAAAATAAAAATAATTTTTAAAAACCCTCTGGTTTTCTAAGACCTAAATTAGAAGACCAATAAAGTGATAACTGTTTGCAGTAATAGTCCTACTGTGTGTCATGTAGTCATATACCACCAAAGGTACAGTACCAATTAACTTAGAAAGACATAGTCCTGCATTGACTGATGGACACTTCAACAAATGTCTGCTCAACATAAATGCTAACATATATAAGGCATGAGCACTGACAGACCGAATAATAAATCGCTCACAAATATTTGTGATGGAAGAGGGCTGGGAGGGAAGGGAGCAAGGGGGCATATGGGGAGACTGGAATCCCCGCATTCAGTGACCTCGGGATGCACCATCCTTTTAAGGTTGCACCAGTCACTCTGTTATCTCCCACTGCCCGGGGGACCGGAAGTCCGGTTGCAGGGGTCACACGTACCACTGTGGCGATGTAGATGATCCGCTGCACCGTCTCAGCTCTGTCGATGCAGCGTCTCAGCAAGCACTGCGCATCCAGGCGGGCCTGGGAATAGGCGTCGCTGAACCGGGACAGGAGGGTAGCCTTGCGCGCCATGCTCGACAGTTTGGAACGGTTCGGGGACAGGCTTCGGATCTTGGCAATAGCGGTGGAGGGGCTGTTGGACCTGCTGTGGCTGCGGCTGCGGCTGTGGCTGCTGCTGTGGCAAGGGCTGGGAGACCTGCTCCTGGCCGACCTGTGGGTGAGCAAGAATGAGCGGGGCAGTACTTGGATTCACTCCACTCCTGTACCTGGACTTACTTCCCTGCACTCTGGTTCTCCCCACATAGTTCGCAAATAACACCCAAGTGCCATGCAACTTCCCACACGGGGTCAGAGGTGAGGGTCTGCTTGTGATGTCCTCCCTACTAGTCCTGTGGGATGATGGGAACGAGTTTTGTCCCCAGAGGCTTCAAAGGCCATCCCTCAAGTGAGAAACAACACCCCATATTGGTCTAATTAGAATTCACAAACCCTTTCCCCTTAAGCACACCTCAACTTCTCCTTTGAGTCATCTTGTATGACACAAAAGTGGCAGGCCGTTTTTACAGGAGAAACAATGTTCTGAAAGCTCAACAGGCCCATCTCATAGTAACACCGCCAGCAAGAGCCAAATTAGCGGACAGGTAAGATGCTGGTATATTTTAGTTTGCCCTTGGAGTACTTAGCACACCACCCAAGTACTTCACTGGACCTTGTGGTTTAAACTGGATTGCTATCAAGGGCAAAATAAAGTGTCAGACTATCAGACTAGTCATCCCAAAGGGACTGAGACTAGAAAAGGGAAGTCTGACAGAAGGAGCTGTGGAATAGTGCATGCAGCCACTGGCAGACTGTGGGTCAGAGAATGCCTTCTTCATGGTGTGGCCAGTTCTTTAGTATATGTCAACATCAGAAGAGCACAGACAGAGGAGAGCCCCCACAAATAAAGGGCTCAGTTAACATTCCAGCAAATAGGACTAGGGAGGCACTGGTGTTTTGAAAACCTCAATTAGGATGCCAGGGGGCTGAGGGGAATAGAATGTAGAAATGCAGAGACTGGAGACACGGCTGCTTCGTCCTTAGCACTGTCCTCATCTGCCTCAACATCTGTCCATGAGTAGAGAAAGGGACTTCATACAGCTGCCACCCAAGTGAGAGAGGAACAAGGAAATGCCAGCCAGCACAGTGGCTCACACCTGGAATCCTAGCACTCTGAGGCCAACTGAATACATAGTGAGCTGCAGACTGACTGGGGCTACAAAATAGGACTCTCTCAAAAAAAAAAAAAAAAAAAAAAACCATAAATAACACCATGTAGTAAGACAATCACCAGTCACCAGGCAGAGGACTCCTAGGCTTCCAGGAAAAAGGCCCTCATTTTATGGTGTGTTCTTTCAAGATGGGCACTATCCCTTGAAGAGCCAGCTCACACATGCCTGGTTTCAAGATCAAGATAAATTAGTGCCCTGGTACTAGAAATCCAGAGTTGTTTTCCCTAACAAGAAGGGTGCAGTCACAGAAAAACCCTTTCTAAGTCCTTTCCAAGACTGTTGGGGTTTTCATTTCATAGGTCTTTTTTTTTTTATTTTTTTTATTTTTTTATTTTTTTGGTCATCCTCCCCCCATCCAGGCTTTTACCACTAACTAGGCAATTTTTTTTTTTAAAGCCAAATGAAAAGATCTGTGAGCATTTGTCAGACCTTCCTTGGAGACCAGATTTTTCAGCAGTCACGTTTCGAGGGTGTTTCTCATAGTCAGGCATCACCTCTGGGCTCTGCTGTTCTGAGCTCTGCTGACCTGAGCTACTCTTGCTGGAACTCCTATGCTCAGATTTGGAAACATCGGCCCACTTAGACTCTGAGTTTCCATGGCAGGCATCTTTCTGGACTTGAAGAGATTTAAGCCTAAACAGCAGTGAAAGAGAAAAGAGATGGAAGTGAGGACAAAAGGAAAGAGAATGGAAAGGATACCAAAAGACTAGGAGGGACAGCCTGAGAGCAGCTGTTCTGGTCTCCATCTGGCTTAGAAGCTGAGAACACAGCAGACCACCTGAGAGCTCCTGGATGCAGCCTCCACATGGTCATGGGATCCCACTGAAACTGGCCAACAGCCCATAGAAAATAGATGATGCAGAGATCTGAAAGTTCAGTGCCTTGCCACACCAGAGGAAGATCACCCACACCTACCACCCCTCTAAGGCTCAGGGACTTTTGCAAAAGAGGTTGGCTGAAAGAATGTAAGAGCCAGAGGAAGAGGTGGAGCGTTAACTGGAAGTGTACTCTGACCACTATGCCGGTAAGCTATAGTCACACTTCCTTCCCACATTCATCAAGGAGTCAAGGGAGAAGTCAGTTACCCCTCCCACCCAATCAGTCGACCTTAGCTGCATGGGGCGGGGCAAAGGGTATATAAGTGCTGAGAACACCAAGAGGCACCTCTCTCACCATTTTGTGAGGCCGTTGTTGGGAGGTCACAGGATCTGTATTTGAGTGTGGACCCTACAGCACAACTGTAAATGGGGAGCACCCACTCCTCTGTAATTAAACCCTACCCTATGCTCTATTAAAAAAATAATAAATAAAATAATTTATTTTAAAACATAGGAAAGGGGATAGTAAAGGAAGGATGAAGAGAAGAAGAGGATGGAGAGAAGGGAAAGGAATGGAAAAGAGGAAGGAAGAGAGGGAGGGAGGAAGAGAGGGAGGGAGGAAGAGAGGGAGGGAGGGAGGAGTTTTTCATGAATGAAGGGAGGGGGGAAGGAGGGAGGGAGGGAAGGAAAAAGGACCCTTAACAGCAGAGGTCACTCCACATGCCGTTATTGCATGGGAAACTCCAATGGAAATACATGTGAACAAATGCATATAAGCAAGGAGCAGAATTCAGGGATAGAGAGCCATTCGCATTTGCAGCTTATAGGGGAAAGGGTTCCTAAAGAAAGAATATTCATGTAGGACCTCTAGGAAAGTCGAGTAGAGCTGTAAGCACAGTGTTCTATACTGGGCTCACCATCACTGAACAAAACTCTTGAAAACATTTGACCTTCCAAACTTGGTCCAAAACTCATCTAAAATATAATCCCCTACCCTCCCTAGCTCTTTATTTGCATGAACAGATGGAATACAGGAAGAAACTACATAAGGGTAATTGGAAGTAGAGACCTCTGAAAATGATGTGGAACAAAAACAAAGGGCTTTAGGAATAAAAACGGCATCCTCATTATGACCCAAAGAGGCATGGCCATTACAAAAACAAGCAAAAGTCCTGGGGACCCGGCATGGAGAAGGTGACAGTAGTTTAAGTGGAAGGTAATAGAAGAGTTTGAGAAGGGTATAGAAAAGTCAGAAATGTCAAAGGATTAAAAGCTGCACTAATGACAGAGAACAGAATCATACAATAGAGCAATACATGAATAATACCAACGAATCTAGAAGGCACACCAAATAGGATGAGCTTCAAATGAGGCAGGGAAAGAAAAGTGGGAAGCAGAACAGTGCTCCCAGATAACATTTATGAGCTTCTGAGAGGAAATTAACACTAGAACACGTGTGAAAACTATCAAAGGGTGTGTGTCTTTGTGTATGCTTACATGTGCATATAAAATATACTTCCTACTTCTACCTTGAGGAAAAGGAGGGCAGCAAAATTAAGAGGGGCATAAAGGACCTGGCTCATTGTCCCATCTTAGGGATGGGAATCATTGATCTTTAGGAAACAATCTAGAATCTAAAGATTTGTGTCTGGAGAGATGGCTCAGCAGTAAAAGCACTGGCTGCTTTTGCAGAGGACCTGGGTTCAGTTCCCAACACCCACATGTTAGCTAACAAATATCTATGGCTTCAGTTCCAGAGGATCTGACCCTTTTCTGGCCTCTGTGGGCATTACATGCACTGGTGCACTTACATATATGCAGGCAAATCACTCATATACATAAAAATACAAATAAATTAAAAATTTAAATCTAAAGATTTACCAGAAATTTATCCTATTGTTGTGTCCAGGGTTAAATATTTGTATCTAAGCAAATATTCAACATGAAGGAAATTCTAAAGTAATGGAAAATGATGAACCTATTTGAAACGTAACTTCTACAGTACTTTTTCTTAGTTATCAAAGAAAACATATATAAAATGAAAAGGTAGAGTCCAAATACATAAATACTTTATTCTGTATTCTTTGCTGGTTTAATACAGTATTTAAAAGAAATATCAAATGATAATTATAACTGGCACTAGAATGATAAAAAGTTCTTAGATTCCTGTACTTTATACTACATTTTAGAAATGTTCTATAGTTAATAGGAAATTCTAATAATGAAAAAATTATAAGACCTAAATAAATATAAAAGTGCCTTTCTCTTTGACTGTGAACTGGAAAGTTAAACTCAGCAATTCATGAGCAGCAGCAATAATGCTATCACTGTTTTCTTACTGCTTTTTTGGCCGATTTATTTCCTCCTCTGCAGCCATGAGAGATATGCTTGATCTGTTCTTCGTTTCATCAAGATTCTTTCCAGTTTCAGCCAGACTGTAAGAGAAATCAGTAATTAAAACCATATTTTTCAAAATTGGCAGACTTCCTAAATCGAGACATGGGCTCCCTAGGGAACATTTGACCTATGATATAAATTCAGCATAAACAAAATCATAGTGTAAGGCATCTGCACTCAATCAGATCATATTGCAAATATGATGGACTTGTATACAAAAACATGCTAGCATCCTCTGCTCAAACACAAAAAAATTACAGAGCTACTATCCCTAAAAGACTATGTGATAGCTATTAATATTAGACAATAAAGGATAAAGAAATTCATTTAATTCCTCCTATTCAATCCTCTTAATTTATATAACATTTATACTTGGGTCCTAGAGGCTGTCTCTCTGTGTAAACGCTCCATATCTTGCTATGTACCAATTCCTATTCTCACTGCTTTGCAGTTTGGAGCTGCATTTTATTTTTCCAACACTTTTTGAATATAAAAAATAGCCACTGTGTTCATGAGCCAGCCCTGGCTATTACAAACTTTCTGCCCCCTCTTCAGAAATGGTCCCTTGGGCCATGGGAAGATGAGGTTCAAAATAGGAGCCCTATCCAAGGATATATACTCTGTAGTCTCTTATTCTGTAAAACTTGGCCAGTTGTGGCTTTCTGTATGCATTGAACTCTGTTGTATAAGGAATCTTTACCAGTGGGAGTTCAGAGATGCATTAGCTTTCTCTTTACCCCTTGTTCCACTGTTTCATGAGCCTTAGTTGTAGAAGTTCAACTGTAGATGTGCCACCTAGTACTGGGCATCTCTCAGATGCCTCCATCTGCTGCAAAAAAAAAAAAAAAGCTTCTTTGATGAGTAGTGTACTGTATGCTTGTCTGTAAGTATAAGCATCAATATTTAGCATATAGTAAGAGGCTTTCAGACCACTGGAAGCTTGCACAGGTGAACTTATGGCAGTGGTGGCATTGAGCACAGGACCCATGCCAACTCAATTAAACAAGGGCCTAGATGGGAGGGAAGAAATGGGTGGTGGGTGATACTAAACTGAAAACTATTGGAGACTGATTGCTGCTAGATGAAGGAGAATATGCCTTACATACAATCTCTAGATGGGCTGACTAGACTCTAGTAGATGAATTTACACTCCAGGACATCTGAGTACAAATGCCTGACTAGATAAGACTTAACATGTATGGCAGAATACATGAGGTCCAGTGGGGAACTGGGGGAGGCATGGATGGGGAAGAAGCTCTAAATTTGATTAAGAACTGTTGTATGAAATTACAAAAGCTCAATAATGAAAAAAATAGCAACTCATCCATTATGATGGTTAATTTTGATTACCAACTTGATTGTATTAAGAAACATCCTGGAGCTGGGTGTGGTGACCTGTGACTTTAGTCCCAGCACTTGTAGCCAGCTCCAGCTGGGGCTACAGGAAGACTCTGTCTCAAAAAGACAAAAAAAAGGAAGGAGGAAGGAAGGAAGGAAGGAAGGAAGGAAGGAAGGAAGGAAGGAAAGATCGATCTTGGGCACTAGTGAAGCACACCTTTAAGGTGTATCTGTGAAGATGTTTCCAGAGAAGATTAACTGAAGGGGAAGACTCAACCTAAATGTAGGCATCATTGTCCCATGGGCTGAATAAAACGGGATAATGGAGAAAGCCACTAAGGCTGGCATTTCCCTATTTCTGATTTGTTTAGACATGAGCAAGCTGTCTCCAATTGCTATGAACAGGAACCAGTCCCTCTGTCATGTCTTTCTCTCCATAATGGACTATATCCCCCTAACCCATGAATCAAAATAAGCCCTTCTTCCCTTAAGTTTTACCTTGTCAGGTATTTAGTCACAGCAACAAGGAAAGTAACTAATATAGAAACATGGTACCTAGAAGTGAGGTCAGGGTTATAACTACCTGACCCTGAGGCTTATGAAACTCATTTATAGGAACTAGACAGAAGAGTTTAGAGCTGCTGTCTAGAGAAGCCCTAGAGTGCTATGAACAAAGCTTAAAGCCAGTAGAAGCTCAGATGACCAGAATGTCTATAGAAAATGGTCTGCCACACTCATATGTGGCAGAGAGAAACAAGATTTTTTTGGATTAAAAGCCTTTCATGTACATTCTGGCAAAGAATCTGCCTGCATTAGGCTCAGATCCTGAAAACTTGAGTGAGGCTAAATTTAAAAGTAATTAACTGATATGTTTGGAAGAGGAAATTTCAAGACAGCATAGCATTCAGATTGTGCCATGGTTATTGCTCACTGCATTTACCCAGGTTAACAGTGGGAGTGAACAATGAAGCATAAAGATGAAAATTGAGTGTTTGGGGGCTGGAGAGATGGCTCAGTGGTTAAGAGCGCTGACTGTTCTTGCAGAAGACCCAGGCTCAAATCTCAGCACCCATATGGCGGCTAACAGACATCCATAACTCCAGTTCCAGAGGATCTGATGCCTTCTTCTGTCCTCTGCAGGCACTGCACATCATGGGTGCACTTATACACAGGCAGACATAACACTCATACACATAAAATAAAAATAAATTTTAAAAATCAAAACCAAAAGAAAATTGTGCAGTTTGGTGAGGAAAGGAACCTAAACCCAGTGAAAATTGAGTGCTGGGTAGTTGCAAACAAAGTAGCTGTAACTGTTAAAGAGAGTATCACCATTAAAGAGACACTTTGGATATTGCACAGGGACAATATAAAAGGTGCCTTAAGGAAAAGATCCCACCAAAAGGAAAAGATCCCACCAACCAGAGTTCCAGAGGATACTAATGCAAATTCATTAGAAAGGAGAATGCTTGAACAGATAGAGCCTTCAGGGAAAGGAAGTGCTTTCCTAGGTTCAGTTGGTAAGTTGCACAGGCTACTCCACTGTAACCCAAGAGAGCAAGGCTACAATTTCAAGCTGGAAAGAGAACTTGGGTGTTAATTCATGTGGAGCTAGTTTTGCAGGCATGCGAAATGCAAGAATGAAGGGAACATGGGTGCTTATACAAAGGTTGCAGAAAACCAGCAAGGTCAGGCAACCAGCATGTATCAGGGTTGAACTATCAGCACAAAGGTCCAGATGGGCCATGCATGAAGTTATGGAGGTGAGGCCTGTGTTTCAGAGAAGACCCCAGAATATTGGAGATACCAGAAAATGGCCACTGGAGCCCAGATGATTCTACTAAGAACCCCAAATGTGGTTCTCATTGAGCTTCAAGATTTGGTGTTTTAATTGTTAGGTTTCAGCCTTACTTTGGCCTGACCTTTCCTTTTCTATGCCCCAATTCCTCCCTTATGGAATGTGTATGTTTACTGTATCATTATATATTGAAAGTATGTAGCCTGTCTTTTTTTAAAAAACAGGTTAATAGAATACCTTGATCCTCAGAGAAGACTTAGAACATGGGCTTTTGAACAATGTTACAACTCTGAAGACTTTAGGGACTCGTAGAGGTGAATTAAAATACATTTTACATTTTAAGATCAACATGAGACTATAGGGGCCAGTATGGAAAACTATTATTTAAAGTAGTGTGCTTGGGTGTTGGATTAACTAGAGTTGGATTAGTGGTGGTTGGTTTTTTATTTTTCTGTTTGTTTGTTTTATATTTATATATAAATATATAAATACTTACACACATGTTTTATGCATGCATATACCACAATGCACATGTGGAGGTCAAAGGACAACTTTCAAGAGTCAGTTCTGTCTTTCTGCCATGGGGGTTCCAGGTATAGAACTCAGGTCATTAGGCTTGGCAGCAAGCATCCTCACCTGGTGAGCCATTTTACCAGCCCCACGATAGTTAATTTGGTTGTCAATTTGATTGGATTGAGAAATACCTAGGGCATTATCAAAGTACCCTTTTGAGGGGGTGTTTATGAGGATATTTCCAGAGAGGATTAACTGAGATGGGAAGCCATTTCCCGAATGTGGGCAACACCATTCCATGGGCGAGGGTTCTGTACTGAATAAAATGGGGAAAAGGAGAAATCCAGTTGAGTATCCTTTCCTTGCTTCAATCTCTCAATGTGTGAGCAGGCAGCCTCCTGGCACCATAGAAAGGAGCTGATCTTGCCACTGTGGCTTCCCTGTCACAATGGACTGTTATCCCCTGAGCCACCTTGCCTCCCTTACATTGATTCTTGTCAAGTATTTAATCACAGCAATGAGAAAAATGTTCATACACCCTTTCTGTCTCTGACTTCCATCACTTATTTCCCAAGTTCAGCCATCATTTACATTCAGAACTCTTTTGACTTTGACCAAGCCACATACTCTTTCACTGAATCTATTTAAACTTAAAAATAAGTGGAGAGACTGGAGAGATAGCTCGGTGGTTAAGAGCACGGGCTACTCTTGCAGAGGACCGAGGTTCGATTCACAGCACCCACATGGTTGCTCACAACTGTCTGTAACTCCAGTTCCAGACCTTGATCTAACACCCTCTTCTGACCTCCATGGGCATTGCACAACACAGATTCACTTGGCAATACACTCATACACATAACACAAAAATAAAATATTTAAAAAATAAAATTAAGTGGAAGTGAGATGCATGACAGCATGACACTGGATGAAGATCAATGGTTCTCAGCAAAGCTGACCTAATACAGAAAGACATCACAGGTTCAAATAACCAGGGTCTTTAGTCATGGATGTCCTGAGGCTCAGAGAGAGCAATTCCTTTAGGTGAGAGAGTAACTGGAGGTAAATTATTGGGATCCTGTTATGGGTCAGTGTTGAAGGCTTGTTCCCAAGTTGGTAGTGCTGTTGGGAGGAGGTGGGGCTGAGTTGGAAAATAGAGGTCATGGAGCATGCCCTTGAAGAGGACATTGAGACCTTACACCTTTTCTCTTTTAAAGTATTTTATTTATTTTTTTTTATTTTATGTGTAAAGTGCATTGCCTGCATGTATGTAAGTACACCCATGTTGTGCAATGCCCAAGGAGGCCAGAAGAGGGCGTCAGATGTTGTTAGCCACTGTGTGGGTGCTGGAAACTGAACCTCAATCCTCTGCAAGCACAGCCAATGCTCTTAACTGCTGAGCCATCTCTCCATCCTCTGCACCTTCTTTCTTTTCACTTCCCAACAACTATGAAGTAAGGAGCTTTGCTTCATCATGCACTCCCTGTCATGATATTCAGCCTCCCCAAAGTCCCAAAGTGAAGGGGCCAAGTGCCCAGGACTGGAACTTCTACAAACATGAGCCAAAATAATCCTTCCTCCTTTTAAGTAGCGTATCTTGGATATTTTGTGACAGCAACAGAAATCTCACACAGATCTTCACCTAGAAAATGAAGCAGACTGAGAAACAATAGGAGAAAGGCTCCCCATCAACCCCAGAGATCCCAAACAATCAGGCACTACCCAAAATGTGAGCCCACCCCACCGCCACTACACTCCACATACCGTCTGATTCTTCAGCCTGGGTCTCCCATTTTGCTGAGCATTCACATTGTCTTGCTATATTTGCACTATAAACTACTTATGGGCAAAATAATTAGTTTATTATTTTTACCCTGGGCACTTAAAACATTGTCACAAAGACTCTTAAAAAGTAAATAGAAAATGAATGAATGAATAGGCAAATCTTGACATCTAAAAGAAAGCCAAAGCAGAAATAACTTCACAATATGACTAAAGGGAATTAGTGTGCTTTGATTCAAATTTGAATGTGTTACAGGTTTTAAAAAGTAAATTGGGAAGGAGGCTAGAGAAATGGCTCCACAGTTAAGAGCACAGGCTGCTCTTGCAGAGGACCCAGGCTCAATTCCCAGCACCCACATGATGGCTAACAACTGTCTATAACCCCAGTTCCAGGGGGTCTGATGCCCTCTTCTGACCTCTGTGGGCACTACATGACATGGGTGCGCCTACCTACATGCAAGCAATACACTCATGCGTATAAAATAAAAATAATTTTTTTAAAAGGTAAGTAGAGGAAAATGAGCATTTCTATCAAGAGAACTGAAGAAAAGAGACAGCAACAAAGAAAACGGAACAAGAAAAGAAGGAAAGTACAGACAAGAGAATGGAAGTGTTTCTTCTCTTAACATGTAATGTATAGGTAATAAGCACAAATACATATGTGTAGACACACACGCTGATTTCACATGTATGGATGGTATGCAAAGAAAGAGAAGTACAGTCTTGTGCTAAGAATTGTTTTAACCAAGTTAACGTATTTGTTTGAATGTTTAGTAACTGATTCCTTGAGTAAATATCTAAGAGTTCACGATGTACTGGGCAGCTCACTGTACAGCTCCATGTTGTGGACACAGGGTGTCAGAATGGTAGCGCCACATAGGGACCCTTTGGGTACTTCTGTCTTTAGGAGGAGCTGGACCAGAAATATGTAAGCAAGTTCACTTCTTAACATTCCCATTTGTGGTAAGTGCTAGTTAGAGAAAAATAGATCAGTGTGAAAGAAAACTAAATGAAAAGAGCAGAAAGACCTTTCAGTGTGGGATAGTCACAGACTGGCTCTACGGTTCATTCAAGTTGGTGCCTGAAGCACAGCACAGGGCCACCAATGCAAAAGAAAAGTCACTGACTAACTGGAAAGTTCTGTGTTAAAATGTTTATTTTGTGTGAGGGAGGATGTGTGGGTGTGGGTGTGTACCTGTGGAGGTCAGAGGAATTATATCTCTCCTTCCACTATGTGGGTCCTGGGGAATCAAATTCAAGTTGTCAGTCTTGGTAGAAAGTGCCTTTACCTGCTGGACCATCTCATTGGCCCCGATAGAAAGGTCTTTCAGGCCTATGTACTGGTACTGGCAAAAGCGTTCAGGTGATGGAGTAGGTAGTGAACTATTGTGGAGACTGTGAATGGAGCAGAGGCAGAGCCAGACTAGGCAGGGCACTGAGAACCCTGGGAAGGAAGCTTAAATTCTTTTCCAAATATAAAAGGAAGGTATTAGTAACTCTTAAGCCCAATGGTTACTTGGTGGTTGTAAGAAACACACACACACACGCATGCGCGCACACACAAATATATTTACATACATACATACATACATACATACATACATACACACACATATATATGCATGCTGTGAGGGAAATGACCTGATATTTCATAAGAATTGAAGCAGGGAAGCCAGTGGGAAAGCAACTGTTTTGGGCAAGAGATATCAGAAGCCTGAACTAAGGCAATGGAGATGGAATCTAAGAAAGGGGCAAACGTGAGAGATGTTTTTGAGATCGATTCAATTGGACATGCAGTGGGTGAGATATAAGAGATAAGAAAAGTCAGGATTCATAACCCAGTATAAAATCTAACAGTCCGCCCTTGTCTGGGGTTTCATCAAACCTGGGAATGTGAAATATCCCCCTCAGGCTTATGTGTTTAAGCACTTGGTCTCCAGCTGGTGGTGCTGTCTTAGGAGGTTGTGGAACTTTTGAGACGTGTGGCCTAGCTAGAATAATGGGTTGCTGGGAACAGACCTTGAAGATGATAAATGTCTACTCTGGTTCCATCCAGAGTGCTCTACTTTCTATCTGCCAATGCTGTGTGCCCAGCTACCTCATATTCCTTCTGCCATGAACAGGAGTGGGTCCCAGAGCTGTGCATTCCCCACCCTGATGAACTATACCCTCTAAACTGAGAGCCAAAATGAACCTCTCCTCACATAAGTTGCTTCTGTCAGGTATTTTGTCACAGTGATGCGAAAAGTAACTAATATTATTGCTGGGATTTGCACCTGTAGACCTGAGTAAGAATGGAACTAGTCTCCACAAAATCAGATTTGGAGAACCTTCTTGGGCAGGCCATTCATTCCATAAGGAAGCACCCTGCCCTTGAAGAGTGTACAGGAAGACTAAGAGAGGAAAGATGGAGCAAGCTACCTTAAGAGTGTGAGACATAAGTTCCATCATTTGTGATATCTTAAAACAGAATAATAAATATAGGGGGCGGGGTTAAACAAAACCAAGAAATTCAGGGAAGGCAGCAAGCATCTTCACACACACATCTTTCAAATGCTTCTAGGAGGAAAACAGGCTGCAGAGAAAGAACACAGCGGAATGAAAAATCAAATAGGATACGTTGTATGAAAGGGTATGTGTGTTAGAGTTACAAATGTTCTATTTGGAGTAATTTCCAAATAAAAAGCTGTTTTAAAAAGTATGCACACAGCAAGTTCCCTGGTCCTTGTCACCGCTTATGGGTAACATTAGAGGCATGTGACACAAAGAGTAAGTAAGAAAATCTTACCCTGAGAACTAGAGCAACAGGAGTGCCATCATCACCAGCAGCTGCTAGCTAACACAGTAGGAAGCCTGCTCAAGCGAGACAGCCCAGAGCTCATCAAGTGGACACTAGCACCCAGGAGGAACCAAGACCCGCAGTGACCACAGGCAATATAAGACCCCAAGTGTCTCAGGTGGGGCAGCTGGAGAGCCCAAAATTATCCCACCCTGAGATGCCTATCTAAGGATGGACCAGAGAAAATGGGTCCCACAGAGGCAAACCAGCTCAGAAGGGAAGTGGGTCCTTGGAATGTAGAGTGTACTTTACATAAAGAGGACTGTGATAAACCAGAAAAGACCACACTACCTAAAAGTGGCAAATTGAAAGATCAGCTGACATGTGTTGAGACACCCTGGACAGCTACAGAGAAACTCTACTCTGCACGTTCCAGCTGCGGCTGGTGCAGCTCTCTCTACTCTGCACGTTCCAGCTGCGGCTGCTGCAGCTCTATCTACTCTGCACGTTCCAGTAGCGGCTGCTGGTTTTCTATCTACTCTGCACGTTCCAGCCGCACTCTGCACGTTCCAGCTGCGGCTGCTGCAGCTCTATCTACTCTGCACGTTCCAGCCGCACTCTGCACGTTCCAGCTGCGGCTGCTGCAGCTCTATCTACTCTGTACGTTCCAGCTGCGGCTGCTGCAGCTCTATCTACTCTGCATGTTACAGCTGTGGCTGGTGCAGCTTCAAGGACTGTAATTCCCATGAGAAAGATGGAGAGCTCTGTGTGGAGATGCAAACACACACAAACCTGTCTGGGGTAAAACAAGTCAAAATGTTGACAGTGAAATAAAGATGACATCCATCTTTATGTGTCTTCTTGCATGCATTTGAGAAGCAAATTTGCATTTTGTTATCAAGCGAAATTAGAGCTTTTTCCATATAGGGAGAAAAAAGGAAATTCCACCCAAGAACAAGGCAGAGAGTCATACACTATTCTGACCCAGACTCCCTGTTTTCCTGTTCATGGCAGGGATGCTGTGGGTTGATTCTTTATTAGGCATGTTGAACACTGTTTCATATACTTTGTCTGCCTTCCTCAAGTTCAAAACCAAAGTTTTAAAGTTTCTTTGCAGTGATTCCCAAAGCTTAACCTGACTCTGCCCAGAACATGCATCTGTTATTCACTGGGGCCTGCCATTGCCTAACTTCTAAAAATATGGTTTTATTTTACAGTTCTCTCAATAAGCTATAAATTGTTCCTTAAAAAATAAAGATAGGTACTGTGATAGTTAATGTGGATTGTTAGTTTGACAGGATCTAGGAGACAAGCTTTTCCTAGGCACATCTGTGAGGGGTTATCTAGATCAGGTTAGCCTCTGGGCCTGCCTGTGAGGAATTACCAAGACTGGGTTAGCCTCTGGGGGTGTCTATGAGGGATCATCTAGATTAGGTTAACCTCTGGATTTGCCTATAAGGGATCATCTAGATTAGACTAGCCTCTGGGAATGTCTGTGAGGGATCATCTAGATTAGGTTAATTGAAGTGGGAAGAACCACCCTAAGTGCCAGACTGAAGAAAAAGGAAAAGAGCTGAGCACTAGCATTCCTCACTCTCTGCTTCCTGCATTCCTGCAATGTGACCAGCATCTGCCACTATCCCTTCCTGCCAAGATGGACTGTATCTCCTAAACCATGAGCCAAAACAAACCCTTTCTCCCTTAAGTTGCCTCTTGTTGGGTATTTTGTCACAGCTATAAGAAAAGCAATTGAAGCAGAGGTTCGTGTGCTACTTCTGTTCCTAACTTGCTTTATCATCTCATCTTTCACCTTCCTTTTCTTCACAGCTAATGAACACCCGTCTAATCATCTTGTCTATAAATATGAGCTGATGAGGGGCTGATGGAGAGGAAGAAACTCCACAGATGGAGGTAAAGAACCAAAGATCACAGAATGTAGGTAGCCTGTCCCCAACTCAGTAACTAATTCTCCTTGTCTCTGTCTCCTCTCCCCCCCGTACGTATTTGAAAATGCCTATACATTACATGACCATTATTCACTTTCCAAATATAAAATGTAATTAAATTTAGAACAATTCTTTTTGAAAAAAAAGATAACTTGCATTCCTCTTACTCGTCTTGAACCTGGTTTTGTTGATTGTGGTCTGAGCTCAAATCAGGGTCTAATACTTGGTCCTGATCCCGAAAATTAACCTCTTTGTGTTTCTCTCTATCAAATGTATCCTGCAAAGATGCAAAAAAAGTCAAAATATAATATAAATATATAGAAAATTACATGGACAAATTACAAAAAAATCATGCTAAGCAAAAGAAACCATACACAATAGGATGTGTAAATACATGGTTCCGTTTACGTGAAGTTTTCAATCAATCCAGAATGACCGAAACCACGGGGTGGCACAAGACAGGCTCTAGAGTAATGGAAATGCTTAGTGTCTCAGTACAGGAATGAGTTTCATGGGTTTGTTCATTCATTTGTCAAAACTCCTCAGCCTGTGAATTGCACGATGTATAAACGTACGCATATATAATACATACATATAATAACATGATTCAAAAAGAAGACTTTAAGGCATTGTCTTTTATCTCTACATCCCAAGATTAAAAAGACTTTAAACATAACCCTAATCTTTACACACAGAATAACACACACAGGGAGTGAAAATCTGACAAGCACAAAATACAAAGAAAAAAGTGTTGACAGCTGGCATCTCCAGATAGAGTTCTTGCTGTGTGCCAGCCCTCTGCAAGGTAGTTTTGTTTCCGTGTGCCTACCAAGTTTATTTTTCATAATGACCCTATCATTAAATCAGCAGATGCGTTGTCCCTATTTGGCCAATAAGGAGATAGAGACATAAAAGTTTACAACTTCCTCAGGGTCTGGAGAGGGTCTGATTTTCTGTGCAGTTTAGTTCCCACCCAAGCAGGAACTCTTCAGCCACTGTCTTGTATCTTGTAAGAACTTTCTTAGAACAGCCTGCTTTAACTATTCCAGTTTTAGAAAGGAATCTTTGTAAACCCATTTAAACATCTGAAAGGAAGGCTCCTGGTTTCCATGAAGTAGATTTGGCTACATTGTATCTCTCAAGAGTTTATGGGTTGGAAGCTTAGGCCCTAATATGACCAAATGACAGATGATGGAACCTTTAATGGGAGAGGAGATTAGATTCATTGAAGGCAGGAAGTTCTGATGGGACTCTAGCTAGGTCTAAAGAGAGTTATTAAGAAAACAAGTCTGGCTACTCCCCATACTTTGCCTTGCTGTCTGTCCTGTTATTTGATCACTCTCTCCCATGCATACTTTCACCCAATGTGATACCATCTCCTATAGAGTTCCCTCTAGAGTCTGCACCATGCTACTTGGACTTCACCCTCCAAAACTGAACTAAACTTCTTTATACATTACTCAACTTCTGGTAGTTTATTTTGGCAACAGAAAGTAAAAATGGGCAGATGCCTTAATCAAGATATATATTATCTTTCTAATCTGGGTTCCAATAACCCTACCCTCATGGAAACTGCCAGTACCAATCCTAAGCAATCACATGCTTTGCTTAGTTTTCTTCTTGTCTTGAATTCCCAATTTTACTGCACTGCTTCAGAACGTCAAGAGTCATCCACATCCCTACCTGTAGAGGGGGAGCCTTGCTCTCAACAGGTTTTCCCATGGAAGCAGCATTGAAAGAAGCCTCCAGCCAAGGCAACAGACGACACTTGATTGTTTCCATGCCCTCGTTACTTCCTCCTAAGAGAATGTAGACAGAAGGTCACTGTGGGCTCAGTCAAAGAAGAGGAGAGAGGACAGAAGAAAGCACACAGCAAGCAGAATCAGAAGGCTGTGGGGTGGGGAGACACAGGCCACTCTCACCTTCTTGGGCTGTCACTGTGAGGATCCCAAAGAGCTGTGCCTGCACTTTGGCAACTTGTTCAATGAGTTCAAGGCACCAGTTTAGATTTTGATCACAGGAGTTTGTCTATAAAGCCAAAAGAGCAGACATCAATGCAATTCCCGATTTCTTAGACTCACTGCAGATAAACAAGAGCCTGTATGATCTAGGATCTGCCTGGCTCTGGCATGCTCTGGTGACAGAGACTACCAGGCATCACTAAAAACTCATGCTCCTTTCCCCTTGGACACATAGCTGGCATTGGACTGTGTGGGCTGTGTGGCCCATGTGGCCATGGGGGGCTGAGTCTAGTGAATGATTTAGGGAGTAATGTGTGCTGTGTCCAGGCCCAGTGAAGATCTCCTGAGTAGTTCTTTTCCTGGCTTTTCACATCTGCCATGTAAATGCAGAGGAGACATGGAAAATCCACAAAGGTAAAGGGGAGGATGGAGCCACAAGACCTGTTAAGCTGCTGACCAGAGAGATGAGAAAAGTTACTCTAGCCCTGTATTGCTGGAAATCACACCTGTGGAACTGGGTAAGAATAGAACTAGTCTCAGCAAAAGTAGTTATGGCGAACTGTCATCGTCAGCTTCAGTTGTCAACTTGGCCAGCCTAGAGTCATCTGAGAAGGAGCCTCAACTGAGGGATTTCTTAGGCTGTACCCTGGCACAAAACTGCTAAATGACTAAATAACTTGGTTTGTAGGTGTTTAAGCCACTGAAATTTGGGAGTTTTTTCTAATTGATAATTCTACTCAGTAGAACCCTGCAAAAAAATCCCCTTATAAAGTGAAGAGATAGTTTATGGTGCAGTATTAATTGCTGACTTGTTCATCTGCTTTATTGATCTTTTTATATAAAACGCAGTTTGTTAAATTATATATGTGAAGTTTACAACTCCTTTAACAAGAAGCTATTTTGTTGGGTGCAAGATACAATGGGAAATAAGGTAAAAAGACCCCCCCCCACTACTGGACAGTTACCCTGAGGTAGAATGGTCTCACTGGACAGGGAGCACCAGGTTCACTGGAGAGCTGCTGACCTGGAAAGTCTGTAGAGGCTTCTGAAGGAAAGTGGGATCCAGCCTAAGAAGCAGTTACATCAAGTAGGCCAACTTGGGGAAAGAGGTAGCCTCCTGGATGTAGAGCCTTGTCAGCGATGAGAACAGAAAATAAGGGTGTCAAGAGGGCCTTTTAGAATGATTCTGCTTTGATCATTCTTTGGTGATGTTTTACTATCTCTTCATTCCCTAAATCCTCTAACTGATTCCAACACTAAAAGAAGAGATAAAACTACAAACAAACAATAAATCCCCTGAATGTAAAACTACATAGATTTATGTCAGAACCCTGCATGGGTGACCTAGCCTCTGACTGAGCCCATCTCCTGTCCTACAATGGGGGTAATAATGCCTTACAGAGTATTAGAAAAAGAAAGTGATGCATGACCAGCTTCTCAGAGACAGATGGCAGCATCAAAAGGACCCAGGACTTAGGAATCAGGCAACCATGGGTTCAAATCCAGCTCCCTACTAATGAGCTGAGTTCTTCTAGAAAACACACCTAAATAAGAGGTTCCATTCCCTAGGATATAGGAAGTGAGAGGTAATTGACCTTGAACACTAACTCAAGTGTAGAATCTAGCATAAAGGAAGCACACAGTAATCAGAGCAATTAGAAATATGATAGTGGTATCAGTATCTGCTCCTATACCTTGCCCAGTGCCCAAAGAAATGTTTGTGTACATGACTCAAATATTCGAACAGAGTATCCCAAGACATGTTACAACATGTCCAGCTCCTTACACAAAGCATTGCACAAGAAGCTCAAGTTATAACAGGGTCACATTATCTCATCCGACCAAACATATTATCTGATAAACAGAGAAAGGGTTATGAATTAAATATGCCATGCCCAGAGCATAGACTCTCCAAATTCATTCAACTGTGGACTTCTATTCGATATGGCCCTGGATTGGCAGCACCCGTGCCATGCAAAGCTACTTTTGAATGAAATATGTTGCCTGCCATGGACGAGCTCACCAGCTGGGGAAGTGGACAAAGAATGAGAAGAAAATGGGGTCTAAATGATCACCCCCCAAGTATATTAAGTGTTCTGTGTAGACACTGAGGTAGAGACAGAACAGAAGCTTTGGGGAGGGTAAGAAGGAAGAGAGAAAGCAAGGAGCGAGGGATAGGAGGGAAGGGCGTTTCAGGAGAAGGAGCAGCAGGAATCACTGCAAGGAAATAGTAGGCGCATCTGGAGACTGCCTCCTTTATCTGAAGACTGAATTGAAAGCTTTGACCTGACCTATGAACAGTTCTGAGTTTTATCCAATTATGAAAGCATTAACCAAGGCAAGTAAGGGCAGGTGGTGTAACAGTATCAGAGGTGCTCTGTGGCATTTTACAAAAATCCCTGTGAAGACAGACCACATAGAGCTCACATCAAAGAATACTCTGGAGGAGAGGTAGATGGGAATAGAAAAGTCTGAAGGGAAGATCCAGCTGAGGGATATTGACAGGTGTGGTCATAAGAAGGGTTTCCTAACCCCTAATCAGACCTCCATCAACCCAGGTCCCACTGAAGCCAGCATTACCTATGGGTAATAACTTTTGGCTTGGGTAATTTAGGGGGCCTGCAGAACCCTCAGATGAAAATGGGAATGTCTAACAAGAATGTCTAACTGAGTCTCTCCTCCCTGCTAGCCAAGCAATGTGTTAAAAAACTTAACATATACTGCCTTCCCAGAGCCGCAAACAACCTGTACATTGGCCACCCTCAGTACCCAAAACTCACCAACACAAGAAAGCAAAGTTAAGTCATTTGAAGACAGGATGGGCTCTAAGGAGGAGGAAGAGTTACAGTGGGCAGGGAGTCTGTTTGAATACACCATAGCAACAACAACTTTTGGTACTAGGAATAATCATACTTTGATACAGATCTCTATTTCAATCTCAAATATCATTCTAAACAAACAAAAGACACACCTCAATAAGATCTTTGTTGTGTTGATATTTAACACATTGTTTTAAACTCTTAGTGCCGACATCTATAACACAAAAGCAAAGCAATATAGCAAGATGCCTTCTTGTATTACCAGCCCTTCCCACCAGTCTCACTCATATTAAATAAACAAAGCTTTCCCAGGGACATGGGTTCAGTTGGTAGTAGAGTTGCCTAGCATGCATGAATCCCTAGGTTCTATCCTCAGCACCTCATAAACTGGACATGATGGAGCCCATATGTAGTACCAGAACTTGGGAGATGAAGGCAAGAAAATTAGGAATTCAAGGTCGTCTGTGGCTGCACATCAAGTTCAAAGCCAGTCCGGACTACTTGAGACTATCTCAAAAGTAATACAGAAAGTCTTTCTAGATGATAACGTCCTCATATCCAATATTTTACTTTTTAAAATATCATCTATAGTCAGACATGGTGGTGCATGCCTGTAATCTCAGCATTCAAGAGGCTGAGGCTGAAAGATTGCAACCTAGACTACACAGTAAGACCTTATCAAAAAAGCAGTCACCTACCCTATCTTGAGAATAGATAAAGGGTAAAGTAAGTACTTACCATTTACTACTACAATTATACAGTACAAATCTTTTCAAACAAATTTCAGCACATCTAACCCAAGTTAATTTGCCAGGCCACACGGCTTTAGGGAAAACAAGCATCTCAGAGGAAAGATTCGGCCCAAGACTGACCTATCTCAGATACTGCTAACATAAGGTGAATTTGTATTCTCTTGATGACATTTCTACAAAGTAATCTCATCAGAATTCAGTTCTTCTTTTAAGATGAATTGTGCCTTTTGCAGAGTTAGCTAATACAACTATTAAAATGTTGCACAATAAACTTGGAATATTTGATACTATGCTCTTACATGAACCTTATGGAGCATTCTTGGTATCTTTCATCATCTGCTAAATATGCCAGACTTGTTCATTCATACGATTTCTTGCCTTAAGTATCACCCAGCCCCAGTACCTCTCAAGTTTCCAATTTACCAATCACCAGACAACTAAGCAACCCATCTAAACCTAGCCCCAACTGGTCCTCTTCCTGCCATGTGCTTTCATCTCCTCCATCCCCCCGACCCTCAAGTAAAGGTTGAACTCTAATACACACACCACCCAAGGCTCTTTACCATCTGGTCCCAACCGTCCGCCTACTCAGCCTCATCTCATGGTCATTCCCCGCCTTGAACTGGTCACGGCTCCGTCACCCAACAAGCCAATTCCATCAGGTTTCCCTGTTTCTAGAACATTCAATTTCCTCTATCCCACCTCCTTCTGCAGGTACAGTTTATCATTAAAACACAGCTCCCACAGAATCCCAGCACTTAGAGAAGTATACCAGGCAGATTGTTGAATGAATAAACTGAGGAATAAAGGTGCCCTGCAAAACCTAGTGTCCAACTCACTGATTGGTTAGTCAGCAACCATTTGTTGGGTAAGTTATTAAGCATTTGATAATTGCCTTGGTTCTTGGCTGAACAAGGAATCCTCCCTGGATTTCTCACCAATGGTCTTTGTAACTATAAAGAAGGTAAACGACTTCTGAATCATGAGTTCGGACCAAGCTGTCCCTGAACAGGGGAAACCAAGTTTTAAAGGCACAGTCCTCCCTCATTGACAGGTGAGAGGAGACGTACAGCACTAATTCAGTATCATCAGAGTTGCCAAAAGAGTCAGCAATGTTTAGTGCTGTTTTAGTATTTGTTTCTCAGGCAGTGGAAATGGGGATGGAAAAACATCCAGAAATTTCTTTATAATATTTTATTACATTTTTTATATATTGTTGGAGATAGGTACACACTTCTGTCAGAGGACAACTGCAGGAATTGATTCTCCACTTCCACCATGTGGGTCCCCAGGTACCAAACTCAAGTTGTCAGGCTTGGTGGCAAGCTCCTTTACCTATTAACCCATCTTGATGTCCCTGGATTCTTTTTAAATAAGCAAGAGTAGTTCTTATAAGACCAGAAGCCTGTTAGATGTTATAAGATTGAAAACAAGCCAGCAAGGTTTTTTAAGGCTTTAGGGTATAAACTAAAGAATTGACTGTGGTAATAACCTACATAGTAGTTCTCCCTTATCCATGGAGGAGGGTGGGACCTGCAGTGGCTACCTGAAACTTCAGAGAGTACTAAACTCCACATCTTCTGCTGGGTTACCATGTTTTTAAGTCCTCTCTGCCTTGCAGCATTGAGACAGATGGCATGAGTTACTCTTCCCTTTGGTGTTTATGTCCTATGCCTCTGTAGCTTTACTATTCTTACTCTCTGGGGCCATTATTTATCAAAATAATATTCTTTGAACATAAGAACTGCCATACAATGTCAGGCCATTCGAAAACTGTGGCAGTTAGTGACTATCAGATGGGTAGTATGCACCATGTGCATACTTTGGGCAACTTTAAGCAAGAAATGACATGAATCAGCCTCTAGCAGAGATTTCATCATGCTGCTCAGAAGAGCACACAATTTTAGATTTAAGAATTGAGTTTTTTAACAAAACCTGCATTACGTTAAAGGTATTTAAGAACCATTTTTAGTTCAATAATGGGTATAAGGTTGTACAAGAAAACTAGGTTGCAACAAAGAGAAAGAAATGGGTTGTCTGGTGTTTACTGAGTCATTATTTGTTGAACAACTACAAGGTGTGCCAAGCATTATTCTAAATGGTAGGAGTACAACAGTTTGCAGAACAACATGGAAGTTCTGCCCTCTAGAGTCTACGTTCTAGACATCATAAGGAACAGTACAAATATAGAATCTGTCCATCACCATACCCATCCATGTCCATTCTGTTGGACGATGCTGCAAGAGAGCCAGCTGTTGGAGTGGACTGAGCAAGAGGGAGACATAGATACACAGGTTAAGTCATGATGTTAACTGCATGAGACATTGAAGGTCATTATAGGAACTTGTTTTGCTCTGCATGACATAGGAAGTGTGAGGGTCTTACCACAGGAGTTAAGTTGATCTATCTTGATATTTAAAAGAATCGTTGTGGGTCATATCTGCAGGTATACAGAAGTAAGATGGTCAACAGTGGACAAGAGTGGTAGTAACTGATATGGACGACAGCACATAGATTCTATATGATTTTTTATGTGTATGAGTGTTTTGCTTGCATGTAAGTGCACCATGTGCAGTACAATGCCCATGGAGGCCAGAAGAGAGTATCAGAATGTGGAATACTCATGATGGGAAGAAGGTATGAAAGAGGTCTAGGGACGGAGAATGAGAGAGGTTAAATTCAGTTGTACACTGATTTTAACTTGCAATTGATAACAACTGTTAAAAAGTGTTCATTGGGGATTGGAGAGATGGCTCAGCAGTTAAGAGCATTTATTGCACAATCATGAGGACCAGAGTTGAGGTCCCAGTACTCACATAACAAGCTGGACATCCCATACACACCTGTAACCCCACCTCCAGCACCTAGGGGGTTGGAGGTAAGAGGATTGCTGGGGCTTGCTAGCTTCCAGCCCAGACAAGAAAACATGAGCTTCAGGTTCAGAGAAAGACCCCATCCCAAAGAAATAGATGGAGGGTGATAGAGGAGGACACCTGATGACCTCTTCCTCCACATGCACACACAGGCAAGTGCGCACACACACACATACACACACGCATATACTCACACATAAATATTTTGGAAAAGTATTCAACAGGTGCTCTGTAAAGTAAAATCTCAAATGAGAACAGGCCTGAATACATATATGAGACCTGTCATCATATGTATAATAGAGGAAGCAGGTGAGTGAAGAACAGGGGTGTCACCACTCAAATCTGAGGGTTGCAGGAGAGGTCGGGAGAAATTATGGAACCTGAGAAATGTCCATACAGTTTTGAAAAGCCCTGGGGAATGTGAGTGAAATCTCTGGAGTACGTTGATAAAGGGTAACGCTAGATTGAAATTGTTTTAACAAGAATAGAAAAATAAGATGTTACTAAGACAGGAGAAATTGACTGTGGTGTGTCTCAGTTCCAACAGGGAGTAGGAAAGCTATTTCATTTATTCCAGCCAAATGCTAGAGTCAGTCATGCTAAATGTTATGACAATCAACCTGCCTTTTCCACTTCAGAGCTTAGTTAAGCCACACAGGGCAATTGAAAAGAGGTATAATATAACTCCATATGTAAGGACTTATTTCCAACCTTCCCAAGGTAGATGACAAGTAGATAATGTTGTCCTTTGATAAAGAGAAAATGCTTTTCTCTTTTCTTCCCTTTTTTTGTGTATAAGAGATACTTTTTTCCACTTTCTTTTTTGGGGTCCTGTGTGTGTGTGTGTGTGTGTGTGTGTGTGTGTGTTTGTGTGTGTGTATCTGGGGATCAAACTCTAGGCCTCACTCAAGTGAAACATGTCAGCATCCCCAGCCCGATTTTCCTTAATTCTTGATGGAAATGATGGAAATGGAAAACGTTCAATACTTGTTCTTTAAAAGGCGGTACAGGGAGAAAGCACTAGAACAGAAGGGAAGCTGGGAAAGAGAGCTCTAGCTGTTCTTTCAGCCTTTCTCCACATCAGAAGCCCTGGTTGAAGGGTGAATGCCGAAGCTGAAGGAGACAGGAAGGTGAGAGGGGGCACTCAAACAAGCTGGTATAAACAAAGGAACTGAGTGAGATCTGGAAAGTAACTTTACATATTACCTAGTCCAGTCCTCTCACAGAACCAATGAGGTACCAAGACCCAGTACTAAAATCCAGAGAGACTAGGAAAATGTTATTTAGCTGGTCTAAGCAGATATAGACCTAGAACCCAAGTCTGAGCATGTATTCCTAGCTCATATCTCATTTTGATGATTGCTCTACTTACTGGTTGACAATGTGAGAGATAAACAAGGCCTAGCTAGTTTTGAAAACCAGAGAGAACCTTAATAATTAGTAGTTGTGAAAAACATTACTGACAAATTATACATAGCAGATCAAGAAATATATGTCTAGGTAAGGTTTATCTGAGAACAACTGGTCTTTGCCCAAGATTTATCTACATGACACACAGCAATTAAAAATGCCATACTGGTGGAACTAACCTTCTTGGGTGTTTAACAAACATACTTTGAGGTCTATAATAATTTGGTCAGAGGGACATAAAGGACACTTTTTGCTCCTTGCCCTCCTAGGTCGACTAGGTCCAGGGGACTATGAGCATCTCTTAAAATGTCCTATAATGGTGGTGTGTTACCTGTCCTCTTGATCAAGGAGGCCGAGGAGACCCCACCAGATGGACTTGAACCAGTGTCCAGTCTACAAAGAGGAGGGTCAACACAGAGGAATCACTTCTTCCATGCTTCCAAGCGATGCCAACCATGGTCGAGCAGGACCTTTGACTTATCTTCACATAGGCAGAACTGGTAAAAGAAAGGAGCCAGGGGCTCCTCCCAAGCCCATGTGACCCCTGAGG
Source organism: Nannospalax galili (assembly GCF_000622305.1). Taxonomy (NCBI): domain Eukaryota; kingdom Metazoa; phylum Chordata; class Mammalia; order Rodentia; family Spalacidae; genus Nannospalax; species Nannospalax galili. The sequence continues at coordinate 86,762 of NW_008336056.1, read as the reverse complement.
AACAGATCCTCAAATGACCTTAAGAGTAAAAATAAATCAGTTTATCTGGACCAATTGTGTGGCCTTAAACACCCAAAAGGAAAGTATAACCAAAGATTAAAGGGGCCAATATAATTTCATAAGAGTCCATATGTATAGCTAAGGACTACATAACAAGCAACAATGCCAGGCAGGCGATACGTTCTTTTGAGTTGTTGGCCAGGGTGGCCAAAGGAATTCCCAGATAGTAACTCAGCATAGAACTGGGAAAATGAACAGCAGACCCCAATCTTATCCAAAGGAACAACTGATTAACACTATATGAGGAACAGCTGAACCTCCTAAAAAAAAGACCTCTAGATAGGCTGACTAGATTCACCAGAAGGGCAAGTAGTGGGGAATGGCTGGAGGTTCTGACAACACAGCAGACAGTAGCAGGGATATCAGAGTAAAAGGGCTCTAGTGGGGGGAGGGAGGCTATGGAATTGTGCCATCTGGGAAGTGGGTGTATAGTTAAATAAGATGGTTTGGGATGTTCTGTGTGATACACACACACACACACACACAATCAACAAATTAAAAAAATGTATTATATTTGAGGAGGAAGCATGGAAATTTATGTCATGTTAATTAGTAGAGGTGATAAACATTACTGTTGAAATCTACCCGATGACTTTATAGACATACACAGGCGCCAAGGATCCAAGTGCAACTGATTATGAC
>NW_008336056.1:80276-85964 GCF_000622305.1 Nannospalax galili | reverse complement strand
AAAAATTACAGCCAATTTTGAAAGAGATGCATCTTAGCTCTGGAAATTGTTATTGAATATGTCAATGCTGTTGTAATGAAATGCTTCTAATTATATGTATATCAAATAAATAATTTTTTTAAAAAAATCAGAGCCTCCAATTTAAGACACATAGACCATTAATGTTAAGCAAATCCAACACGGGGCTATTACAAGGAGCCAAGGTGGGGTGAGAATTAATGGGATTTGGAACGTGCTTCAGGGTGTGACATACGTGACTGAATAATTTACGCTGCTTTGGTACCTTCATGAATTGCCATACGAACAAATGAAATGCACAAAGTTTACACGTGTCCCTTTCGCTGTAATGTAATTCCTGGGTGTAAGTTTGTAAGAATTCACTCTGGTACGACGCTGGGTAACCTTAAAGTGGGAGGCTTGCGTAAAAGAGGGTGGGGGGTGCCGTGAAAATTAATTTCTAAGCAGGTGGTGTGTGGCTAGAGAGAATGGAGGGGCTAGCTGAGCCACACTTGGCTTTTCCGTTGCTAGGGCTGCTGGCGTCCTTGGTTACCCACCGGCCCTCGAGCTCTTCTAAGGCAGTGAAGTCACCCCAACGGCGGGTAAAGGGCTTCTATAGGCTCGTGCCCACCTGCCTTTGATCCAGGTCTGAGGCTGGGGTCCCTGTTAGGGTCTCCAGAGAGGAGGCTTTGCGAAGTGGCATCCCCGACGCCAGCCCCAAGAGACCCCAGTCGAGGCTGTACCGGGGGAGTGATACGGAGAGTCCCGGGCCTCCCACCCAGACTCACGTTGTAGTCCCTCAACCAGGAGTTGAGCTTTTCCTGCAGGCTCCATAAACAGTCGCTTGAGACCAGCATCCTCAGGTTGTCTGCCATCGCGCACTAAGAATGAGATCTGGGCGGGACTGCGTGTTGTGACCGGCTGGGTGGTGCTATCTTCTGCGGAGGCTCAGAGCGCAGCTGGAATTTCCATCCTCCAGCTCGGGTCCGGGGGTGGCGGGGGGCGCGGAGCCCTGAGCCGCAGCCACGGAGCCTTGTCTGCTGCCAGGCTCTCCCGGCTCCCCCGCCGCCGCTCCCCAGCGGGGCCATAAATACCCCGCGATTATTAACCAAACCTTGACGTGGCGGCCGGCTGCCAGGGACGCGCGCGGTTCGCGTCTGAGCAACGCCCCGCCCCCACCCGGCCTGCCCTGGCCTGGGGACCCCTGGGGGCCCTCAGGGACCTCCTTCCCCGCGGGGGATCCGTAGTGTCCGCGCCTCGCGATGCAGTTGCCGCTGCTGTTGCTACTCCTCTCCCTCCTCCTCCTCCTCCTCCTCCTGCTGCTGCTACTGACGGAGGGCGAGGGTTCCAAAGCCATGCCCACCTCGGGTGGGACCCGACGCTACAGGGCGCCCAGAGTCCGGGGGGCGGCTGCGGGACTCCTGGGTGGTCCTAGACCGAGGCCGCAACTTGGGCCAGCGGACAGGAAGGTGATCTAGAATCGTCGGCTTCTCTCTAGGTGACAACATACACCTAGAAAAGCAAAAGTTAACTCCATGGAAGTTTTGAGCAGGCTTTCTGGAAATCAGCCCCTTACACCCCCCACCCCCACCCCCACACCGGGCCCTTCTTGTATTGATTCACCTATCAAGCCTTTAATTTTTCGTTTACCTATATGAAACTGGGACTAAACTTTCCGGTTTTGCTATTTCTAGCTTTGGTTTTGTTCCTTGACCCACCAGTAGGTACCTAAGTCAATAGATTTTAGCTCTAGAGTGTTCATAAAATCAAGTTAATTCCTCAGGTTTAGGTACGATTTGGTCATAGATGGAGCTATATAGGTAGGTAGGTTGGTAGGTAAATGATTGATAAATAAGATAGGTAAGTAGGTAGATAGATTACATAGATGATAGATGATGATGATAGATGATAGATATTGATACATTTTGTAGTCATTAAACACTATGAAATTTAATTTCATTCTGAATTCTTTAAGTTCTGGTTTGACACTATCTCCAAAGCACTTTCAGCAATAGTAGTTTGAACTGTTTAAGTGAAACCAACTATCATTAAGGTGATTAGAAGTAGTTTTGTTTTGTATGTCATCAATTTGTTAATTGCAAATCGTCTATTCATTACAACAGATGAGGCGGAGCCAACTAATTTAACTAGACTCATTTCTTTAGGTGTTTGAAAAGAGATGAACACTGTGTGTATCCCATCACCATAAAGTTCAGAATTTACACCAGCTCTTGTTTATTCCTTTGAATTTCAGTGGTTTTCTGTCCACTAAGGAGAATGAAAAAAATTTCTGGAGACTGTGTTCCTACAGTTTTCTGTGGACCACAAAATAAAGACAACGCAATATGGTCAAAATTTATTCATTTAAATACATAGGATTATATTTAATGGTCATATTATATATTTAGTTTATAAATGTATATGAAAGAAAGGAATGAAGGAAAACTTCAAATTTCTTGCTTTAAATTCAATAATTGCATATTTCAATAGTAAATGTGAATTAAATAGCCCTTTTTATTCATGAAAATACAGATTGGAAGAGTTAATGATGAATTAGAAGTTAGATCCTTTTTCTTGCAGTGCCAGTTTAATTAGCTTGTAATCTTCAGCTTTTCGTCTGTAAAAGAACAATAGTTCTGCACAGGATTGTTGTGAGATTAAAGAATTCATCAAAGTAAACTTTACAGGACTTAGCATATATTCAATAAGTGTTCACTAAATGTTATGATTGCTATTATTAGGAATGCAGATCAGTGTTATGTTTACTAAAGAAAACGAAGGTGAAAATAGATGTCCAACAATAGAATAATTGTTAAATAAATCACGCAGTAACATGTTGCATAAAACTCTTGCTATTGAAGAGAATCTAGTCCCTAGGAATTCTCAGTATGTACCAACAAATACAAAGAACAAGAACCTAGACTATACATTGAGTCAAATTGTCTAAAATGAACCCAGGGTCTGTGGAGATTGTAATTTGCTCTTATTGTTTTCTAATGTTACTCATTTCTACCATGAACATGAGTTGCTTTTATGAAAACTCAGAAAATGTTAACAAAAACAATTACCCCAAATTATTACACTCATAAAAAAATCTTAGATTATCAATGTTTAAGCTATTGATTCAAAATAAAATATCTTTTAAACAAATGTCCACATTACTAACTTGATAATTACACTTTGAGGGTTGAGGATAGAATAGATATTTGGGTAGAATATGCTGTCTGATGACATTTGTTTGGACATATCCTCTGATCCCAGAACCACATCCAGGAGCTTTAAGGCTGGCCGTCATTCCTACAGCCTGCGGTCCTCGGAATTCAGGAGCAGGTTTTGTGCATCTCAGAACCCCTGTACTTATGATTAGCAAACATAGACATCCCATTCAGTACTTCAAGACAAAGGAACTGTTTCGTAGACTTATTCAAAACTTACCCACACTACAACTTTAAAAGTATTTGCGATGTCTTGCAGTAAGACACTTGTAGAAAATGCCATTTGTTAGAATAATTTTTAAAGGAAAAAACAAGTATGGCCTAAATTTATGCTTATATACTAGAACTGAGGCTCATTTTACATTTATTTCTGCACTTTATAGAAGCTGCACAGAAAGGTAATAAGTTTTATGATTATGATTATGATTATTCAATGTAAAGTTTATATGTTGCTTTTTTGAATGAACGCTTTTTTCTGATACAGATTCTAAACTATTTTTGTCCTTTCTTAAAATTATAGAACAGGGAGCTGGAGAGATGACCTAATGGTCAAGAACACTGGCTGCTCTTGCAGAGGACCCATGTTCGATTCCCAGTACCCACATGGTGGCTAACAACTATCCGTAACTCCAGTTCTAGGGAATCGACACCCTCTTCTGACCTTTGCAGGCACTGCATGGCATGGGTGCACTTACACACATGCAGGCAATATGCTCACGCACATAAAATACAAATATTTTAAAATATTTTTAAAATTATAGAACAATACAGATAAAAGGTGCCTTTAATTTTTTTTTTTTCTCCTTTAACAGAGTCTCCCTAGTCCCAGCCTGCCTAGAAGTCAGTATGTGGACCAGCCTGGCCTAGATCTCTCTGCCTTCAGAGGGCTGGGATTAAGGCAATTGCCACCACACTGGGCTACTCTTGTTGTTTTGTTGTTGTTTTGATAAAAGAAGTGTAATTGTTTGTTGCAGTTTTCTTTGAACAGTGCCAGGGGGTAATATTAAAGCGCAGGCCCATGCAACTTAACACCTCTTTTGTTCTCAGACTGTGTCACCTGACCTATAGGAATAAGTCGATATCTTCAAAGCTGCCCTTAATGATACTTTCCTCTGCAGAACTTTCCACCGGTGCTAAATAGTAGTCAGTTTAAGAGAGCAGGGAGAGCTGAAGTTCAAATATCTTATGATGCTGATTACAGTGTGCTTTAAATTACACACATGCCTTCATATTTATTGAAATTCTATTTAAAATAGATTTGAAATTCTATTTAAAATAAGATTACTTGTTTCAATATGTGAAAGAAAAATACCAGGTAAGTAAAGATTCTATTTGGGAATGTCTTGATGCTCCTATTGTGTCCCAATTTGATTACCTTGGGAAATTATCAAGTAGGCAACTTTGTGAAGAAGTTGAAAGAAAAATAAAATTGGAGCAGGGATCCTTGCTGTACCTCTCCCTCTACTAATGAATTCATACGACTTTATGGAAATCTTCAATCACCCTGAGCCACATATTTTTCATCAATAAAATGAAAAACGTGAACTAGAGAGGTTTTAAAAATAGCTTGTAGTTCTGACATTCTTGAATCTTTTAAGTGTGTGTGTGTGTGTCTGTGTGTGTGTGTGTGTGTGTGTGTGTGTGTGTGTGTGTGTGTAAATTTGGGCACCAGTGTGCACATGTGGCGGTCAGAGAACTTGAGGGAGTCAGTTCTCTTCTTCACCATGTGGGTTCCCAGGATTGAATTTGAGGCAAGGTTAGGCAGCGCATCAAGTCTACCCAGCAAGCGTCCTTACTCGCTAAGTCATCTCTCTAGCCCTTGAATGTAGTTTTAACATACTAGTTAAGTTCAAACTTTTGCAAATCTTGCTTTTTGGTTCACATTACCTATCACCAAAGCTTGAGTACATTTGAAGTATTTTTTACGTTTGTTGGGATAGCTAATATTCCTAACTTCCAGTAAGCAAGGAATGTCTCAACAGTTGTGCTTTTTTATCATTACTTATATTTTTTTAATTTTTAATAACTACATGATTAGAAAAAGCATTTCACTGCAGCTTTAACATATTCAGTAACACACTCAAGAGCAAGAGTACATCTCTTTCACAAGTGGCTGTAACTTGCGAGGTTCACAGTTGAATTAAGACAGCTATACAATATTGAACTCAGTATAAGCCCTGTAAGATATAAAATTGAATGAGTTTTTAACCTTTAAAAAAGATCTCCATTTCATTTTAGAATAAATTGTTCCTTGCAGAGAGACTCATTGTTTTTGATACTAACACTGAGATGTTGGCGCATGAATCCCTAATCTGTATGTATCTGATTATTATTACTCATAATCGGTTGCACTTGGATCCTTGGCGCCTGTGTATGTCTATAAAGTCATGGGGTAGATTTCAATGGTAATGTTTATCACCTCTACTAATTAACATGACATAAACTTTTATGCTTCCTCCTCAAATATAATACATTT
>NW_008336056.1:79010-80018 GCF_000622305.1 Nannospalax galili | reverse complement strand
TCATCTAGCAGCAATCAGTTGTCAATACTCCTTTAGATAAGATTGGGGTATGCTGTTCATTTTCCCAGTTCTATGCTGGATTACTATCTGGGATTCCCTTGGGCCATGCTGGCCAACAACTGAAAAGAAGGTATCTCCTGTCTGGCATTGTTGCTTGTTATGTAGCCTTTAGCTATGCATATGGACTCTTAAAAATTGTATTGGCCCCTTTAATGTTTGGTTATACTTTCCTTTTGGGTGTTTAAGGCCATACAGTTGGCCCAGATAAACCAATTTATTTTTATTCTTAAGGTCATTGAGGATCTGTTCTTCAGGGGTCACATGGCTCCTTTCTTTTACCAGTTACACCTCTATGAAGAAAAGTCAAAGGTCCTGCTCAACCATGGTTGGCGTTGCTTGGAAGCATGGAGAAAATGATTCCTCTGTGTTGACCCTCGTCTTTATAGACCTAGACATATATTTCTTGATCTGCTATGTATTAATTTGTCAGTAGGTTGTAGGAATAATATGGTTCTCTCTGGTTTTCAAAACTAGCTAGGCATGGTTTATCTCTCACATTGTCTCACCCCTCCATCATAGTTTTCCCACTTAAGGTTCTCCCATTTCCACCCTTTCTAACTTAATAATACCCTTCTCCTTAGGTCCTACCTCTCTTGAGCTCCTTCTTTCCCTTTATCCCCTAGGTTCCTTGTATACCCTTCCCTCTCCCCCCTCTTAAACTAACCCAATTTTTATCCATATCTTCCTTATTAAGGCCTGTTTCCTATTGTTCTTCTCTTTCAGGTTATTTCTTTACCTTTATCTCCCTGTTTCCTTTCCATTATCCTGGTTCCTGTAGTTATGTCTGGTTACATACTCATTTATCAGGATCTGGTTCTAGGATCCGCATATGTCGGGGTTTTTTTTTTCTGAGTCTGCGTTACTTCACTTTGTATAACAGTTCCTAGTTCCATCCATTTACCTGCAAATTCATGATTTCATCTTTCTTTACTGCTGAGTAAAACTCCA
>NW_008336056.1:77204-78797 GCF_000622305.1 Nannospalax galili | reverse complement strand
CTTTACCTCCCTGTTTCCTTTCCATTATCTTGGTTCCTGTAGTTATGTCAGAGACATACTCACTGATCAGGGTTTAGTTCTAGGATCCACATATGAGGGAGAACATATGTTGATTTTTTTTCTGAGTCTGTGTTACTTCACTTAGTATAACAGTTTCTAATTCTATCCATTTACCTGCAAATTTCATGATTTCATCTTTCTTTACTGCTATGTAAAACTGCATTGTATAAATGAACCACATTCTCATTATCCACTTGTCCATTGAGGGACACTTTGGTAGGTTCAATTGTAGTTTGTAAAGAGTTCTCCACACTGCTTTCCACAGGAGTTGAACAAGTTTGCAGCCCCACCAGCAGTGGATGAGTGTTCCCCTTTCCCCACATCCTCTCCAACATTTGGTATCATTTGTTCTCTTGATTTTAGCCAGTCTGACTGGGTAAGATGAAATCTTAAAGTGGTTTTAATTTGCATTTCCCTAATTACTAGTGATGTTGAACATCTTTTAAGATGCTTCATAGCCATCTTTAGTTCTTCTTTTGAGAAGTCTCTGTTCAGCTCTTTCACCCATCTTTTAATTGGGTTACTTCTTGTCTTGATTCTCTGTTTTTTGCGTTTGTTATATATTCTGGATGAAAAACCTTTGTCAGATATGTTGCTGGTGAAGATTTTCTCTCATTCTGTAGGTTTTCTGTTCACTTCCCTGGTTTCCTCCTTTGATGTACAGAAGATTTTTAGTTTAATGAGGTCCCATTTGTTAATTCTTGCCCTTGACATGCTGTCCCCTCCAGTGAATGTTCTTGGCTCCTTTGTCAAATATCAGGTTGCTGAAATTGCATTTACTCATATTTGGGTCTTCAATTTTGTTCCATTCATCTATGGGTGTATTTTTTTTGCCAGTACCATGTTGTTTTTATGACTATGGCTCTGTAATACAGCTTAAAATCTAGTATAGTAATCCCCCTAGCATGGCTCTTAGTGCTCAGGGTTGCTTTGGCTATCTGATGTCTTTTGTGCTTCCATATGAATCTTAGGATGTTTTTTTCCAGTTATGTGAAAAATGTCCTGGGGATTTTGATTAGCATTGCATTGAATCTATAAATGACTTTTGGTAGGATGGTCATTTTCACAATATTAATTCTTCCAATCCATGAGCATGGAAGGTCCTTCCATCTTCTGATGTCTTCCTCAATCTCTTTAATGATTTAAAATTTTCATTTTAGAGGTCTTTAATGTCTTTGGTCAGTTTTATTCTGAGATTTTATTTTATTTTATTTTATTTTTTGCAGCTCTTGTGAAGAGGAGTGTTTTCATGTGCTCTTTCTCTGCTTGTTATTTGTGTATAGAAAGGCTACAGACTTTTGTAGGTTAATTTTGTAACCTGCCACTTTACTGAACATGTTAATAATATCTAGGAGTTTTCTGGTGGAAATTTGGCATCTCTTAGATATAATATCATATCATCTGCAAAAAGGGATAATTTGATCTCTTCTTTTCCAATTACTACTACTTTAATTTCCTGATCTTGTCTTATTGCTCTTGCAACTGTTTCAAGCACTGTGTTAAAGAGAAGTGGGGATAGTGGACAGCCTTGTC
>NW_008336056.1:58238-76521 GCF_000622305.1 Nannospalax galili | reverse complement strand
CTGGTGTCTGTTGTGATGTTTCCCCTTTCATCTCTGATTTTGTTGATTTGGAGGTGCTCTTTCTTTCTTTTGGTTAACTGGGCTAGTCGTCTGTCAATCTTATTTTTTCAAAGAACTAGTTCTTGGATTCATTGATTCTTTGTATTGTTTTCTTCATTTCAATTTCATTAATTTCTGCCCTGAAATTTGTTATTTCTTCTTTTCTGCTGGGTTTGGGTTTCATTTGTTGTTGTTTTTCAAGTGTGTTGAGTTGCAATGTTAAGTCATTTATTTGTGTTCTTTCTGATTTTTTGATGTAGGCACTTAGAGCTATAAACTTCCCTCTAAGGACAGCTTTCAGCATGTCCCAGAGGTTTTGTTGTGTTGTATTGTCCTTTTCATTTAGTTCCAGGAATACTTTTATTTCTTTCTTAATTTCTCTTTTGACCCATTCATCATTCAGGAGTGTGTTGTTTAATCTCCATGTGTTCATATGGTGATTAGGGCTTCTTCCGGTGTTGACTGTAAGCTTTATTGCATTGTGGTCTGATAGAATGTATGGAATTATTTCAATCTTTTTGTATTTGTTGTGGTTTGTTTTGCACCCCAGTATATGGTCGATTTTGGAGAAGTTTCCATGGGGTGCTGAGTAGAAAGTATGTCCTTTGGTGCTTGGATGGAATACTTGGTAGATGTCTGTTAGGTCCAATTGATGTATGGTATTGTTTAATTCAGATGTCTCTCTGTTACCTCTCTGCCCTGTTGACCTATCTAATGGAGACAGTGGGGTATTGAAGTCCCCTACTATTAATGAGTTGGTATTAATCTGGGTCTTAAAGTCCTGTAGTATTGTTTTATGAAGTTGGGTGCACCAGAGTTTGGTGAATATATGTTCATGTTGTAATATGTTCTTGATTTATTGTTCCTTTGATCAGAATGAAGTGGCTCTCTTTATCTCTTCTGATTAGTTTTAGTTTAAAATCTATTTTGGCCTCAAGAATTTGGGGGTTAGACTGGTCTGGGAGCCCCACCCAGGAAAGATGCTGGTCTAGGGCAGCTGATGGCCTTGCCACCCAGAAATGCAGAGGAAGATGGGGCAGGAAGCGGCCCCAAGGGGTCCTGGTGACTGCACTCAGGAGCTGGGTTGGTCTGGATGCAAAGGATCAGGAAGAGGAAAGGTCAACCCGGGTGTCCAGGAAAGAGGCTCACCCAAGGAAGTAGAGGGAGGTGAGGGCGGGGCGGGCCCAGAGTGGTCCTGGGGACCTGAGAAGGAACTGGGTTGGTCTTGGATGCAAACGATCAGAAAGCAGTGGTGGTTCCCCAGGTGTCTGGAGCGCCTAGATAAGGACTGGGCCAGAACCCTGGCTAGGAGGAGAGACGGGTGGTGGAGATGAGAAGGTGAATGAGGCTGGGGGAGTCAAGGCGAGGAGGGGCAATGGACTTACCCAGAGAGAGGCCTGCAGGTCGTGCAGGCCCAGGGAAGTAGAGGGAGGTGAGGGGCAAAGGATCAGGAAGAAGCAGTGGTGGTTCCCCAGGTGTCTGGGGTGCCAAGACAAGGAATGGGACAGGACCCAGGCTAGGAGGAGAGACCGGTCGGGGAGATGGGAGGGTGAATGAGGGTGGGGGAGTGAAGGCGTGGAGGGCACCATCAACTTACCCCGGAGAGAGGCCTGCGGGTCGTGCAGGCCCAGGGAAGCAGAAGGCAACAGTTGTACTTTAAATAAACTTAAACCCTGTTCAAACTGACAAACTTCGTCATTCTCCATCTCCCCACCCCCGAGGACTCATCACTCTTCATGGCTTCTCTCTATAACTTTTGAACAGCTACAGTTATCACACTGTGTAGGATTTATTAGTCAGCCTCATATAAGCCTGTGAGATTCTTCTTTAAATATTTATTATTTTTATTTTATGTGTATGAATGTTTTGCCTGCATGCGTGTAAGTGCACTCATGTCATGCAATGCCCACAGAGGTCAGAAGAGGACATCGGACCCACTGGAACTGGAGTTATAGCTGGTTTTTAGCCTCCATGTGGGTGCTGACAACTGAATCCAGGCCCTCTGCAAGAGAAGCCAGTGCTCTAACCACTGAACTATCTCTCCAGCCCCCTGCCTATGAGATTCTTTAAGGAAAGTGTTATTCAACAGAGCAAATAACTTAGGAGAAAAATGTGAAAGAGGGGAAAGGAAGGAAAGAAAAAAGAAAGGAAAAAGGGAGGGAGGGAGGGAGGAAGGAAACTATTGGCTGCTTTATATGTGATGTCATAATGTCACAGGTAGAAAAAAGAAAATTCACCCCTTGGTAGTTCTTATGGTGTCATGGTTCCAACACTCCAGGAGCCATTTCTTATGGAGAAATGAAATGCGTCAGACATCTAGATGGTAGACTCCTGAAAGTCTTTCATTTTGTCCACTCTGAAGTTTGTCAATAAGCTGGAGAGATGTTTTTTTATTGGACATATTAAGAAGCTAACAAAAGATTAATGAAACCCACCCAGTGAAGTGAGTTTACTGTTCACACTGCACTAATTATGAGTATGTAAACACAGTGGGATCCTAATGCTCCCTTCTTCCTCACCCAAGAACAGGTGCAATCCTTAGACACCTGTGCTCTGCCTGGAAGCTTTCAATGCCCCCTGGTGTGCCATGCCATTTTTGTTATACCTCAGTCTGTGTTAGAATCTTGTTTTTTTGAGTCGGGGCCAGTTTGAAGGAAGCCTAGCTTTTGCTGGCCCACTTGCCTGAAATTGCTTTTAAGACTGAGTTCACACAGACTTGTGGAGATGGCTTAGTCGGCACATTGCTTGTCATGCAAGTCTGAGGACCTGAGTTTGGATCCCCAGCATCCACATTTAAAAAGAAAAGCTGAGCACTGAGATAGGAGAATCCCTGGGGCTTGCTGGCCAGACAATTGGTCTAGACAATTAGTGAGCTCCAGGTTCAGTGAGAGACAGTCTTACAAAATAAGGTAGAGAAGCAATTGAAAAAGATAACCAATGTCAACCTCTGACTTCCACATGAAAATCATATGCACGGGGCTGGAGAGATGGCTCAGTGGTTAAGAGCACTGGCAGCTTTGCAGAGGACCAGGATTCGATTCCCAGCACCCACATGGTGGCATGAACCATCCTTAACTCCAGTTCCAGGGGAATCCAAAGCCCTCTTCTGACCTCCGCAGCATTGCACAGCACAAATGCACTCACATACATGCAGTCAATACACTCATACACATAAAATAAAAATAAAATACTTTTTAAAAAATGCATATGCACACACATACACATGTACACGCACAAAACATTTACTGATGTCATGCTGTATTACTTTTCTGTTGCTGTGACAATATACCATGATCAAGGCACTTAAAGAGAGTTTTGGGGGGCTTATGGTACTTAGAGGGGTAAGAGTCCATCATGGTAGGAAGGCATGCCAACATAGGCGGCCAGAGCAGAGAGCTGAATGTTCACATCTTCAAGCATGCACTAGAATCAGAGAAAGCAAGCTGGAAGTGGAACAAGGCTGTAAATTCTCAAAGCCAGACCCAGAGATATGCTTCCTCCAGCAAGGCCACACGTTCTAAACCTCTGCAAACCTCTGCATATGTTCTAGCCCCACCAACTGGGGCTATATATTCACATACATGAGCCTATAGGAAACATTTCTCATTCAAACCACCACATTCCACTCCTTGGACCCCCAACACTTAGGGGCATATCATAACATAAAAAGCATTAGTCCAGCTTTAAAATTCCCCATAGTCTTTCATAGTCCCAACACTGTTCAAAAGTTCAGTCTCTTCTGAGACTCAAGGCAACTTCTTAACTGTAAGCCCCTGTAAATTCAAAAGACAAATTACATCTTCTACCATATAATGGCACAGAATACAGATTACCATTCTAAAAGGAAGGAACAGGGCATAGTAAGAAAATATGAGACCAAAGCCAGACTGGAACCCAGTAAGGCAAATACCAAATCCTGTAGCTCCATGTCTGACAACTAAGACCTCAGTTTCAAAGGGCTTAGACGGCCCTGTGCCTCTAGCTTTGCTGCTTGCAACATATACCTCTCCCTTGGGCTGGTTCCGCTTTCTGTAGGCAGCTTTTCTTGGCAGATGGCTCATGGCTCTTGCATCTCCAGTATCTTGGGTTCTCCACTGTAACCCAGGCCTCACTTCCACAGATTCACACAATGATTTTCAGGGCTTCTTGTCCTGTTAGGGCCTTCATTACACAGGGACTCCCCTGCTATGTGCTGCCTGGCCTCACCAGCTCTCTGAAACCCAGAGGAAGAATCAACAATCAACTCAGTCTTGCATCTTCCATGTCTTTAAAGCCATTACCATGTGAACAACTCTGTCAAATTCCACTGACAGCTTGGGATGGACCTTGGCCCCCTTCAGTCACATTAGTAGCAGCTTTCCTATGCTGTGGTTTTCTAAGAGCAGAAAACTCCTGAGGCCTTTCCCTTTCACATGTCAGAGGCTTAGCTGGGCAGGGTCTTGCTCTGAGGGTATGCTTTCTGTTGTTCCAGTGTAGATCAGGAGGCTCCTCCTTAATGACTCTAATCTCTATCATTTACAACCTTTTTTTGAGGACATGCCTTGGCTGCAACATACATTTCCCAGCACTCTCTTTTTCTACAAATTATACTTCTTTCTGCCCCAGGTACTCTTTTTTATTGTACACCTACATAAATTGTATCAGTAATAACCAAGTCACAGATTCAACATTAGTCTGTCTTGGGATTTCGTCCACCCATTACTTTTACTTTAGCCTCCAGCAAGTTCTTAGGACTCAGACAGAAAGCAGCCGGATTCTTTGCCAAAATATTTCAGTTGCTGTTTATGTCCTTACTTCCCTCTCCCTCTGAACCATCTTGAGCCAGGCCTCTACTAGAATGGACCATTAAACTCTGTTTATGTTATTCAACTGCTTTTCTAATCCAAAGTTCCAAAGTCTTCCACATTTCTCCAAAAACAACATGGTCATGTTCTTCATAGCAACAACACACTCTCTGGCACCAACTTCTGTATTATTTTTCTGTTGCTGTGATAAAATGCCATGACCAAGGCAACTTGTAGAAAGAAAAGTTTATTTGGACTTGCAGTTCCAGAGTGATGAGTCCATCATGGCAGGGAGGCACAGCGCCAGAGACAGCCAGAGTAGAAAGCTGAGCACCCACATATCACATCTTCTATATAATAGAAGAGAGGGCAAGCTGGAAATGTACCAAGGCTGTGAACTCTCAAGCCAGTCCCCAGTGATGTGCTTCCTCCAACAAGCCCACACCTCATAAACCTCTGCAAAAGCAGCACCAACTGGGATCAAGTATTCAAATACATGAGCCTATTGGGGACATATCTCATTCAAACCACCATACATACTAAGACACTGTGTTCTCAGAAGTGGCAAAACACTTGTCCATTTACTCAATATCTTCTAACCTGAGCAGTCTTTGCTTTTATTTCAGGAGCTTCATTTTGCCCATGTTTTCTTCCACTTAAAAGGAAAACAACAAAAAACATCCACTGGAGGAAGAGTTAATTGGTTCAGATGAAACTGAAGGCAGATTCCTCCACTAGGCAGAAGCAGAGCCTTTTAGAGACGCAGACCACCTGTACAATCACTTCATGCCCACTATTGCCTAAAGTCTAAAACCAAGACAGAAATTGTAATATGTCACAATTTTATGACCTTAGCACCAAAATAAAGACAGCAAATCTAAATGTAGGATAGAAGAGAAAAACAAGGTATAGTGTCTTTACCAAACTATCCCTCTGATCCCAACCTAGGTTTCCATCATACTTACTTCAACACGGAAGGGATCCCTGCCCTCAACCTTTTCATCCCTACTAGCTCAATGCAATGGCAACTCGTGGCACTGTGGTAACAACCATTCAAGGAGAGGGCTCAGCACACGTTATAATACAGCAGAGGAACCTTAAGCACCTCAGTAGAACAAAATGGTACAGTGTGAAGGCAGTGTCGATGGGTGATGTTGAAATGGATCCTTTGCAGCACATTTAGTAAGCATTTACTGCATTTTGTGATGGCCTACTTTAAATAAAGGCAAAATTAAATTTAATTCTTCTTCCCTAGGATCTCACAATCTGAAAAAGACACAGAAAACTGTGGGAGCAGTGACTCTTCCTTTACCTCCTTCTTGATCTTATTGAAGAAAGGATCAGGGACAGTCATGGAAGAAGGTGACTTTGGAACCAGTTCTGTGAGCATGCAGGAGTCTACCAGGAAGAGACAAAAAAGTAGAAACAGAAGGAGCAGAGGAGTGTAGAGTTGGAGGGAGTCCAGTGTGACTCCAAAGTCAGACACTGAGAGACAAGCCTAGAAAGACAGTCCTGGATTCAGCTGAGATGAGCTTAGCACACCAAGCTGAAGAAATTGATGAGCTATGGGAAGGCAGCCAAGAGCTATAAACAGAATGCCATATAATGGGATCTCTTATACATCATGTTGGAGGTCCTAGAAGTTTGAAGGAGGTACGACTCGAATGGAGAAGAGGACTTAGAAGACACAGGGGTGGGGAATGATGTGGTCCTTCTCTGGGGTACTGAATGGTGAGCATTAGAGAAGACACACATCAGAGATGCTTAAAACATTTTTTTCTCTTTAAAAATCATTTCCCCCCAAGCCTTATCTACATAGCACATGATAATTAAAAGTACCAGACTGGTGGAACCAACCTTATTGGATGTTCAACAGCCATAGTTTGAAGCCTATACTAATGTGGTCAGAGGGACTTAAAGGACAGTTTTTGCCCCTTGCCCTCCAAGGTTGACTAAGTTCTGGGGGACTATGGAACATCTCACAAAATGTCCTGTAACTATGGTGAGTCACCTGTCCTCTTGTTCAGGGAGGCCATGGAGACCCAGCGAGATGGACTTGAACCAGTGTCAACTCTACAAAGAGGAGGGTCAACTCAGAAGAAACATCTCACTCATGCTTCCAAGTGAAGCCAAACATATTCGAACAGGACCTTTGACTTATCTTCACATAGGTGGAACTGGTAAAAGAAAAGAACAGGAGCTCCTCCCAAGCCCGTGTGACCCTTGAGGAACAGTTCCTCAAATGACCTTACATGTAAAAATAAATTTATTTATTTGGGCCAACTGTATGGTCTTAAACACTCAAAAAGAAAGTATAATCAAAGAGTAAAGTCATCAGTATATTTATTTAAGAGTTCAAGGGATTACAGTTCCCAGACACTAGGCTAAATCCATATAAAAAATTATTTAGACAATTATTGCTCATTGATGAATTTGTTCCTAACCAGAAACTGCTGCTCAGATGTAAGACTTCAAATCTTGGTCTCCAATACTGTAGTGCCCACCTGTAGCTAAGGAAGACAACCCGCTATTGTTCTAAAATGATGGATAAATTTGTTTTCTCCCCCTATATAGAAGCCTTTGAGAGAGAACAGACACTGCTTCTAACCACTCGAACAGCTATCAAAATACCTGAAAGCAAATCCTGAATCCATCACTCTAGACTCCAGCCTTGGAAGAGAATAGAGAAGTGAGGAGGAACCAATAGAGGGATGGTTTTGGAAGTCTTTATCAAGAAATTCCAATGGACTCTCATATGAAACATTTGAAAATTTCCCTGACTTGTTTCTAGTTCCCTGTCTAGAACTTGTAATGCTAATTACTCTTGTCTTTACTTCTCCTTCATATCTCCTATTCATGATTCAAGGAGTTTCTTTTCCCCCTAGAAGTAAGAGTTATGCAATTTGGGAGTCTTTTAGATAGACCCACTAAGGGGTACTCTAATTTCCTCACCCTGCGTCCCTGTTCAGTATGGAAGAAGCCAGAGCGGTCTGCATCCTGATTCCCTATTGGCAATCAGAAGATGGTGTGATAAGAATAGGAGGTAGGAATTGGCTAGGCAGTTAGGGTAAAAAGACCCCAAAGAAAACTAGCCAGTTTCTTGGCTAAAACTCACAATGTCCTTGGGCCTCTTAGCAACATATGCTGTTCCAAAGGTCAAAAATGTTGAAAATATTTGGGAGCTTTTATCTAATCCTTAAAAGATTTTAGGGTTACCTTTTCAGAGGGGGGAATGTTAGAGTAGCCAAAAGTCCCATAAAAAAAATAAAATAAATAAATCAAAGAAAGAGTACATGAAGTTATCAGAAAAAAGTGATGGGGAGATATGGGAGGAGTAGAGGGGAGGGAGCAGGCATGGATTTGACCAAAACACTATATGCATGTATGAAATTATCAATAAATTATTTATTTTAAAAAAGAAAATACCTCTTACCTATAGTGACCATACCAGGGTCAGTTACAACAAACCATTTTGAGTGCAAGAAGACATTAAAAATGAGGTTAGACATTCTTTTGTTTATTCAAGAAATAATGAACAAAGTTTTATTTGTGATCAGCATACACAAAGCAATATAACAAATTGATTTTATAATTTCACATGCCATTTAATTATTACTCACATTGTATATTATTTGGATTTGCTTCCGTTTTGCTGATCTGTTTTCTAAGCAGAAAATTAACAATAATGAAGCTGTCATTGATTTGGCACTCACCATGCACCAACGCTTCATGTTTCACTGATATTCCTACAAGTGAAGACAGATGTAGTCATTCAGAGAAATAGAGGCTCTGCAAATGTACATAACCTGTCCAGAGTACGAAAAACAAGTGACTGGCAGGGCTGAGACTGCAAATCAAAATCGGTCTCTTCTGGGGCTGGAGAGACGGCTCAGTGGTTAAGAGCACTGGCTGGTCTTGTAGAGGAGCCAGGTTTGATTTCCAGCACCCACATAGCAGCTAACAACCATCTGTAACTCCAGTTCCAGGGGATCCGACGCCCTCTTCTCACCTCCATGGGCACTGCACAACATGGGTGCACTTACACACATGCAGGCAATGCACTCATACACATAAAATAAAATCAATAAAATGATTTTAAAACATTTCTGGCCGTCATGGTGGCCCATAGCTGAGCTCTGCACTCAGCTGAAGCAGGATGCTGGTTTTGAGTTAGCCCCACAGGTAACCTCCCACCACAGCAGCAGGAGAATGCCATCTTGTCCTCAAGCACTTTGACATTGTTTGTACAGTTATCTCCCTTACTAAGTAAATCAAGAATGTGATTGAAAGATCTCAGTAAGAAGCCATCTTTGGCTTATGAAAAGGAAACAAACACTTGATGTACAATAACCCTTTTTATTTTCTTTTCAGATTACTTACTAAAAATACTACACAATTGGCAATATACCCTATTAGTTCTTTGGCACCTAACTTCCAATTGAATTACTTTCACTTTTATATGTAAATAAATTAGCATCTGTTTAACAACACATACACACTCTTAAGTTTAATTATCTCTTCCAATTTTGTTTCCCCACACATCTAATTATAATTGAGCTTTTGAAGTCAAGGTTAGGGAATATATAAAGTCATGATGTGAAGAATTAGTCCAAGTTCAAGAGGGAAACAATATTTCAGATCTGTTCTCTAACCATTGCTGAATATGGATTTTAAGCTTCATTGACCTACCGTATAGTAGCCAGTAACATCAGGTGGCTGTTTCTATATAAATGAATTAGAAACAAACTAAAATTGAAATTTACCTTACTTGGCTGCACTCACCACATTTCAAATGTTCAGCAGCCACCCATGGATAATGGTAACCATATTGGATAGCACAGATACATAAATTTATCACAAAATGTCCTATTGGACAGTCCTGTATAGAAACGATGTCGCAAGAAAGAATTTCACAAGTCAGATAAAAATAAATCAAAATGAACAGCAAGGTCCATTATTTTAAGTCCTGTTTCACAGTTTCGTTCTTCTTGGCAATATCTCCATTTATATTTTCTTTTCAAATTATATATGTATATTAACAAAATAAATTTACCTATGACTATTGTGTTTATAATTCTAAATATAACATAGGGCTGGAGATGTAGCTCAGTGGTAGAATGTTTACCTAGCATGCAGGAGACTCTAGATTCAGTCCCCAGCACTGCAAGCAAATAAAAAGCCCTACATACAAAATAATAATGGTAAACTTATTGAATACTGAATAAATTCAGCAAATGTGCTAAGTGCTTTATTTGAATTAATTCATGTAATCCTTAAGGCAATACTATGCTCATTGTGACAAATTTCAAAACATAAAAATAAAAACTAGAGAGAAAACCACCCTTAACCCAAACCCAGAGATAATCACTGTTGACATTTGTAGCCAGTGCCCTGGTGCACTGCCAGGATCCCAAGACACAACTGTGAGGAACATTGGCGGCTGATGGCTCACAGGTGACTTCCTCCCACAAGCAAGCTGCCTTGTGTGATGGAAACACACTCAAAGCTATGTCCCCTCCCTGGAGGCAACCCAGATCCAATGACTGTGAGCTGTGGCAGTAATAAGGACAGTCCCTCAGTTGGCACAAGGTGAGAGAGCCCAGCTTTACCATTTCAGACGAACCAGGTAAACCCCGTGTAGTAACTGCCCTTCCATTTACCTATTCCTTCACCCAGTCTCGAAGGTGCGATTCCTGGGTGCACCCTCCAACAAACTGCTGGCACGCAGCTGTGTATGCAAGTCTCACAGTCTGTTTCCTGGAAAGCCCAACCAAATGCAGCATTTTAATGTATAAGATCCAAGTTCTGTCTTTCTGCTTGTGTGTGTATAAAAAAATTAAATTTATTTTGCTCCGATAAAAAAAATAAAATAAAGCCAAGTTGTAGAAGTTGATAAATGGGACCAGAGCCACGTTATTAACACAGACGCAGAGCTAACTCTCTGTGGGCTGATTTATAGTTTTTCTGCATCAAATGCAGGTTTGTTCTAAAGCTGTGCATCAATCAGATGGTTACAGCACTTGGGGAAGAAGACATGCTGAGGTTAATGACCATTAGGTACTGATCTTAGCCAAAACTCAGGCTTGAGGAGGAGAAAAGGTTAGGAGACACTCTTTATGTGGGAGTGTATCTAATTCAAACTTTCCAGCAGTCCTCAAGAGTAGACGGAGCAGTGAAATGACATCTTGGGTTATCAAAAAGCATAAAAAGGCCTAGCTCCAGGGAAGGAATCTGAGTCAAACACCCGCCCCAACCCCCATCCCACAGGCCCCAGTACTTTCTAAAAGCCATCCACTGTATGAGGAACAATTCTTGAGCGCTGGTGCTATACTCATTTCACTGCAGTTTTCTTTTCGATTTAAAGGATTGTCAATGGGGGGTAACAATTGAACGTGCACTCAAGTCACCTGCCCCTATGGGCGGTTTCCTGGTGTGCGGTATATGTCTTTTAAATTCTGTTTCTAACGATTTGTATGATCAACACTATCTCCAGTACTGTATGAGCAATCCGCTCCTGATGCCGCAAAGAAAAAGTATCAGCTTGCATAGGCTACCCTAAAGCACTCACTGTTCTCCCTGGGAGATGAGGACTGGTTTCAAGACCAGAGCCTAACTTCGGTCCACTGGGTCAGCATCCAAGCCTCGCCCGTCAGTGCTGACCATGTCGCCTCTTCCCCCACTCCCTCCACCATAGAGAGTGGGTGAAAGGTGGAAGGCGAGCTCCGTACTTTGAGAACCCCTTTCTCGAGAATCTGGGGGCTCCCGGAGCGTGTGCAAAGCCTGCCACGCCCTTCTCTGCCCTGAGCACGCGAAGCCTAGGAGGTTCAGGGTCCAGAGCCTGCAGACCCCGGGGCCTGCAGCTTCTCCCGGGGGGCGCGGCAGGGCGTGGCGGGGGCGGGGCCTGGACAGAGTTGGGGGGAAATCTCCTCCCCCAGTGCAAGGGCGCAGGCGCGGGGTGCGGCGGGTGAAGATGGCGGCGGCGGCGGCGGCGGCGGCAGCTGAGCAGGTCTGTGAACCCCGCGGTGGGCGCGAGCTGGAGGAGCCCAGGGGCCGGGCGAGCCGGCGGGGCCGCGGAGGGTGGGGACCGGGGCTCCGGACCCGTGGGGGCCGGGCTGGGGCTGCGGGGCCGGGTGGCAGGAGCTGTCCGCAGCGGGGATGCTGGCGAAGGCCGGGCGGGACCCTGGGCAGCGGTTCCGGACGGGCGAGGGGAGCTGTCCCTCGACGGGAGAGACTCGGTGTCACCGGCCTGTGGGGCCCCGAGGCGGCAGTGCCAGCCCGAGCCTGCGCTGGGACGTGCGGGCTCCGCTGCCAGGAACGATGCGGATAAAAATAACGTCAGCCCGGGCCGGCAGGCTGCCCGACATCAGCCGAGACGTGGTCAGCTGTTGCCCGGGTGTGGTTGTGTGCACGTCTTGTTTTTGACATGCCTGATGTGCAGACATCCCAGACTTCTCCCTCCCACTTTGATTTTTCTGAGATTCAATCACCAGCATTAAAGTGTCCTCTTGTCCAGCGGGTTTAAAATTACTTTTAAGAAATGCATAGCAAATATGTCCTAGTCTGCATTGTAAACTTGCGACTTAGAATAGTTTGTCTTCTCCCATCAAAATCAACCTGAACTTAAGCATGTACATATGTGTGTGCAAAAGTGTGAGTACATGTTGGTGTATGTAGTTGCTAGAGTGATTTAGTGTAATAAAAAATTGTAGCCACTTCTTAATTGTGGTTTCCCCTTAAAAATTACCTATATGGTAGTTTTTCTTTGAGTTTTAGTCTTCAACGTCATTGAAAAATAAATTGAGTCAAGTTGCTAACATTCATTTTGACCTTTGAGAAATTTTTCTTAGGTGATTAACTTTTTAGAGGCCTGTTAGGTGTATGTTCCTGGAGGACTCGTTCTAAGGGGTAGAAAAAAATAGACATGAAATCGGTCTTAAACTTCTAAACAACTGCAGAACCATTCGTTGCCAAAATAGGAAGGATGCAGATTCATAACAGAATGTAGAGGAATAAGTGCTTGAGACAGAATTGAATATTTGAGGTTGAAATTGTTCCTTGACTTTCCTAATTTACCCCGAAATCAGCCCCTGAGTTAGGCAAGCCTTTTCTCTTCTGCCATGTCTTTTGATGCTCTTGAGATCCTGTTCTTGCTTTATATATAAACGGCGATGTGATCCACTCCTCAGTCTCCAAATTGATGCGTTTGTCTCCAGCCCTGAAGTTAACTTGTCCAAAACTGGATGCATTTTATTCACTTAAAAGGTCTACAGTCATCTGTTCACCTGCCAACCTATACAGAGCAAAGTTAGCTGATGGGAACTCAGGAGAAACACTGGGAATAGTTATCTAGTGTCCTCAAGTTTATATTTGAACAGGGAGCCTTGCTTTCTGTGCCCTGAGAACCAAGAGTTATGTAGCCCCTTCTGCTTGGGGGTCATCATAGACCCCTGTGTCATGCTTATAATCAGCTGGTCTTGGCAGATCTACCTCTCTAAGCTTCTTCCACTTCATCTCCAGAGCCAAGGAAACTGTTGTCAGCACATTCATCTCTAGCTCTTCTACTCCAGTTCATCTCATTTAGGACATAATTCTGCTTCATTGGAAATGTGCTTTGTATTGCTAACCTTTTAAAGCTTCAGTAGGCTCAGTGGATAAAGGCACTTGCCACCAAGCTTGACGACTTATGACCCTGAGTTCAATCCTGGGAACCCACATGATGGAATGAGAGAACCAACTCCCAAAAGTTGTTCTTTAACCTTCTCATGCATGCTGTAGTATGTGTGCCCACACACAGACCTACACATATAATAATAAATAAATAAATAAATAAATAAATAAATAAATAAATGTTAAAAATTCCTTTTCCCAGTGCCCTCAGGATAAAGGCCATGTCTCTTGTAATGCTTTCCTGTTTACTAATCCCTAACCACATCTCTCACTTCCCTTTTTCCCTCATTCCTTTATCTATTCTCTCCACCTACAAAACGTTACCTAAGCTAGTTCCCCCAGAAATGATTTGAACTCAGTCTTCACACTATTTCCTATGCCTAGAATGCCTTTCTCTGCTCTTTTATTTATTTATTTCCTGGAAACTGTATCTGTTCATCTGTTGGGATTGAACTCAAACCTCTACTTTTTAAAGAAAAGTTCACTGAAGCCCAGCCCTCTGAATGGGCTGCGTTCCTCTGCTCTGTCTTTTCATTACTGTGCTACTACAGCACTCGTGTTAAACTGTAGACCCTACTGTTAAATCAGCTCCCTGATGCATAGCCCTATAGCTTACTCATCAGTTTGGAATGCCTGACATGTGGTAGCTATTCAGTAAATATTAAATGCATCAAATTGAAAGTAATAATGTATATGAATTGGCAGAGAAAAAGCGTTTGTCCCCAGCAGGGGAGAATTATGTAAGCCTGAATTGAAATTCTGCCTAACAGGTTTTTTTTCCTCTATTTTGATTTTGTGTTTGTTTGTTTGCTTGCTTGCTTGCTTGAGATAGGGTCTCACACTATAGCCCAGGATAGCCTGGAACTCACTAGGTAGCCCAGGCGGACCTCATAATGTGAGTAATCAGTGCTGAGGTTTGTTACAAGCATGAGCCCATGCCCAGATGCATAAGACTTCCAGGTTGCCCACACTGAAGGTTGTCCCAACCCATAGTATGTCTGTGCTTATTAAAAGACAGCACTCTTTCCTGAGGGTATTTTACTGCTTTGGGTTGAAAACCAATCTAAATGCCTATTTGCTAACTGGTCTTCAGTGTTACATCCCTCTTAGATATTGCAGCTTCATGCATTCCATGACCTGCACAATTGGATTTAGCTATTGGTTTTGAGTAGACTATGTTTCCTTCTACCACTTTGTGAAGCTTCCATTTTCATCAAAATGTAATTCCTTTCTTTTTCCATTGTCCATCAGCCTTCCATCAGCATTAAGATAGCAGACCCTCCCTTATACAACTCTAAGAGGAAGAATGTTTTCACTTTTTCAGGCAAACCTTCCCATCAAGTTTCAGATGAAATGGGTGGGGCCTTACCGTTTAAGGTCATCCCCGCCCACAGTATGCACTGCTTGCTTTCCTCTGCCTTCTCATGTTGTGCTGTTCTCTAAGAGCTTTGGTCTTTACCACTGTGTTAAATTTTTACTGCTATAACAAACACTAGAGATAAACAACATCTAAAACTGTTGTTTGGGCTCACAGTTCTGGAGGTTCCAATTCCTGGTTGGTTGGCTCCATTACTTCTAGGCCTGTGGGAGGCACTATATCAAGGTGGGAATGAATAGTTGAAGTGAGAGGAGTGAGTGGAGGAAAGACCAGAGGGCCACTGTCCCCTTCAGGATTCTTCCCCCACTCACTTAAGGACCTCCAGCTAGGCTCATTGCCTCCCCATAGTGATATACTAGGGAGCAAGCTTTCCCCCATGGACCCTTCAGGAACACATAGGATGCCCCTTGGACTTTTTTCTTCACCTGCTATAAAAATACAGATCTTTCACTAAATTAAGAAGAAGGAAGAGACTAAAAGCTTTCCTCTGACAGCTCACATACTCTTATACTTTTCTCTTTTGGACATAAAAATAGGTGGCATGCCTGCTGACAGGGTTTCAGACTGTCTTCAGCATTCCTTCCTTGCCAATTTGCTATCCAGAATCAGTCTTTGAAGGCCGAGAAGGCACTTTGTGAAAAGTAAGGCCAGCAGTGCTGCATGCTCTTACATTTCTTACAGTTCATGGTACTTCTCACTTTCCAGTGGTCCTGCACATTCCAAGTACCCTGAGACTACCCTACATACTCAGCTTTTCTCCTCCCACACCATACTATTCCCTCCGTACTGTTTTTGAACTGATATTTTCTCATAGTTCTGATTTACCTGTGAACTGAAGACTCCTGAGCCTGCATCACTAATCCTAAACAACTTGCTGTCCAGTCTTAAACTCCCAGTTGCCTTCCAGGCATACAAATTTCTTTTTAAATTAAAGTGAATGTAGCCCAGTATGATGACACAGGTCAGTAATCCCAGCAGTCAGGAGGTAGAGGCAGGAGGATTGCAATTTTGAGCTCATCCTGAACTACATAGCAAGTTCCAGGCCAGACTTGGTTATATAGCAAGACCTGTTTCAAAAAACCAAGGGCCAGTGGTTTAAAAGATGGCTCAGTGGGTAAAGTACTTGCCATGAAAAGCACGAGGACCGGAATTCAAATCCCCAGCACCAAGTACAATCTGGGCAGGTGTGGCAGCCTGACTGTGTAATCCCAGCACTCAGAAGGTTGAGACAGGACATCTTGGAGTAAGCTGGCTAGCTACACTAGCTAAACTGGTGAACTCGGGGTACAGGTAAGAGATCTTATCTTGATATATAAGGTGGAGAGTAGTCAAGGAAGAGACACCCAACATTAACTTCTGGCTAACACACACACACACACACACACACACACACACACACACACGGGGGGGGGGGCGATGTGTAGATTCCTATTAACTACCCAACACTTAGTAAATACAAGATTCTCTCTCTCTCTTTCTCTCTCTCTCTCTCTGTGTGTGTAGAACCTCGCTACAATCGTCTTCTCTTGAAATATCTTTCTTACCTTACTTTATTCCCTCATTTCCTCAAACCTCCATTGCTACAGTATCTACAACAACCTGCTTACATCTGTCAAATTCCCATCTAATATTTAACTGAAACATGGGTCATTTGTGCTCAGAAATCTCCAGTAACTCTCAGCTGGCCAAATATAAAGACTAGAATCTGTGCCCTGCTAAAAGCTTTCTCAGCCTGGCTCCTCTTCCCATCCAGCCTTGTCAAGTCTGACCCACCTGTTCCTCCTGTTCCCCTCACAGCTCCAGGGTGTCTTAACTCTCCCCTTTGAACTCTGCAGTGTGTTTTGCCCGTGATACTGATTGGGCACCCAGACATACAGAGTGCCTTATGGTGTGTGTTTCATGTCCACAAATCAGGTCTGTAATACCTCGAAGATAAGAATTATGGCTTCCTATATTTTTGTTCCAATTTACTTTGTTAGCGTTTAAGGATAAAGTTCTTAATACGTGCCTATTCAGTAAGTGAATTCTCTTACAGCTGTGAAAAAAAAAAAACATGAAAGTTGGGCAGTATCCATTTCTGCTGGTCCTTTTGTGTATATATTACATAAGATTATCATCTAACATGTCACTCAACCGTGGTTATTGTCAGAAGTTCTCAAGTTTTTTGATCCCAGATTATCTTTACACTCTTCTTGTTTGTTTGTTTGTTTGTTTGTTTGTTAGGCTTTTTGTTTGTTAGGCTTTTTTGTTTGGGGTTTTGTTTGTTATTGGTTTGTTTGTTTTGAGACAGCGTTTCCCTCTAGCCCCAGCTGGCCTGGAACTTGCTATGTAGACCAGGCTGGCCTCGATCTTCTAGAGACTCCCTGCCTCTGCCTCCTGAGTGCTGGGATTGAAGGTGTGCGCCACCATGCCTTGGCCTATCTTTACAGTCTTAAAAGCTACCAGTTGTGAGGATTCTATCCATTGGCATTTATCATATTAGAAATTAAACTGAGAAAGTTTGAAAACAGGAAGACTCAAGCAAATATCCCATTAGAGTGATGATGTCATCACACACAGTCATATAGGCTCTGGAAACTCCATTGTACATTCAAAAGAGTGGGAGATTAAAAAGAAAACATCGTATTGTTATTTTTAAAATTATACCTAACATTTCAGAGCCTGAAGAGAGTTCAGTTAACACTCCCCCAACACACATACCTGTCCAACTACCCAGTCTGCACTTTGAAAATTGCTGACCTAGGATAATGCCAGCTTTAGTCAATAGAGTTTAAAGTAGCAAACTGCGTCAATCATTCTAAAATTAGTTCATGTAAATGAAAAGTATATAAGATTTAATAAATAATTAGTAAAAATGCAATGACCCACTTCATATGTATATGTGAGCTCTGCGCAGGAATGAGCTGTGCCTATTATTGACAGTAGAATGACTGAATGCAGAGAGAAAATGTGTTAGCAGATAAAATGCTGATGCCGTTCTTGCCGTTTCTTCATGAAATGTATATCAACAACAAGTTCAGCTTTCTTTAATTATGCATTTGACTTTAATAAATGCATCTGTCTCATGTTCAGCAAAGTTTCAATGGGCCCGTGAAGAAGTCCATGCGTGAGAAGGCTGTGGAGCGAAGGAACGTTAATAAAGAGCATAATAGTAACTTTAAAGCTGGATACATTCCTATCGATGAGGATCGTCTCCATAAGACTGGACTGAGAGGCAGAAAGGGCAATTTAGCCATCTGTGTGATTATCCTCCTGTTCATCCTTGCCGTCATCAATTTACTTGTGAGTATATAGGGCCGAACATTCCCGTTTCAGTTACCACAGGGGGATTTTCATCTGTTTGTAGTGACTCCATCGACTTTACTGTATAATTTGTTTGGGGACTGTCTTGTTTTCTGCTTCTCTATACATGTTT
>NW_008336056.1:7318-58139 GCF_000622305.1 Nannospalax galili | reverse complement strand
CCAGTGAGAGAATATCTTTATATATTAATCTCATCTAGGAATATTGAACTCTTCCCTTTAAAGGACTTGTTTTTATAATGGGAGAGTAAACTCAGTGGAAAAGAACTTTGCTGTGGTTTTATTGCCTTTTCCTCCCCTAAAAAGTACAATTCTCTTTTCATTTGATGTTTCCTGCATGTTGTTTTGCCTCTTTGGATACATTTTTTAAATGTAAGCTCATTAATGGCAGTTAGCACTTGTGTTTTGTAGTCTTAAATCCCTGTTGCCAAGATTGAAAGGCTCCAGTAGGCTGATTCACAGTGCCGAACACCTGGCCTGTTGCCCTTTCTCGAGATATTTACTTTTTTGGTTTTATTTAATTTTTTTACATGTATGAATGTTTTGTGTGCATGTGTTTAAGTGTGCCCATGAATGCAGTGCTCATGGAGACCAGAAGAGGCTGTTGGATCCTCTGGGACTGGATTTACAATGGTTATTAGTCACCATATGGGTGCTGGGAACCAAACCTGGGTCCTCTATAAGAGCAGCCAGTACTCTTAATCCCTGAGCCAGCTCTCCAACCCCAATATTTACTTTTTTGAGAAAAGGCTTTTTAATCTGAGATTGTGACTCTGGCAGTTAATACTGGAACCTTCTGGCATGTGTATACACTGATGTTCTCAGAGAATGATGGACATAACTAAGAAATTTGTTCAAAAGTGATTCCATTGTTATTTTTTCTTCTGAGCAAACCTTTGTGTTTTATGTACACCTAAAATGCTTGTGTCTGTCTTTACTAAGGCCAGTAAGAGCTAGTACACACTTTATAGACAGCATCACAAAGAGCTTAACTAGGATCATGGATTCTGAATTTATTTTGCCTTATAAATTTGTTTTATGGGAGATTTCTGGTTAAGATGACAAAGCAAAGACATTTGTGTCTTCATCTCCAAGAAGCTTATTCCAAGGTAACAATGTCACGAAGCATAAATATCTTTGAAGAGAGTAGGGAACAACTGAAATCCTAACATAATTTAGAAGAAAAAATAGGAAGATTGGCAAATAACTTCTCAGAAGAAAGAGATCATGTGCGATCTCTCATTGGCCTGGAGCTCACCAATTAGGCTAGGCTGGAATTAAAGGTGTGCACCATCAAGCTTGGCCTAAGATTTTTATTATTTGTGTGTGTGTGTGTGTGTGTGTGTGTGTGTGTGTGTGTGTGTTTGAGAGAGAGTTGGCCGTGGGTCACAGGCTTTGTTGGTAAGGTGCCTTGCAGAACTCTGAAAAGCCTCAAGAGTTAGGGAACAAGGACCTTGGAAATCAGGAGCAAGACAGGAACTGAAATAGAAGAATGGTTTGACTTCACTAGTGAAATGCCCAGGACCTCCCCTCCCAGCCAGTAGCTAACCAACTTCCCTGTCTAACCTCTGCTAAACCATGTGTGTCCAGACGCCCTGGACTATTGTGCAAAGGAATGCAAGATGAGTTTCCATTCTGAAAGCAGGGCAGCCTGGCACTGAGCACTGAGGCTTCCTTTCCCATCCACCCTACCTTCATCCTCCACTTCCAGCTCACGCAGCAGGCAAGAGGTAAAGGAGCCCTCTCTGGAGAGCTGGAGCACCTGGAGCAAGGACGTGACAACAGGGACATTTAACAGGGCCCAGTGAAGAAGCCTGTCTTCTCTACTGGGAAGCCTGCAACTCATAAGCAGAAAGTTCCTTATGAGCTGATTGTGGTGACACAGGCTGGTAGAATACCCTGAAGGGGCAGAGGCAAGAGGATCATGACAGTTATCTAAAGACTTTTTGCAGTGTTAAGTATGTGCACCGTGCCAGGGACCAATAATAGATTTTCAAAAACAGCTGTAAAAATTGAAAACTGATAGAGACCAAAACACCCAACCATGGTGGAAAATAGAAACTCAAGAAGATAAGACTATGTGGTGAATGACAGAAAACAAAAACCCA
This sequence comes from Nannospalax galili, assembly GCF_000622305.1. Classification (NCBI taxonomy): domain Eukaryota; kingdom Metazoa; phylum Chordata; class Mammalia; order Rodentia; family Spalacidae; genus Nannospalax; species Nannospalax galili. The sequence continues at coordinate 56,193 of NW_008336056.1, read as the reverse complement.
CAAAGCCGTAGTGGCACACACCTGTAAACCCAGCACTTGGGAGTCAGAGGCAGGAGCATCAGGAGTTCAAAGCCAGTCTTGGATGTCTAGTGAGTTAGAGGCCAGCCTGGGCTACATGAGACCCTGTAAAAACAAAAAGAACTTCCTAAAACTAAACTAAGCCTCTTCAGAGAAGTAGGATATTAAATCCATGAAACAAGAATAACATGGCATTTCAGTGGTGCCATTAGAGAATAATGAAGAAGTCATAGAAATATACACACAAGGGGAAAGATGGACGGATACTGGAAAGTAGATAAAAGGAGCTCTGACCAAAGGTAACAAAATTACAGAATCAGTCTGGGAGCTTTCTGTTAAAATGAGATTCAGAAAGTGAAAATAGAAAAACACTGAAGGAAAGTTATCAAATCAAATTAAGAAAATTCTCTAGAAAAAAATTGAAAACCTACCATTCTGAATTCAGCATAATACATTCAAAAAAGAGACCAGGCTAACACTGTAAATTTTAAGAAAACCAGGAATAAAGAAAAGATACAAAATGTTCTAGAGAGGAGAGAAATATGCTGTATATGAAGAGTATAGAATCAGAGTGGCCTGGACCAGTCATGAGCATTGGAAACGGGAAAATAATAAAACTGTGACCTTCAGAGTTAAAGTCTTAGAAAGTGTACCTAGGCAGTGTGCCAATCCGTTCAATGGGAGGGATTATAAACACATGCTTTTACTGTGTACACACACCAAACATTTTTACTTCTCATGCATTGTTTCTAAGGAAGACACTGCTCTACCAAAAGAAAGCACTAAAGCAGTAAAGGCAGGAATACAGGAAACTAGGCACCTTTAATGAGAGAAAGACAACCTCAAAGGGGAGGAAAAGTTCACAGTTAACAGCTGTGCGGGCAGCCAAGAGCCTCTCCAGTCCTGAGCAAGCAGAAAGATGGGGCCCTGGAAGAGTAACTGGAAAAGAAGACAGAGGTAATCTGGGAAGCTTGGACTTGTAGAGCATTTTATTGAATGATTTACATAAATATAGAAAGGTTTGAGATTTAGTTAGATTTTTCAAGGTACGAAGCAAAAGCCAGGCATGATGGTGCATACCTTTAATCCCAGCACTTTGGAGGCAGAGGTAGGTGCATCTCTGTGAAATCAAGGCCAGCATGGTCTACATGGGGAGTATCAGGACAGTTGGGGGCTACTGGGAGACTGAAAAAAAAAAAAGGAAAAAGAAGCAAAGCAAATGAAAAAAAATTAAACTGCCAGACATAAGTATAATAAATTAATTAATCACAGTAAAGTGTTTGGTGCAACCGTATACAATATTTATGTGGCCATAATACTGAAAATACTGAACACAGATTTAAGCAAAATTGAGATTGAAGCTGGGAGAGAAGAGATGTAACAATGGCTAACATTATTACCTACTAACATGGGAAATTAGTAGATACAGTTTTAAGTTGTTGAAGAAATAATAGCATGCATATATTATTTAGAAGTATGGAGAGAGATTTTGGATAAAATAGCTACAATTGTTGAAAGGCTTTAGGGAACCAGACGTTGTACGAATAGGAAAAAAATGAGACTGCTGTTTATCATAGATTTAGTACTTTGATTAAAAATAGCATTTTATAAGTAGAACACCTATAAATATGTTCATCTCATGGGTTAAATATTCTAGAAGGTCTTGTCTTTCTTATGATCTTTCCTGTTTGTTTTCTAGGTGTAGCAAGTATATGCTGCCTATTTACAGTGGGCATGAACTCTTTTTCAGATAACTCTTGTCATCTGGGCTGTGATTCGAATTGGACCAAATGGCTGTGACAGCATGGAGTTTCATGAAAGCGGTCTACTTCGCTTTAAGCAGGTGTCTGACATGGGAGTGATCCATCCTCTTTATAAGAGCACAGTAGGAGGCAGGCGGAATGAGAACTTGGTCATCACTGGCAATAACCAGCCGGTAAGTTTCCACACTAATCAAGTATGTAGATGGTAAAGGGGCAGTAGTCAGCAATTCTTCATGAAAACCTAGAGCTTTCCTTTAGAAAAAATTAATATTCATTATGTATTCATAAATGTATCCAATATTCATAAATATTCAACATTTGATAATGTTGCCTTTATGATCTATTTGTAGAGTTAGTACTTAATATTCTAGATTTTGTTCAGTGGGAGCATTGACTGTTGTAATTAGTATAAGAATAGATAGATCATTCCTTTCTGTGTTAAGAAGCCTTTATAAAAGCTTTAGAAAGGCCAGATTCTGAGAATCTGGAAGAGAAATGCCACACAGGTCAGTGACAAGTGATGCCAAGCATCTGCTAAGACAGACTTTTAACTGAGTGAAACCTCAAGGGTTATCTTGGGCCTTGAACCACATTCCTATGACCTATGTTTTTGTGCACTCAGTCACATAATAATATGAATGTATAAGCCTTCATTTTAAAGTTGTATATTGCACAGTTTTATGGGGAAGTGTTTGGAGTTAGACTTTTGCTGTTGTCATGTTTTATAGTGTTCTTAAAAATACCACTCTTCATGAAGTCGTTAGTAGTTTTCTTTGAAAACATATTCACAATAAAGTACTTTTCTGAAGATTGTTTTTCAGCAAGGGACAACAAAGCTCAGTGTAGAAAAGAACAAAACTTCTATTACGAGTGACATCGGTATGCAGTTTTTCGACCCAAGAACACAAAATATCTTATTCAGCACAGACTATGAAGCTCATGAGTTTCATCTGCCAAGTGGAGTGAAAAGTTTGAATGTTCAAAAAGCATCAACTGAAAGGGTATGTTTTATTGTTTTCACATTACTAATGGAGAATGATTGTCTGAAACTATCCAGTGGGAGAGACAGTGGCTTGTAAGAACATGCTCCAGAACACTCTAGCCTGCGTGAGTGTTAGCTGGTTCTCGCTTTCATATTAATTCCCACATTTATGAAATCTCATGGTTGGAACTTTCATTTCTATACCTATGATAATAATTCTCACATTGATGAATTGTTTTTTATATTTGTCTAAATTTTTAGATTACCAGTAATGCAACCAGTGATTTAAACATAAAAGTTGATGGGCGTGCTATTGTGCGTGGAAATGAAGGTGTATTCATTATGGGCAAAACCATCGAATTTCACATGGGTGGAAATATGGAGTTGAAGGCTGTGAGTATTTTTTAAAGAATTTAAGATAATTGTTAGGTTCTTTGATACATAAATCTATATGTGGAATAGTATATAATTATTTTAAATGATTATTTTTTGTTATGGTGAAATGTTCTAAATGTGTTGTGAAGAGAAAGTTATAAAATAACTTATGAATTATCCCACTTCTTTCAGAACATATTAACGTTTATGACAATCTGGAAGGATTTAGTAAAATGTCAACACCCTGGAACTGGAGTTACAGGTTGTAAGCCTCCTGATATGAATACTGGGAACTGAACCCTGGTCCTCTGCAAAAGTAGCAAATGCTTTTCAAGACCCATATGAAACAGGGAAAAAGAGGTCCTAGAGGGTTCTTAGTCTCATTCATAAAATAATTAATAATGGACCCAAATGGAAGCTTTTAGGGCAATTTTATTAGAATTTTAAGGAAAATCCTCAGAGGGCAGGGGAGCTGGTAATCAGCTCCCTTGGGGAGGAAAATGGAGGGGTGAAGGAAAGAAAGCCATGAAGCCTTGCAGGTTTAGAGCCTGCATTGAGGTCAGACATGTGGCTGATTGGTAGCCACATGGCAGGGAGAAGGAAGTTTCAGAGAAAAAGTAAAGAAATACAAGATTCTAGGGCAGCCCAAAGTATTAAAGAAAGCATGGTTAGAAAAGGGATATGAAGAAGAAAAGGAGAGATTACACTTTCTGAAGAATTCAGAAACATGGGAAGACTTACAGAGACCTACATGCCTGTGGCCAGTCCAGAAACTCTGGGAGGCAGGAAAAGTCACCGTCTCATTAACGCACTAGGTATTCTGCCTATCTATTTAGCATAACTTAAGGCAAACCTGCCTGCCTAGGGGTGATGCTATGACCAGATGATTGACCAGTGAAACTGGAAATGTGTGTCTTTCAACAGGTATACTAGAGATTTTATAGTCTTGACCAGTTCATCTATGGAGTTATTTGCTCCTCTAACACATACAAACTCAAACCAGACAAAAACCAACAGAGAACTGGAGAAATGTGCAGGAGGCCCAGTCCTTAGCAGAGGAACTATTGGCAGCTGATCACTGCTGGGTCAGGGATCAGCTGACCTAGCAGTAACATGTAAGGTACATATTGGTCTTCTTTAAGGGAGAGACTCTAAATAGGTTGACCAGGCTTCCAGCGGATGAGCTCACACCGAGGGACATCTGGGTACACAAACTTGACTCGATAGGCTTCAACATATATCACAGAATGTATGAAACCTAGTGAGCAGGCTATGGGGAGTGTAGGTAGGGAAAGGGTCTAAATATGATTAAGATCTATTGTAGGAAATTAAAAAATACAATAAAAATATATATTGAAAAAGTGAAACTTTTGGGGAAAAAAAGAGCAGCAAGTGCTCCTAACTGCTAGATCTCTCCAGCCTCCTCATTTTTATCTTTAACTGACATGTAATGTACATATTTTTGGGGTACATTGTTTTCATATATGATTAAATTTGAGTAATTTAATTAGCCTATCACTAATCTCATATTTACCATTTCTTTAAGAGCATTCAAAATAATCTCTCACGCCTATTTTTAAATGTAAAAATACTGTTAACTTTAGTCACCCTTCACCAATTACAGTTTCTTGAAATTGCTTAAAAAACAATTTAAAGAGAGTAAAATTAAATGACCACAAGATGGCGGCATTGGAACAAATGGAAAATGGGTTCCTTAAACATCATATATTCTGAACCGGGGTGAGTGTCTATTCTGAAAATTTGGATTAAGGATTCTCAGCCAGTAAAGTCTATGCAAATATTCCAAAATAAAAATAATCAGCTCAGAAGTCTGAAATAGTTATAGTCCCAGGCACTTCAGATAAGAGCTACTTACTCACCCTGACTGCCGCTGCATAACAAATCAGCCATTTCTGCTACTTTACAGCACTCTGTAAGTCCCTCCCTAGATGACTGGCACATTTGGAACTTCTGCCTTGACATCTCCTCTGAACCAGGATTCCCTTACCCAGCTACCTGCTTCCCTTCTCCACTTCCTTATCTGCCAGGCATCTGAAGTCTAGCCAGTCTAAAATCTTGGTGTCCTGGCTCCTCCCCAAACATGGATTTATCAGTGCTCCTCTCCTGTAAACCATTAGTCCAGCAGCAAACCCAGCTCCACCTGCAGAGGCCGTGCAGAGCCTAGCTGCTCACTCCTCCACCATCATCACCACGGCATAACTGCCATCATTTTCTGCCTGGATGTTAGAACAGCCTCCTGACTAGCCTTCACTGTCTAACCCTCATGCTGTAGTCTTTGCTCTGCCCAGCAGCCAGTGGCCTCATTTTAGTTATTTGGGGTTTTTTTGTTTGTTTGGGGATTTTGTTTTTGTTTTTGTTTTGAGACAAAATTTCCCTGTAGCCCCACCTGGCCTGGAACTTTCACTACACCTGGCTTAGTTTTTTTCGTTTGTTTGATGACCAAAGTAGGATCTGAATTTTTTTTTTTTTTTTTTTTTTTTGAGATAGGTCTCAGCATGCACCCCCAGGCTGGCCTAAACTCAAGATGCTTCTGCCTCAGCCTCCCAGTGCTGGGATTGTAGAATGCTAGGCTTACAGGCATCTGCTACCATATCTGGTTCAGAGTGACCTTTCAAAAACATCACATCACTTCCATCATCCTATCACCCTCTAAACGGTTTCCCTTCAAATTCCAAGTAAAATCCAAAGTCCATTCTCCATATTTACAGGTCTGATCCCTCATGTCCTACCAGTAGCCCCTTTACCCTGTGTGTTTCAACCATGCTGACCTCCTTATGCCAGGCACATCTTCACTGGGGGCCCTTTGCACACAGTATCCTCTACTCTGAATACCCTTCCCCAGTTATCTACGTGCCCCACCCCCTCACTTCTTAGTTTCTGTTGGAATGTGACCCTTATCAGAGAAACCTTGTCTGACTTCCCTGTGTGTAAAATAGTACCTGGCCATCCTCTGCTTCTGTTTGTTTTTCCCCATAACATTTTCCCATCTGATGTCCTATAGATTCTATCTGTTCATGGGTTTATTGTCTGTTCTACTCCATTAAGTGTCACTCTGTGAGAACTTGGTCTTTGAGCATTTTATTTACTGCTGTATCCTAGCTCCTAGGATGGTGTGTGATGGCTATTTAGTAATTAGTTGTTGAGTGGGAAGGAAGGAAAGAGGGGAAGGAGGAAGACAGGCAGAGATAGGAGGCCGGGGAGATGGCTCAGCTGGCGAGTTGCTTGCCACATGAGGATGTGAGTTCAGATCCCCAGCACTCATATAAAACACTGGGCACAGCAGTGGTGCATGCCTGTAATTCTTGCAATGGGAATGCAGACATAAGTGGATAAGACCGCCTAGCCAAATGGCTGAACTCCAAGATCAGTGAGAGACTGTCTCAAAAACATGATAGAAAGCAATTGAGAGAGTCGAAGTCTACCTCTAGGCTGTACATGCACATGTGTACAACACACACAAACATGTGTTTACACAGAGAGAGAGAGACAGAGAGACAGAGACATAAGATCCTACCATATAAGAATGTGTCTGGAGCTGTGGCTTTGAAGAAGAGATCTTCAGATAGTTCCTTTGAAAGCCTGCTCTAAAATTATATGATTTTAATCTTTAATTGAATTTCTATTAATTAAAATTAGTTTCCTCTAAGAGAAAAACAGTCTATCTTCAGAATGTCAACATCAGTTAGTAACTTCCAATTCTCTTAGGAGTTAAAAGTGAAAATAACATGAGACTCTGTCAACATCAATCTTACAGTGCACAGGTATTTGGATGTGATTTCAACTAGTAATTGCAAGCTTTGTTGCAGGTTTGTTGACATGCAGGATGGGCTGACTAAACAGAGGAGTCACTGGTTGAATCTCAGTGTCTGTTTTGGTTTTGTTGTTGTCATAAATTGTTTTGGTCATCACTTACTCTCTCTGTGCCTTCTTTCCATGTTAACATTCCAGTAAGTTTTGTTTAGTTTAATAACTTTCTTCTGTACCTATGTGGAGGTAACTAAATCATATTATCCTCATAGGAAAACAGTATCATCCTCAATGGAACTGTCATGGTCAGCCCAACTCGTCTACCCAGTTCCTCCAGTGAGGACCAGTCTGGGAGTGGTGACTGGGTGCGCTACAAGCTCTGCATGTGTGCTGATGGGACTCTCTTCAAAGTACAAGTAACAGGCCACAACATGGGCTGCCAGGTCTCAGACAACCCTTGTGGAAATACTCATTAGAAGACACCTATAAGTCAATATGTTCTGATCTCAACTTGACCTTTTCTTTTTTAAGAATGCATGTAAACCGTGTTTCTACAGTTTGCGATAACTCACTGTAATATTTTAACTGGAGAGTACTACTGTATTATGTGCCCTCCATATTTAAGATATGTTTTATTAAGATGCACTGATCTTCAAAGGACAGTACTATTATGAGGCATTAATAAAATCAAAATTAATGTTTGAGGTGTTTTTAACATCCTGCTATCTCTTGCTGAAGCCACTGTGAAGACTCACTCTAGGTAAGCTTCTGGTCATTTATAATGAGGATAGACTCACTAATAGAGATGTTTTGAGGGTCCAGCATCACTGTTTCATGCTCTGTCTTTTGGCTTCTAAAAGGAAGCACACAGTTTTTTAGTGCATTAACTGAAGCCATGCTTTCACATTCAACTCATTAAAGAATTTTTATACATGTGAGGTCATGTGAAACTATGGTTCCTTAGTTTTGCCCTAAAGAAATACTCTGTCATGCAATGTTTACTTGAAATTATGACACATAGTGTTTGCAATGTGTAGACATTAGAACACAATCTCAGTTTTAACTTTTAAGTAATAACAGTAGCTGTCCTTTATCAAGCATCTTGCCAGGTGTTGTCCTAGGCATTGCACGCTTCATTTCCTGAATTCTTACTGCACCTCTACAAGTATTATTATCCCAGCTTTACTCATTAGGAAACTGAAGATCAGAGAAGTTAAGAAACCTGCCTAACATCACATAGTAAAGAGTGGTCTTGGGATTGGAATTCAGGCTCAATTCCAACCTTGATGTACCTGATTCCAAATGCTGTGTTCTTTTTTACTATCCGCACTGAACTTTCAGTTATTTAAAACTCTAGAAAGATGAAAAAGCCTAATTCAGACTTACCTAGTAAGGTAGGAATCAAACAAAATAAGTGTGCTATTCTAGTTCAAAGACAAATCTGTTAGCAAAAAAGTGACCAATCACTGTTAGATTTTAAACTATCTTGAGCTAGTTTAAGCTAATTCTATAGACAGGTCCACTTGATCCCGTTGGCACACTGGAGCATCTGAATGGGTTACAGAAAGACCAGGGTATTTTGCCCTTAGCCCTGGGCAGCTCAGTGTAAAGTGGGGAGGCCATAGCCCTGACAGGCTCTGCTGCTCAGGAACAGCCTGATTTGTTTTCTCCAGTGTCCCATGCCCATACCAATATCACCCTTTTAAAGTGTGCTATGCCTAGAATCTAAGTCAGTATACACTGGACTAAAGGTGCCAATGCAGGAGATGATGCAGCTAAATATAAAACTTTACCTCTGCTCCTCATGTCACTGTCTCATTGTGATTATTTACAGCCCTCAAGTCAGTTGATTCTTAGCATATTTAATACTTGAGTTGAAAGGAATTCTCTGATAATTCTCTGATATTACTGAAATACACAGGATCAGGGGTAGAACTCAGCATACATGGCTGTAAAATAGACAGTAAGCCAGTACCCTAGGCCCAGCCTGCACTAAAAGGCAACTGTATTCCATCATGGTCAGTTAGAATTGTATGGATGAGAAAATCAATGCACAAAACAATTTGTACTCAATATTGCTGACTCTGTCTAAAGAAAAACTGAATACCTCAGAGATTGTGAACTCAGTAAGTCAGGTTGAACTAAGAATTGACTTGTGACCTGACACTGAGTAGTTTTTTTAAATGAAGAGAGACAGTGAGATTTATACCTCTGGATATATTCAGTATCACTTAATACATAACTGATACTCAAAAAAGAACATTTGAATTCTCACTTCCATGTTCAGTGTGTTTTTAAATTGTACATTTGTTACTTGTGTTTTCTATTTAGATTGTTTTGAGAGTTTCTCTAAATAAATATTTTTACTAAAACCACAGAACACTATATTACAAAGTATTATTTATTAAATGCAGTTCATGAAAAAAGAATCTATTTTAGTGTCTCCTTGAGAAATACTTGTGTTTGTGATGCATCACCATTGGTCACTTTGACATGAGAAAACATTTTGATGCTTTATAAAACGGGCTGTTCCTGGGTATAGGCATCTTAGGATGTACGGCAGGCAGCCCCTGCCTTTCCATGAACTGTAGACCTGGAAATTTCACTGGGAAGCATGCCAAGAACAAACACCCCCTTCATCTGTGACCTCCCTGATTCGCAGTAAAACCTCAGCAGCTCAGTTTGGCCACCAGAGGGTAGTTTTACACCAATGGAAAATGTTCTGTTCCTTTCCCTGACTTGGGGGAGGTGAATGACAAGTGGGAGGAAGCAAATGATGGAGGAACAAAGGCATTGCTTGTTCAAGGACAGTTTTCTAGAAGTGAGGAGCAATGCAAGGAGGGGCAAAAGAAATACAGAATTCCTTAGAGAATGTCCAGTGGGCAGAGGGGAAAAATACAAGGAGCTACCATACATCACCTGCAATATTTTAAATTATACTTACTGGTAATCTTGTTGCATTGTGAAAAAAGCAAAATAAACTTTGTGCCGTCATTTTAGTGATGAAAGGTGGAACGTCTACCTGGTTTTGAATGAGTATTTTTAAGGGCGTTAAAATCACTGTGCTAAACTTGACACAGAGACCATTGAAATGCTAATCATTGTAGTAATCTTTTGAATGTTGTCGAGAGAGCCAAAGGTTACAAGTTATGCCATATGAAAATAAACATATAAATGTGCTTCAGATTGCTAGCTTGAGTTTCAGTTTCAGTTTATGGTAACTTGATGACCTCTGTTTACAATAAAAAATTATTTGAAATTTGTTGGCAATTTCATAATGACTATGTACTGACAAGCTTCTTTATCATGAACACAGTGAACTGGAACATGGCTGGAAAATGGGGCACTGTGATCTGTTTGTATAATCTCTGGAGTCAGGGGTAGAAAACTGCATTCTAATGTAGGTAGTCCTACTCTCTGTGCCTTACAGAAGCCTCTCCCCAGTGTCCCAGGGGAGCATGCACACTCATTGTGGCACTAGTCAGAGATGAAAGGGCTGGTCGCAGAGCTGGCACAGGGTTAAGATGGGTGGAGTCCTGAGAACTCGGGTCTAAAATCCCCACCTGCCTAGATCCAGCTATAGAAGATCTGGAAATCACCCACGGCTCCTAAGGTATGCCTCAGGAGCATGTCCTTTCTGCAACTCGTCCTCACCCAAAGAACCTCTCTTGCTTTTTTCCTCCTCTTTTTCTAAATTCTTAAAGTAGAATGAATTTTCATTTCTTCTCTACCTTGGTTCGTCCTATTACCATCCTCCCTCTCACTCTCTGGTACATGCATGTCTGTATCTCTGTTCTAACTTCTGTTTCTAGCTGCTTCCTCACACTTCAGTTTGACTATGACTACTGAAAGACTTACATTCTACTTCATTGTTTCTACTTTCCTCCGGAGTTTTGCTTTGGAGTTCTCGGTGGTTTCTTACCTGATGCATCGACCTTGGCATGTTATATAAACAAGGTTTCTTCACACATTAATACTTTTCATTTTAAATCTAAATTTCTCCTAATCTAGCTGTTTGGAACTCAAATCTATTCATATACCAGTCTTTTCAAACTGGAAAGAGCCAGACTATAAAAATGTTTCATTTATAACCCTTAAAGCGATTTTTTTAACCACATCTTTCTGTTCAGCACTGCAAAGTAATGTGTGTATTTCTGATAGCTGCATATTTTTCCCTCATGTTGCATTAGCTTGACATACAATTCTGTGCATACTGGCTGCAGCTTTAATGTTGAAACAAATCTATCTCTGGGAAAACAAACTCAGTTTCTGGTATTGCATAAAGGGTACACTATAAATCACTGCTTGTTGTAGGGCACCTTTGCAGTTATGTACCTAAATTTAGATGCCCTCTGAGGAATGGGAGAATTGACTTTGTATGAAACAAAATTTAAAAGTTGCATTTAGAATGTCCTTTGAGCCGCACATTCAGTCATACAACAGAGTATAGTCAGTGACAGGCTCCAGAATGTTAAAACTATGAAACACAGATGTGTTGACAGGGGGTCATTACCTTCTTTTTGCTTATGAAACAGACACAAAACAGTGTGGGATGGTATTGACATACTGTCAAATTAGATGTTACTGTACGCATTTGTTCTTTCAATATTTACTGAAAGTGAAATATTTGTGAAAGTGAAAGACAAAATAGAGGCTAGAGCAGAGAAGAGGTTTTCAGGCCCTAGGAATTGAGACTGACAGGTGTATAGGATTCAGACTGGGGAGGGGAAAGGCATTAGTCTTGGAACTAATAGGAGAGGAGTGGTTTTTAGTATGAGGCAAACATAGTTCTTTGCCTGTGCCACATCTTGCAATTACTCCACATGAATTTATCAAATATGTCTCATTGGGCTAACTAGATTATGTGGAGATTTTGAAGGAGAGAAATACATAAATAAAATGGTATTATGGAAAAATAATCCTTATGAGTCGCCTACAGTGGAAAAACCACAAAAGACAAGCTTTGGTTCTAGTCATAAAATAATCAAGCATTTCCTTTGTGCCTTGCCCTTTCTATTGCTACGGGAGGTTCACAGTTTAGTGTAACTGTGTCACTCATGTGATAAACCACATGCCAGTGTTGTAGATAAGTATAAGACTTTGCCCCATACTAATAACTAGCAGCAGGATGGAAAAGTGTTTCCTGTGGCTAAGTTTGACTCATTCAAAGCAGACTACAAGCTGAACACTACTGGGAAAACAAATGCAGAGGTGAGGGTTTGATAAATATGTATTTTCTGAAAGAGGGCACCTTTCTTCTAAACTGTTCATAAATGAAATTTTATTCTATAACCTTACCTTTTGGGTAGCAACCTTTCAATTCCCCAGTTCCTAAGAAATCAAATGTTCACTTGAATTGGCAAGGAAATCAGAATAGTTCCTAAATCTTAAATTGAAAATGAAAATTTCTGTTGCTTATTTTTTTTTACATATGCTATTTTGAATGAGTCAATTTATTTTTCTTTTCTATAGGCATTATGAAAAATCTCTACTTCCAAGTTACTGCCATAGTTATAGGGCTTTGCTTTATGGGAAAAACAACAAATCTATCGAGAAAAAGCAATATTTTCCTCAGTTCTGAGTGCCAGTGGGATAGGTATCTTCTGGCAAACCGTTCGACAGGACACACACCACAGACAGCAGACACAGCAGACATAAGCTTCTGTTTCTGTAGCGTTCTCTTCCAGTCTTACACCAAAAAAGAATGGAAAATAAAGCACCTGAGCCTCAGTAACAACCTCATATCAAAAATGACCTTAAGCTCTTTTGCATATTTGCACTTGTTGGAAATACTGAACCTCAGCAACAATGGCATGCGCTCTCTCTCAGTGGATCTACCCCTGCCTCCCTCCTCAGGAAGAAAGCACCACAGAACCAACTTCTACAATGGATTCCCACATCTAAAGGTGCTAATTCTTCAAAGAAATAGACTCAGTGGCACTCCCAAGGGTGAGTAATTTTTAAAGATGAATGAGACAGAGAAACAATGAGTGTGTGGAGACTGGTGTTTTATGTCAACAAGAATGCCATATTTCTTTTCTGTTTCAAGGAAGTGGCTGAAAGCAAAGTAATTTGATCAGAACAAATACAATAAAGGAGTTTCCTAGTGGCACTGCAAGTTAAAAAGTGAGTGGGACTCGTAGTCAATTTTATCTCCCATTTGTACTTCCTAGAGGCACTAGGAAGTATTTAAGTGCTAAATAATAATATATATTAAAGCTATTTGTTTTGTTGCATATTTTTAATATGGTAAAGCATTGAGAAATAACTAATATGAATTTTTTCTATTTCTTTTTCCTTTTCTTTTTTGATATAATTTTATTGAATTTTTGTAGATCTCATACAATATACCTTAAACATATTTAGACCTCCCCCTTCCCTATCTGTATTTCCCCATAACCTGCCTACAGGACTTCATGCATTTTGTCATATGTGTTAAGGCCTATCAAGTCAAGTTCATGTACCCAGATGTCCCTCAGTATGAGTTCATATACTGAAGCCTGTTCAGCCTGTCTAGTATCTGCCTGAAAGAAGATCAACTCTCCCTCACCCAGCAGTGATCAGCTGCCAACAGTTACTCACCAAAGTTGTGGCCTCCTGTTCATCTTCCCAGTACTATGCTGGATTTTTAAGTCTGATTGAATATACAAGGGTCTTGTGCATGCTGTCACCATTGCTGTAAGTTCATATGAGCAAGGTCCCAGGAGCCTGTAAGGCTCTGTTTCCTTATGGTCATGCAGCTCCTAATATGGATATTTTTATATATAATATAATTCAAATCAAATATATTATCATATTTACAATATTTTTTCCTTCTTGGAATGCATTTTGCCTCTCTTAGTGAGTTGTCCTGCAAATGTAGACCAGAAATATGTCAATATTATATATTTGTATGTGAACTTTTCTACTATCAAATCAGAATTTCTTACCACAATTTAAGAAGCTGGGTCCTAGAGATACCACCCTCTGCTGTCTGGAACAATGTAGTGCTGAGCCCCAGTGAGGGTGATTTCAGGGGCACATATAATAGTTTTTCCTTGACTTTCCTCTGTCTTTTCCAAGACTTGTACCACAGCTATAGAATCTCCTGCCCTGGCAAGGCATCATGGAGTGTGCATGTGTGTGTGGTACAGGCATGTGTGTCCCTTACCCCTGCTACTTAGAAAATATTTCTTTTTGGTCTTTCCAGTTCAGATGAAATTTCTTCCCCTCTGTGTTTCTTCAAAACCCTCTGAGAAAAGCTCTAGAGATTCCTTTCCTCTACAGGTTTAGGATGTGCAGACCCCTCTGCCGCAGCTTTGCCGTGGGCCTCCCCGGGGACAGGGAGCGCAGAGCCTGCTTTCTCAATGGAGAGAAAATGAAAGGAAAATACAGGGAAGCATAAGATTAGTGGGTCAAAATCCCGTCCCACCAGAGTAAAGAGAAAGTGCCAAAACTCCTCCTGAGGGCAGATGTGTTCTCTAGAACAACTTACAGTTGTGGCTTTCATCAATACAAGTCCATTTCAGGGCCAAACACCCTGACAAGTTTAGATATGGGCTCACCTTGCTTTTTAAAGTTTAATTGCTGCCTTATCAGCAAAAGAAAATGTTAAAGTTGCAAAAGAAACAATAGAAAAAAGATCAACGATCCTACATCTGTCATTCTGTTAGAATTCTAGCAAATGAGGGGCTGGAGAGATGGCTGAGTGGTTAAGAGCACTGGTTGCTCTTCCAGAGGGCCCAGGTTCAGTTTCCAGCACCTACGTGATGGCTAACAACCATCCGAAATTCCAGTTCCAGGGGAATCTGATGCACTGTTCTAACCTCCATGGTCATTGCCCCACACAAGTGCACTTACATACATACAGGCAATAAATACACTCATACACATAAAATAAAATAAAAATAATAACTAAAAATTTTTTTAAAGAATCCTAACAAATGAAGCTATCAAGAGAAAAAGGAAATGGATGCTGGAAGTCCATGCAGTCTATGGATCTAATTGGATATAACAGAGTCCTCGTATCCACTCATGTTGTGATTTGAACTCACTTCCCATCATCGTCATACATACATACATACATACATACATACATACATACATACATACATACTTGAAGTTTGTCCTGGGATGGATGCCTTCTAAACATCCTTGCTGTTTCATGATTCTGTGACTGTGGCTGACATTCCACTTTGGAAGGAAAAAGCTTGTGAGAGGTGAGACGCTCCCCAGCACCACCGTACTTCTGGCTGGTTCTTCCCTCTTCTTTGGTTCTTCTGCTCTAAGTGTTTAATGACAGCATCTAGACAGTGTGGGTGCTCCTTGACTTCCAATTGTTTTAAGCCTATCACAGGCCACACATGTCAGAAATGCATTTAAATACACTTGGGATTTAGAAATATCCCCCATAGGCTTGTGTACACTTGGTACCCATCAGGTGGCACTCGAACCATATTGAAGGTGAGGGCTCGCTAGAGGACATTTGTTGCTGGGATTTACAGCCTCACCCCACTCACTGTTCTCTGTCTGCTCCCTGAACACAGCTGCAATGCGATCAGCCAGCTTCCTGCTCCTGCCACAGTGCCTTCCCTGTCTATTGTCAGGACTCCAGCCATGATAGCCTCTATCTCTCTGGAACCCAGTGCCAAAATAAACCCTGTCTTCCTTAAGTTCTTTTCATCAAACTACTTTATCACAGCAGCAGAAAAGAAACTAATGCAGCACCTAAAACCCAACCTGTCCTTCCGTAGACATTGTCAGAACATTAAAGTTGGCAGCTGGAAAAAAATCACGTAACACAGTCTGTGTCCTGATGAAATATCTCACATAATGGATTGAACACTGTACTGAAAAGAGAAGCAATCGTTGTGTAACCACACTTTCATACCACTGTGAAGTCAGAAGAGTCATAAGTCAACCCACCATGAGTTACCAGAATTGTGGAGTCAGTGGAAAATATATCTCAAGTCAGTGTAATACAGTATCTGGCATAATAAGTGGTAGCAATTAAAAGATGTGAAAAGTAGTCTGGAAACCTGAAAGTACTTGTCAAATATTAGTTTTTATTACTCTCTTGGCACACATTGAGAATAACCGTATACTTAGGAGCAAATAATTTGTTTTTCTCTAAATCTCAAGTTGTCTTTTAAAATGTTAAATAGTTATTGTGTGGCTGGGATCCATGGCCCACCATAATTCATGAGCAGAAGGCCACTTGTGTCTATTTATATGTGCATGGGCTCATCTAAAACAATAATAAATTAGAGACATTCCAGAAGGCAGCCCTCAGCAACTAGTCATGTAGCACAGGCATCTTCGTAACTCATATCTCATGTGTCTTTAAATGGTGATTGTTTAGGCTCAGAAAAGCTTGTTTTATAAAGTTGAAACATCACATTGGCTAATCCATTATCTGGTAATCGCCTGTATTGAGTCAGCTGTGATGTCACCAATAGGCTTTGTGTTAAGGAAGCACCCAGGTGAATTATTGTTCAATGCAAGTAATAAAAAAGAAGCAAGACATGAATTTAACCTTAATGATGGCTCCACCTTCCACCCATAATTTTAGAGCAGAGTATTAATAACTAAAGCATCAGTGTATTTGGTTTTTGTTACTGTAATATAATACCTGAGATAGCCAACTTAAAAAGGGGAAAGGTTTGTTTTGGTTCATAGTTTTGGAGGTTTAAGTCCATGTGATTTGGTCCTGTTTCTTTGGGGCCTATGTTGAGTTTGGCACACAACAGGACCATGCAGTGGAGAAAGCTTCTCACCTCATGACACCGCAAGGCAAGAAGAGAGAATTCTGAGTCTGACAATCCTCTTCAAGGGTTACCTAAGCACACCTCTTAAAGGTTCCACCTCTTTTCAGTAGCACCAAGCTGGGGACTAATCTTCTAACACATGTCTTCAGGGGGTCACGTAACCAAGCCTCAGCAATCAGTAGACTAGCTCTCATGGCATAAGAGGGTACTATGCAAGTTGATGAGACTACCAATGATTCTACCCAACTGTGAGGCTTACAGACCACAACAATTATCTCTATTGATGCTGTCTAATTGGACTTAAGGCCAGCTCAATAGGAGGAAACCCATGCAGGGTACTGTAAACATAGCCAAGTACACATGACTAGAGAGGTCATAGACTCTAGAGATGAACCAACTACTGTCACTTTCCCAGACCAACGTAATTTCTTACTATATTCTAAATACATATTCTTATATTCACAGAGAAGTATAGTTCTCAACCTAATCAAATTAGCTTCTTTTTAAAAACTATTTTATATTTTATGTGTATGATTGTAATGTCTGCATGCATGTAAGTACACCTGTGTCATGCAGTGCCTGAGGAGGTCAGAAGAGGACGTTGGAGCCCCTGGAACTGGAGTTATGGGCAGCTGTTAGCCACCATGTGGGTGCTGTGAAGTGAACCCAGGTCTTCTAGAAGAGCATCCAGTGCTCTTAACCACTGAGCCATCTCTCCAGTCCCAAATTAGCTTCTTTTTGCAACAGATGGAGAGTATTACAAAGTTCCACCACTGGTCAACATTCATAGATAAGTGACTGTGAGGTGCCCAGCTCTAAGCCCACCTACAATGCAATCTCAACACCTAAGGCTCAGGGAACATCAAGGAAAGGGGGGTGGAAAGATTGTAAGAGCCAAAGGGACAAGACACTTGCTGCTGCTAGTTGGTAGGAAGATATGCCCGTAAAATCTCCACAGTATAGTGGCCTAATAACAGCTTCTTAATGGCAAAACCAGTTGATATGCCTGTGTGGATGGGGGAAATTCATGGGGTCCCACCACAAGAGGAAAAGCTACAGGCAATCAATGGATGTTGAAGGAGGAAGAATCCATTTTCTCCAGGGACTAGTTCCCTGAGCAGTCATCTATCTCAGATGGACAGTCCTAAACACATATACACACACAAGCACCACTAAATCAACTCAGTACACTATATACATATACATATTTATAAATGATATATGTATATGTAACAATAATAAGAAAAGGACAAGAAATTGTGAGGAGAGGACAATGTGAGGACTTGGACGAGAACTGGGAAGGATGGAAATAATACAAATACAATACTCATATATGAAGTTCTCAAAAAAAATATATTTAAAACAATGGGATCAGTCTCTAGTTAAATGGTTCCACCCTTATCAAGTATTTTCGATACCTACAGAGTACCTGAAAATGTATAGGACCAATATCAGCATCTTTCTGGGGTTCCAGTTAGGGTGATAGGTCAGATGTGGCATCTTCACAGTAACTCACTGAGTTCCAGCACTCAGAGAAATGCATCCAAAATTAGATGAGATAATAGCTGGCACTTGAAATGAGTAGAATTAAAAAAGAAAGAAAAGTGTGTGCATTATAAAAACAAAAGCTGTTTGCATTCCTTTATCAGCAGGGTCTGCCACTGTGTTATAGAAATACAGATAACTATGTTTTCAGAAACAATTTCTAAAGAAATAAAATGCATGAAAGATATTAAACTAAAGGGGCAAAACTTTGACTCACCTGCATAATTTGCTCATAGTTAGGGCTGACATGGTAAATAAAATGTTTTCTCCTGGACCATTTCAGACATTGTTCCAAATCTTAATACTCTTTGAGCTTGAGACCTTAACCCCAGAATAGCATTGTGTTATGCTATCAGATTATCACACTTGGAAGAGTATGCAGAAGGTGAAATTGTTTAAAGACTGCTTCCATTGTTTTACATTTTTCAAAACTCTGTTGTTGTGGTTTAGATGCATATCTCCCCAGAAGACACATGTTACAAGATTAATCCCTAGCTTAGTGCTACTGAAAGATGGAACCTTTATGCTCAAAGGGAGTGTTTACCAAGGTAGCGTCATGTTTGAGTATCCTCTCTCTGCCTGTTTTTCTCGCTGACTTTGGTACAATTTCCAGGAAATAATAAGACTGTCTCTGGCCACTTAGATGCTGGGCAGTTAGAGCCCATCCCCTCATGGTCCATAAAATCATCAGAGCAGATCAATAAATAAGCCCATTCCACAAAGTCAATTCTGTGTTTTCCTCTCAACATTGACTCCTGCTTTCTTGAAACATGGAATGTTAACTACCATCAGATGTGCAGTCCCAGCCGGCACCTCACAACTTCCACTCACTTAGCTTCTCCTCATCATTGACTCAAATAAAAACCACTTTCCCCACTGAGAAACTCAGCCTGGAATCATAGAAGAGGTTACTCAAATCACTAACTCCACCTTGAGAGACCATAAATAATCAAGATCATTTGTAAGGAGCACACTAATCACTTTAATAAAACAAAAATTTAATTCTCTAAAATTGGAAGAAGAAAAATTTTCATGTGGGAGGTAACTGAATTTCATGACCTTAATTCTTATATCCAGAAGCAGTGCACCTTGGTATTATGAGTGGTTTTGGTATTATGAGTGAATTTGAATGAAATGGTTTCTTTATAACTCCACACCATCCTCTCCCACTGTGCTCAGGCATGCTCTGGTCCAATTCGTCCTATTTACTCTTTCTTTTATTTTATATTTATTTTCTTTTATTTTATATTTCTTACATGACTCTTGCTGACCTATTTACTGATATTAAACAACTCAACTAACCTAAAGAAGCCTCCAAGTCTTTACCTCTAACTGAGAATAATTAATATACAGGGTCAAGATGAGGCTCACAGATACTGTGTATAAAGACTGTAACACATAGTGGTATTATATAAAATATCTTCCATAAGCTGATGCATCATGAGTGTTAATGAACTACTGGTTCCCTTTTCGATCATTCTGCAGTCTACTTGTGTGGCCTATCCCATTCTCTGCTATGCTACTTGCTTCTTTGATTTCAGGGCCAATCAAATATCAAGGGTGATTCCAGTGTCTGAACGTTCAGGGTTTATATGAAGTTCAGTGTGTTTTCAACAGTCTTGTTGCTTTGTTCACACTTGTGCCAGTCTGTGTGGTGTTAGAGGCCCTGCTTCTTCCTTGTGCTGAGCACTCTGTAATCTGTGCTGTGTTCCAAGCCACTCTGACATGTGAACCATCATCATCACTCTCCAGTGAACGACCTAACCATTATCTCAAAAGTGTCCTCATACCTTCTTTCATAGCTATCTTTCCCCTCATCTCTTCATCTCCCCAACCAAGGTAAACGTTGACCTCTTTCCTGGTATGGTAAGCCCACTGGCATTTCTTGTAACCTTATATGGAATAGAATCATAAGATACAGATGGTCCTTGACTTAAAGTGGTTCACACGTAATGACTTTTTGACTTTACAGTGGTGTTAGAACAAATTCAGTAGAAACTATATTTTGAATCCCAACCCCAGGGCCTGTGATATGTTATTCTGTGTGATACTGAGAAGTAGCAGCAGCCACAGCTCCCTCAGCCATGAGATCTTGAGGGTAAACAGCCACTAACTCTGTGTAATGCATTGCTAAGCTAGGATGTTGGTAGGTTAGTTGTTTTAAAGGCATCTTTGAATCAGCGTGTGATGGATTTCTTGAAATGTAACATCATTGTAAGTCAAGAGACATCTGTATATACTGTTCATTTGGTCTGGTTTCTTTCAGCATAATTATATTGATGTTGACTTATATTTCCATGTGTATTGAGTCTTTGCTCGTTTTTATTGCTGAATTCTATCATGTTGCTACTCACTTCTCTGCTGGTAGACAAGCTATCTTTTTTGGCTCTTACAAATAAATTTGCTTGCTGAAAGAATGGAGAAAGATAAATGATTAGGTAAACACTAATCAAAAGAAAGGCAGAAAGGCTGCCTTTGACAATCAGTCATTAAAAGCCAAGAGTACCCAAGTACAGTTCCAAGCACTCATGTTAGGTGGCTCTCAACTGTAACTCAAGTTCTAGGGGAATCTGATACCACTGGCTTCTGTGGGTACCTGCACTCACATGCACACGTAATTACACACAGACACATTGACACATAATTAAAAACAAAACAAACTTAAAGAAAGGCAGAGTAGTTTGTGTGTGTGTGTGTGTGTGTGTGTGTGTGTATGTTTGTATGTATGGGAACATATGTGTTGCGCATATGCATGTGATGTGGAGGCACAATGTTAACATCAAATGTTCTTCTACCTTCATTCCAGTGATAAAACACTTTGATCAAAAGCAACTTGGGAAGAAAAGGGTTCATTTGGCTTACACTTCAGGCCACAATCCATCCCTGAAGAAATCTGAATAGGAACTCAAGACAGGAACCATGGAGGAATGCTGCTGTCTGGCTTGCAGGCTCACAGTTAGCTAACTTTCTTATACAGCCCAGGACAACCTGCCTAGGAAATGGTGGCACCCACAGTAGCCTGGGCCCTACATCAATTAAGGGAATTAAGATACTCTCTCATTAACAGGTCCATAGACCAACCTGATAAAGACAACTAGTCAATCAAGATACTTTTTTCTAGGCTGTGTTATTTAGTTATCTATTAAGGTTAATACTGGCTAGAACAAGTATTTGCTTTCTCAGTTGCTCTCTACCTTATTATATATTGAGACAAAGTCTCTTGCTGAACCTAGAGCTCCCTGTTTTGGTAGGCTAGCTAACCAACTTGCTCCAGAAATTCCCAGTCTCCACTTCCCAGTTTCTGGGATTACAGGAATGTCACTACACCCACCTGGCTTTTATGGGTTCTGGAGAGTGAACTCCGGTTCTCATATTTGTGTTGCAAGTGTTTTACCCGCTGAGCCATTTCCCCAGCCATCTACTTAATTTTTGAGACAAGTCTCTCACTTAACCTCAAGCTCACCATTTTGGCTAGGCTGACTGGTTAGCAAGCCCTGGGATCCACTGTCTCTGCCTCATCAGCACTCCGGTTATAGGTGCACACCATCACGCCTGGTTTTATGAGAGTGCTGGGGATCTAAACCCAGGTCCTCATCCTTGCACAGCAAGCACTTTAACCCACTGAACAATCTCTGTCTACCCATAGTAGTTATGTTAATTTCAGACAAAGACATCAAAACAAGAAAATTTATCAGGGATAAAGAAAAGTACTATATAAGGAGGCTAACTTAAAAAACTGCAATAATCCTAAACATAAATACACTTCACAGTAGAACATAGGAGTACTTGAGGAACTGATAGTTCGGCATCCCCCATCAATATAGATCAAGCAGACAAGTGGTCAGTAAGGATGTAGTTGAAGTGACGACTCAAGCAAACAGCACTTACAGGGCGATCCGTCCAAACGTCGGATGCACAGCTTCAGAAGTTCACATGAAACATTCCCCAAGGTGGACAAAAATCCAGTACATAAAATGCATCTTAATAATGTTGGAAGAATAGAAATCAAACAAAGTAAATCATTGGCTGCCATGAAATTAAACTACAAATCAATAGAAAGATTACTCGAAAACCCTAAAATCTCTGTAAACTAAATGTGCTAGTCAGCCTTCCACTGCTGTAACCAATACCTGAGACGAATCGAGGTAAAAGAAGGAAAGGTTTGTTTGGATTAGAGTTCCAGAGGTTCCAGTCAGATATCTCAGCTGTGGTAGCAAGAGTATGAGGCTACTTGCTCTCATCTAGGTGGATCAAAAGAAAGAGTGGAGGGGCATGGAGGGAGGGGAAGAGAGGGAGAGAAAGAGGGAGGGGGGAGGGAGGGAGAGAGGGGAAAATGGAGAGAGAGAGAGAGAGAGAGAGAGAGAGAGAGAGAGAGAGAGATGCTTAGCTGACTTTCTCCTTTTCCCCATATGTTCAGTCCAGGACCCCAGCCCTTGAGAAGCTACTGCCCTAAATAAGGCCGATCTTCTGTTGCTCTACTCAGGAAACACCCTCCCAGACACCCCTAAACATGCACCTCACTAATGTCCTAGATGTTTAATTCAACCAAGTTTACAGTGAATATTAACCATGACAAGTCTATGCTGTGTCAACCTGACATCCAAACATTTCACATTTACACTATAACATTGTACTCTTGGTCAAAGCTGTAATAATTCCAATAGTGTAAAAGTACAAATCTCATCTGAGACTCATGGGACTCTTCTGTGAACCACTATAAAATAATAACTGCAGTAAAGAGGTGCCACATTATGATGAACAAAAACAGCCTGACCCCTTGGCATCAATTAGAAACAAGAGTGCACCCAATCCATTCTGAGAACATGTTTCTTCCAAGTTCTCTCAGAATTGTTCTCCTGAACAAAGGACTTGCCCTGTATTTATTGAAACAGTCATCCACTATGACATGGGAAAGGAAAAGAGGAACTTGTCTTATCATAGGATTTTCCCTTTCTAACCCTTACTGACCCAAAACAGCACACACAATCATACATCTGAAATAGACAACAGACAGCCTGTCTTTTGACACGGCCGATCAAAGGCCAGGATAGGTCTGCATGTTGTATGGTACATACAGGCTCTTCCAGTTAGAGTTCTAATGAGTTCCCCGTCTGTTCACCTCAGACTCACACATTAATCTCCTCTACAAACCTACAGATACACCCAGAACAAAGTTTTGCCAGCTCTCTAGGCACTAATCCACCTGTCATGATGCAGCTGAATGCAACTGAGAACACCTAATCCTGCCTCAGAATTTGGATTTCTCTCTCTCTCTCTCCTGTAGCCTTTTCCCCTTCCATGAGACTGAGTTTTCAGTATTTCAGATTTCAGACTAAAATCAGCTTTGTGCTTTGGATTTTGACATTTTGGATTTTAATCTTTCTGGATTGTGCCTTTGGGGATTTGTTTTTAATATTTTATTCTTTTTATTTTATGTGTACGCGTGTATTGCCCGCATGTAGGTGAGTGCACCCGTGTCATGCAATGCCCGCAGAGGTCAGAAGAAGCCATCGGATCCCCTGGAACTGGACTTATGGACAGTTGTTAGCTGCCATGTGGGTGCTGGGAGATTTTGATAATTTAGAATTACAACATCTGGGATTGTACCTACATTTTTCTTTTTTTTTTTTTTCGTTTTCTGTCTCCCCCGCCCCGTCTCTTTGTCTCTGTCTCTCTGCGTCTCTCACTGTCTGTTTCTCTCTATATCTGTCTCTCTCTTTCTCTCTCTGTCTCTGTGTGTGTGTGTGTGTGTGTGTGTGTGTGTGTGTGTGTGTGTGTGTGTGTTTTCAAGTGCAGACATTCCCATGCCATAGTGATTGTGTGGAAGTTAGAGACAACCTACCTCGGGTGCTGATCCTTGCCTCCCACTTTGTTTAAGAGTCACTTGCAGCTGCCTATGCCAGGCTAGCTGGCCTACAGGCCTCCCAATTCATCTTTCTACTTCCCATCTCTCTGTGGGAGCTCTGGAATTACAGACACACACTACCACCTCTGACTTTTACATGGGCTCTGGGGATCCAAACCCAGGTCTTCAAACTTGCATGGCAAGCATCACATTTTTATACAAAAAGAGCTGCCTTTAACATTTCTTCAAATGTGGTCCTGCTGATGTAATTTCTTCATTTGCTTTCGTTCTTAAAATATTTTTACTCACCCACATGGCAGCTATGAACCATCCTTAACTCCAGTTCCAGGGGAATCCAATGCCCTCTTCTGACCTCTGTGGCATTGTACAACACAGGTGTACTCACATGCATGCAGGCAATACACTCAAACACATAAAATAAAAATAATAAAATATTTTAAAAAATTTTTTCATTCAATAAACAATTCTAGGTTGATAGATTCTAAAACATTTTTAGTATTTTTAAAAATATTGTCCTACTGTCTTCAATTGGTATGATTCTTGTATTTTTTTAAAAAACACCTGGACTTGAAAGTACTTGTGTCAAAGACATGGAGTGAACTGGGATCAGGCTGTTGCCTACTTTTGAGTGCTTTGGTTTTAAAATGAACTATTTTGTTTAAAACAAGAATTTCCTAGAAAAAAATGATGAAATTTAAAACAAATTGTTTCACCCTGTTGCAGCCCAGTGGTCCTGGGACAAAGGATGCTTGAGCATCTCACTCGAGGTGGACATGCCTTCATCAGTTACCTTGTGCCTCCACAGTGGGTTGGGGGACTTTTTTTGTCATTTATTTTGATCTTTGAGTTTTGAAAAAGTGAAGAGTCAAAATAAAATATTTTTAAAACCCTTAATAAAAACCTGCACTCATCCTTGACTTTGTCTTTTTTGTATTGTTCAGAACACAGACAAAGTTTTGTGCTTAAATGTATTACTTTTCTCCATAATTTCTTCGTTTTTTAATGTAAAACAACAGCTTCCCCTAAGTTCGCCTGCACCACACTCTTACTCATCTGTGTCACGTGTTCCATAGACAACAAAAACTACCAGAGAGCCTTTTAGCAGATTACATATTTTTTAACATTTTATGTATTATTTTTGTTTTTATGTGTATGGGTGTATTGACTACATGTGTGTAAGTGCACTCTTACCATGCAATGCCCACAAAGGTCAAAAGAGGATGTCAGATTCCCCTGGAACTAGAGTTATAGACAATTGTTAACTGCCAGGTGGGTTCTGGGAATTGAATACAGGTTCTCTGCAAGAGCAGCCAGTGCTCTTAACCGCTGAGCCATCCCTCCAGTCCCTGGCTTATACTTTTTAACCACCTGGAATTCATCTCATGTGGAGATCAGAATATTGTCTGTGGCTGATCTTGGGAATTCACTCAGGTCAAGAGCTCTTCTCCTAAAATCTTGGTCATAGAGTAACCTCGCCCCACCCCATCCTGGACCATGTGTCCCTCATGCCCTGGATTTCCCACAAACCAGAACTGGTAAACCTTATTTGATGCTGGCCCATCAGCAGCTTCTGTCTTCTCCTTCATCCCAGCATCAGCCCATTCACGGGTATGTGGTTCACACCCGAGGCCAATCCCATGAAGCAGCTGGGATCCTAAAGTGGAGAATACTATGTCACTCAGCATCTCCTACTCTGCTCTTAGCTCACTGTTCCTCCAGGGACTATACCTACCATCTTCAAAGTTACACAATGGGTCCACGTCTGTTTCTCATGTCCTCATTTGGGCCCCAAGACAAGTCAAGCCACGTTGTTTTTAAGGTATTGGCAGAAGCCAAGAGAGAAAATCCTACCACATAGGTATTTTTGCAAACTTTGCTCATGCCACCTCTAGTAATAGTCCATTGGCTAAAGTAAGTCACATGGCCAAATTCAACTCAGTGGGGTGAGGAAATATAATCAGAACATGGGAGACTGAATAATTTGTTGAACTTTAGTGCATTCTGCTAGATCTGGCTTCCAGTGGGCTCAAAATGTTTAAACACCATAGTAATCAAAGACATTTCAATTCCTAATTTGAGAAAAAATATAATGATGGAAGCCTTACTATGTTCCCTAGGCTGGTCGTGAACTCCTGAACTCAAATGATCCTCCCACCTCAGCCTCTTGAGTGCTAGGATTACAGGCCTGCACCAATGTGCCCAGTGAAAAACATTTTTTATATATTTTACTGTTTTTATTTTATGTGTATGAGTGTTATGCCTGCATGTATGTAAGTGCACCCATGTTGTACAGTGCTCACAGAGGTCATAAAAGGGCATCAGATCCCCTGGAATTGGAGTTACAGACAGTTGTTAGCCATCACGGGGGTGCTGGGAATCAAACCTGGGTTCTCTGCAAGAGCAGTCAGTGCTTTCAACTGCTGAGCCGTTTCTTCAGGCCTGAGAAACAGTTTTTAAGGAAGGTAACAGGCATGGAGACTTCATGAAAATGTTAGAGAACCTTTCTTTGCTCATATCAAAATCACAAAGATGGAATAAAATTCAGACTCTTAAGTATCCCTCCAAGTCCTTATTAACTCCATGATACAAGCAGAGTAAATAAACAACCCAAATTTATCTGGCAAGTTCATTATGGTTCCCATGGCCCCGTGCATTCACAGCAAGTCCTGCCCTTCGCCTTCTTCTCCCCTTTCTAAACAGCTGCTCTCTCAGGATCCTGCTTTTTCTGTTGTTAAATCATAAGACAAGCATGGCTAAAGGGTAGTGAATGGTTAAGAGATTTGGGTTTTGATCCAGTTCCTTCTTCCATGACAGTGTGCAGGTTCTTACCTTAGTGAGCCTTGGTGTTTCATTTGTAAATGATAATAACTTGAAAAAGTAAAGCTTTGTGAGATGCTTAGAGCATGAAAAGTCATGATTAAATAGAAGTTTCAAGTAGTTCCTTCATGGCCCTTCAAAGCTAGCCATGAACTCTCCCTCCACTGAGCTCCTAGAAACTTATTCTATTAAGCACTGAGATAGTTTAGGAATCATGAATTCACATATCTAAATAGGCCAGGTAACATGATAATGTTAGGAACCTGTAGTGTAGTGTCTTTCATATTGCTATCTTGTGTGGTTTTTGTACCCCCACAGATTCACATGTTTGTGTATTTAAATGTGTAGGAATATTCTTCTCTAAACAAAGAAATGTATTCCAGAGGTTGTATTCAAAATAGTTAACAACTGGCCTTCCTCCAAGCCCCTTTTGGATTCTTCCTGGCTCTGGACCATAGAAAAAGTTGAGGGAGAATTGAGAGGAGTTAGGGGAGGACACAGGAAAGACAGACAGCACACAGGGACTCTGGCCACAGCTGTTTACAAAGCAACATGGGAATATTTCACACTAGTATATGTGGCCAACTGAATATCAGCTTTGGCTGTCCCATTGTTTTGTAAACATAGATTCTTTTTGACCAATCTAGTGTTTTAGAGAGACGTGAGTACAAAGAAATCAAAGCCTTTTATAAGCTCATGCCCCATCCAAAGCATGCAGACTTCATTCTAGCCAGATGTCATAAGCTAGCTTGAACTTCTAATTTTTCCAAAGAAGCTAGAGATGCACACTCTCATATTGGATCTTTAATGTTGGTTTTTAATGGTGAGTGAATCTCCATGCAGGCCGGACACTGTAACTGCTGGTCTAGTGAATATGTACGATATCCCAGGCCTACAAGAGCACAAACATCTGCCCAGAAAAGACCTGATCATTTGATGGACAGGAGGACAGACACATGAGCCACTTTATAGTGGGGTGGTATACACGATGAACTACTTTGCATAAGGAGTAACCTTTTCTTGCCTACGTATTTTGGCATTCCACCAGATTAAGCTTCCAGAGAAAGGAAGTCTATGCTTGATTTGCTCCCAGAGCCAAGTGCCTCCTTATAATCTTTTTTTAATTTTTTTTAAAAATAATTTCATACATGGGTATTGTATTTACGATATTTCTGTCCCTCCAAGTCCCCCTCCAACTCCTCCCACGCCCCCACCAACACCGTCTCAATTTCTTGTCCTCTACACTCATAATCCTTTTGATTGATTGATTGCCTTGAAGGCCACTTGCTTAATCTGTACAAATCAAATGAACATATGACAACCCACATAGGACAGCCATTTCAATTAAGTCACCCTCTCTCTGCATAATCAGTCTTGCAATCAGTACCTTGCAGACAGTAGGCAAGGACTAAACCCTCTGGAATAGAAGCAACTGGATCTGCAATACAGAAGTTGCTTAAAGTTGCAGCCCACATTCAGGAAGCACTGAAGAAAAAAAAAGTGCAGGTGCTTCCCTGGGAGACCCCTCCAGGGAACCTGCTGTGACTGGCACCTCCATTCAACCTTCATTCTCAGTGCCAACAGGACCTTTGGGTTCCTAGAACCAAGTGGAATACAAAGGCAGAGGCCAGGAAGGACTCAATCTGATTGTTGTGCTGGAAAACAAAACCCACCTACAGTTTCTTTGCCTTTGAAAAACCCAGAATACCTAGAAAATAGTCCTAACACAACAGTAGCTGTTAAAAGAAGAGATGTGGTTACAAGATAGAAGTGTGTATATGTGATTGGAAAGCAGAAGTGGAACCTTCCAGGGGAACACGGGGACTAGGGAGAGGGGAGAGATAAAGGAGCGGGGGGTGCATTGGGAGGGAATATGCTCGGTGTACAAGGCATTCTTGTATGAAAATGTCCTATGTAACATAGGACCATGCACAATGAATATACAATTTTCAATTTTTTCATAAAAATTGAAATTAAAAACTTAAAATTGAAAGAACTCATTCTTGTAAGAAAGCATCAGAAGAATGTTGTCTTCTGTTGTCAAAGAGAGATCCTCCAGTTTTACTCACAGTTCATCAAATGAACAAATATCTGTCATCACCTAATTTAATCAAGGTTGGATTTTTAAAGTGATCCTTTTATTTAAAAGTGCATGCTGGGCTGTCAAGATGGCACAGCTGGTAAAGGCGCCTGTCTCTAAGTCTGCCAACTTAAGTTTGATTCCTGGGACTCTCATGGTGAAAAAGAGAGAGCGACTCTTGAAAGTATCCTCTGACCTCCACACACACTATGGCAAAATCACACACACACACACACACACACACACACACACACACTAATAATAGATGTCAGATAGGTAGATGATAGGTAGATAGATAGATAGATAGATAGATAGATAGATAGATAGATATAGATAGATTGATAGAGAGATAGATGATAGATGATAGATAGATAGATAATAGACAAATAATAAGTAATTTGTAAAGTATATGCTCATTTGAAAGAAAGAATACAGAGGCTAGAGAGATGCTCAGCAGTTAAGAGCACTAGCTAGTCTTGCAGAAGACCCAGGTTCAAATCCCAGCACCCACATGGCTAACAATTGTCCACATCTCTAGTTTCAGAGGATCTGACACCCTCTTCTGTCCTCTGTGGGCACTGCACAACATGAGTGCACTTACACACATGCAGTCATAACACTCACACACATAAAATAACAAAAATAGATCAAGATTTTTTTTAAAGAAAGAATCCAAAGTGTGTAAGGTCAACTGGCCTGGTCAGATATGTCCACTGGTGCAATAGTTACACAGATATTATGGAAGTAACAAACCACTTTCTAATTGGATTTAAGGTCTGCTTTATAAGATGAAGCCTATACATTACATTGACATCAGGTCTAGAAATCTGCAGCTAGACAGGTCACAGGCCGTAAGGGAGAGCCTAATACTATTGTTCTACTAAACAGATATAGTATTAAACTGATTCCTAATGACTTATTGTTATACCCATGGATTAATGCATCTCTCAACTCTCACCAGAGAAGCTTCCTTATGCAACAGATGGTTAACACAAAAACCCACAACTGGCCAACATGCAGAGAATAAGATGCTGCAAAGTGCTTATCCCTGAACAGGACACCTATATCAAACTTCTGCTTCCCAAGGCTCAGGAATCATCATGGAAGATGAGGCAGAAAGATTTTAAGAGACAGAAGTGGTGGATGACCACAGTAAACAGTTTTCCAGACATCTGGACAATTACTCTATGTGCTCACAGCAATGGTGACAGCATGCACAAGTCCCATGTAATCTCAAGTCAAACAAAATCCCAGTATAGACATGGCGGGGGGCATCCCTATTTAAGGAACTACTGGCAACTGATGGATACTTGGAGGAGGAGTCAGTCTCTTTTAAGGGTGAAACTTTTCATTGGGGTGGGGTCTAGTAAGTGGTACAGATGGTGGAGGGGATCTAAATATGAACAAAATATCTTGTATGAAATTCATATAATTCAGTTAAAAATGAAAGCATAACAGAGGGGATGAATACGATCAAGTCAGTTATATGCATGTATGAACATGTCATGATGAAACCCCTTTGTACAATTGCTATATTCTACTAAATGAAAACCTATGCCTCCATGGAAAAAAAAGTAAAAATAAAGCTTTCTCCCATATCCCTCCTCCCCTCCCTCAACCATCCCACACCTATGTGTAATGACTACTAATAATCTGATACATCTCCTTCAAGGCCTTTTTTCTGCTCACTCAAAATACATACGTATGTTTATATGTGACTTTTCTGCCCTAAGAACTTTGAGATTATACTCTATACTGTTCTGTGACTTAAGGTTTTTCCTGTTCAGTATGTTCGCATGTTAACTGGCCCCAGTCTCCCTTAAAAACACTTATTTTTCATAATATTAATATACACTAACATCTTCTCTCACTCAAGAGCAGTTAATGGTCTCTCCAATTTCCCACCACAAACAGCACAGCAGTAAACAGCACCACTTTAGGTTTTAATTCACTTTTTCATTTTTGTAGGACTATGGAAACTGAAGTCATTGCAGAGTTTGGATCTGTCATTCAATGGAATATTGCAAATTGAGTTCTCTGATTTTCAGAGCTGCCTGAAACTGGAGAACATCTATTTAAAGAGCAACAAGATATTCAAAATTCATCCAGAAGCCTTCAAGGACCTCAAAAAATTACAGGTTCTAAAATCTTTGTTTTTAATCTGTCTTAAGTATACAGACATATAGGCAATTAGCCTAGAAGGCTATTTCTTTTGAAGAGCTTCTCTATGTATAGCTGTAGTGGCTGTTAATCAAAGCATCTAAGTCTATTTAAGATCTCCAAAAACAGCTCAAGTCTCCAGCACAGAAATCAAAGATCACAATGATGGACATGAACTTAATAAGAACACGCAACAGCAAGAACTGATGTATTGTGTTGGGGATGTAGCTCGATTGATAGAGTGCTTGCCCAGCATACTACACATCCTAGGTTCGATCCCCAGCACACACCTGTATTCCCAGGCAATGGAAGCAGGAGGATCATAAGTTCAAGTTTATCCCCAGCTACACAGCAAGTTTAAGGCCAGCCTGGCATGGGTAAGACCCTGTCTCAAAAACAAAACAAAACAATACCTGGTATATTAGTTTGCTAAGTCAAATTAAAATCTAGTTTGAAGTTTTCATTTACCCGTTGACAAGAAATCAAATTTGTTATTTAAGAAACCGTCTCTCTGTGAATCTCTGTGAGCTCAAAGCTAGCCTGGTCTATATAGTGAGTTCTAGGTCAGCCAGAGCTTACATAGTGAGACTTGGGGGGGAGGGGAGACAGAGAGACAGAGAGAGAGAGACAGAGAGAGAGACAGAGAAACAGAGGAGGGAGAGAGAGAGAGAGAGAGAGAGAGAGAGAGAGAGAGAGAGAGAGAGACTCCTTAAGCTGCAAGGTCAGTCAAAGGTAGTCCACTGCAAACTGGAATGCCCCTCTGATCCACTGTGACCAATGCTGAGATGTCAGCAACTCAGGACCCTATGGGCTGCTGCTGGCCAGTGACCCTATGGCTTCCATGCTAACACTACAAGGGATGATAAAAAAAATGATAGTAATTACAGCCCACACATGTGCAGCACTTAACACATGCTGTGTGCGGTTCTAAACACCACTGATGGTGATACTGCAGCTATCTGCATCACAGTTTACAGCTGGAAGTCCTACATGCAGTCTCCCTGAAGCTCTGATTGTGGTGAGGCTGAGGAACCCCCACAGCCCTGCTCCTCCAAGCACTCTCCACTATGCCTTTGTTTCCAAGAGGGCAGTGCGACAAATCCCTCAGCAATTCTTCAAACACAGCAGAAGGATCTTCAGTGAGGCCCCCAGAAACAGGTCGGAAGAATCTTCAGTATCCGTCTCTGTAACCTCCATCACACACCCCTATTCTCCTACAGGCCACTGCTGTTCATTAGAAACAACATGAGCTTCACATGCAATTTCAAATGTTCCTACTTGCCAGACTTAAGAAGTAAAACCTAGAATCTCCTTTTTTAAAACTTTCTATTTTTTTATTTTATTTTATGTGTATGGATGTTATGCTTGCATGTATGTAAGTATACCCATGTTGTGCAATGCCCAAGGAAGTCAGAAGAGGATGTTGGATCCTCTAGAACTGGAATTACAGATGGTTGTTGGTTGCCATATGGGTGCTGAGATTCAAATCTGGATCCTCTGCAAGACCAGCCATGTTCTTAACTGCTGAGCCATCTCTCCAACCACAAGAATTTCCTTTTAATAAGATGTATTATTTAACCCATTATAGAATCCTTTGCACATGTAATCCATATCCAATTTTTAAGGAAATATTTTATGTTCCCTTTTTTATATAAAACCTTCAACCCCTGTTCCTTGTTTTATACTCCTGTGTGGCCTCCACATTTGAATTACTCAGAGGCTGCTTGTGCCTAATAGCCGGCTGTCATGTGTGGCAGCATGGACAGAACCACAGGTGTTTTCCCAGCATTACATATAAGGTGCCACCGAAGCCTCACTGTAAGACAAGCCCCCACTCCCCTTTCAACCAGAGTGGCTCCCTGAGCACTCCTAGAGGAAGGAAGGTGGGGGAGCAGGGATGGGGTCCAGGCTAGGCTCCACCAACGTGCCATCCTCATCATACACACACGTTATCAAATACCTCTGTACCCTAATTTTCTAGGAACTAATAACTTAGTTCCTTGTGAAAATTAGCGGTTAAAATGTACATGAAGTGCTTAGAACAGAACTTGAGGTAACATAAACCCTACATTTTAAGTACCCAAATGTAATTTATGCCACTCCTAGTAGTTAAAATCCTTCCAAGATTTCACAGCCAGGGCCTGGCCCCTGCCTGCGTTTTTGGTCTTATTTCAAGCTGTTGTTCCCCCTCCCTTGTGCACTGATGTCCTGCCTGCTGGCACTTCAGGTCCCCTTTTCCCCCCACCTCTACCTTCAAGATCTAACTGGCATGAATCCTTTCAGCTTTTGCTTGAATATCACTTCTTCAAGGAGGCTTTCCTTGGTCACCCTTTTTCACAAGCTTATAACATGTCTATATGCTTCTTCATTGCATCAGTCCTTACACTAGCAAGGTTTGGGTGTGTTTAAGTGTTTATGCCTAGCTCTCTAACCCTAACACTGGATGGTAATCATGCTCTCAGAGAACACACATCATGCCTATTTTGTTTTCCAGTGCTTACCTGAGCATATTTGTTTTAATTTTTTTATTATTTTTATTTTATGTGTATTAGTGTATTGCCTGCATGTATGTAAGTGCATCCGTGTTATGCAATGCCCAAGGAGGTCAGAAGAGCACGTCTGATCCCCTGGAACTGGAGTTACACAGGATGGTTAGCCACCATGTGGGTACTGGGATTCAAACCCAGGTCTTCTGCAAGAGCAGCCAGTGCTCTTAACTACTGAGCCATCTCTCCAGTCCCTACTTGAGCATATTTTTTTAAACCTATTGAATAAACAAAGGGATGGATAAATGGACCATGCTCATGAGTAGTTGCATTGGTTATCTGTTGTTCTAGAATGACTTACACAGCTTAGCAGCTTAAAACCACACACACCCATTACCTCAGAATTTCTGTGGGTCAAGAATCCAGGCACTGTTAGCCAGGGCCTCTACCTTGGGATCCCTCAAGAGACTGCACCCATAGCCAAGGTTGGAGTCTCACCCAAAAGTCCAGTAAGAGTAGATTGCCCCCCCCCCCCCCAGCACATGTGGGGTTGGTAGGACTTGCTTCCTTATTGGGTTTTGAGCTGAGGGCTCAGCTCGTTTCCCTGTTGATTTAAGCCTGCCCCCAGGTTTCTACCCTGTAGCATCTTGCAACAGAGCTAGGAGTCTCTCTGGCATTCTCTGCTTTGGTAAGAAGAGCATTTCCATTTGGTGGATGTCATCCTGGAAGTGGCATCCTGTTGCTTCTACAGGAATCAATTGGCTAGAAACAAATCACAGGTCCCTCCCACACTGGAGGGAAGCTATTGCTCAAGGACCTGCGTACCAGAGGGCAGGATCACTGGGAACCACTTTGGAGTCTGTCACCATGGCAGACAGAAGACAGAGCTCACTTCACATGGCTGTGCTTCCTTTTTACCAGGACGGGTTGTCAGATTGTCGGGGAGCCTCAGCTAGCAAAGTGTATACAGATTATAGGTAGACCTGTATATAGGATTTGCCCTGTATCTTATTGTATTCTATGGGTCTTCAGAAGCTGGTACCACAGACAAACTAAAACCAGCTCTGAGCATGTGTTCAATACTGTCATGATTCTCAACCCACCAGAACCGAGAACATACAGCACTGGCTTTGGAACATGATGAAGCTATTTGGTACCAGGAATTTCAATATCATAATGAGTAGGCGGTGGTTCTTTAGGAAGATTAATTCAATATTTTTACTATTATATTTGTCTTTCCATGTAGGAACCTTTTCAGAAACCAAATACATTTTTAAAGCATAAATTCTTCAGCATGCTTAAATGGAATGAAATGTTTCACTGACATTTCAAATTAGCTTTTCTTTTCTTAATCTTATCTCATTCTTCTTAGATGCAGTGATTTGTGAGGCAATATGGTATGCATCTCCCTGTCTTTCCATAATATATGTGCTGTTCAAATTCTGGAAGATGGGCAATTTCTTTAGTCAAATTGGACTATTCTGTTTTCATTTTTTTCAGAAATTGTTCTTCTTGAATTATTTTACTAATTTTCTTTCCTTCAGTTTTGCTTTCAGTTCCATGATTTGCAATTTAAGAGGTTAAGATGCAAAAATACACGAAAAAGAAAATACATGGGCTGGAGAGATGGTTCAGCGGTTAAGAGCACTGGCTGCTCTTACAGAGAACTGGGGTTCGATTCCCAGCACCCACATGGTGGCTAACAATCATCCATAACTCCAGTTTCAAGGGAAATCCCACACTCTCTTCCAACCTCTGTAGGCATTGCATGACACAGGTGCACTTACATACATGCAGGCAATACACTCATACACATAAAATTTTTAAAAATCAAAAATAAATTTTAAAAAAGAAAATATGTACTTGGAAAACATCAGACTATTTCTATATATGACCGAGAAAAGGTACCCACATGGAAAAGCTTCTGACCCTGAGCAATGACAGGCAAAGCAAAGTGCTTTCCCCTAACCCCCAGCCTCCTGTCTCTTATTTTTGGGAGCCTACCTTTGGTAGTAAAGATGACACAAGAAGGTCAGGAAGAAGGGATGGAGGGAGGGAGGTAGGAGGGAGGGAAGGAGGAAGGGAAAGAGGGAGGGAGGGAAAGAAGAAAAAATTGACCTTGGTAACACTTAAACATTCTGGTTTTCACCTGTGGTCCTCTTTTTGTTAAAGCAAGCTTAGCCTTTTCCGTTTTCTGATTCCCTCCTCTCCTGTCACAGCCTGACTTTCTCCAAATGCCTCCTTCACTCTAGTGTGGTGCTCAGAGAGGCTCTGTTTTGTAGTGAAGACACACAACTAAGAGGTCAGATGACACCACAGCTCTGCCATCTAATTCTCTCGTTACTGTTGTTGCTTGAGACAGGGTCTCATGTAGCCCAGGCTAGTCTCAAACTGATTATATAGCCCAAGCTTGAACTTCTGACCCTCTTGCCTCTCCCTCCTAAGTGCTGGGATTACAAGTGTGCACCACCACACCTGGTTTATTGTTTCCATTCTTCACTGGGCACCCGTACTAATACAGACCCCTGTACTAAGGTGTATGTGGGATACATTGTGTGGTTTAGCTGAACTTCTTCCTCTGTAAAAATGAGGCACTGTGGGAAATTGTTGGAAGCATCTAAGATTATGTGTGTAGAGCACTCAGCAGAACTCCTAGTGCACAGCTCTGCTCTTCAAGCTGCAGCCAGACCTAAGGTCTTTTTCCCTGCCAAGCCACACATGCTATGTCCAGCTTCAGCACATGCTGGACTGTCACTAGAGCCACTGACTCACTTTTGTCCCCTCGTTTGCCCTACATTTCTGTTTATGCTCGAGAAATGAGTTTTCTTGCTGGTACTGAGCAACCATGAATACAAAGAACCACACCATTGTCTTTGAGATATTTCATAAAAAAGATGTCTCTTTTTGTCTATTTTTGGTCAACCACCATTCTCCTGTGCTGTGTCCTCACTTTTCAACATCCTCTGGCTACTTTCAAGGTGAAAGTAGATCTGCATTCAGCTCAAAATTTTAATAGCATGTGAGTCCAGGATTCATAGCAATATAAATTATAACACAGAAAAGCAGGAAGAAGTATTTAGGATCTAATATAGACTTAAAGCTTTTAGAAGTGGTTAAACCTGCAGCAACGCTGGGAGGTAGTTCACAGAAAGCAACCAATTGCCAAGACACAGAGGCTTATAACAGAAAAGAGATTTAAACCCAATGTTCTCTGACTTTCAAGCCAGGCCTGGATTTGTATTGCTTTCATAGAGGTAGAAATATGTTTGTGTAATTGGGGGGAGGGGGGCTTAATGTCTTTGTTCACAGGCTGTCCTAAATTTGTTTCTTCTCAAGCAGGTTGTAGATCTCAGTGGCAATGCTCTGACCACCCTCCTAC
This sequence comes from Nannospalax galili, assembly GCF_000622305.1. Lineage (NCBI taxonomy): Eukaryota > Metazoa > Chordata > Mammalia > Rodentia > Spalacidae > Nannospalax > Nannospalax galili. Next base: position 19,208 of record NW_008336056.1, on the reverse strand, counting down.
CAGTGGTGAATATGGCTCTACAATTTCCCCACCTGGAGCTTGACTTGACTGATAACCAATGGAGGTGTGAGGACAGCATTGTGGATCTCCAAAATTTCACTTCTGAATCCTGGAGGGAAAAGTGGGATGTCATTTGCAACAAGTCTGTAGGTGAGAGGTGGCATCTGTTTTCTCTGAAATGGTTCATTTAAACTGGAAGTGCATCTAGGAAAGTAGTCTATGAGACAGAGACAGTCATGAGTGTTGGTCACTCATATGTCAGTGTATTGGTGGATTTACTCATTCATCCTTTCATTCAGCCTGCACCACAGGATAACCACTGACACTTCACTGTTTTTCTCAGTGCCAGATGGTTTTCTTCATATGGTCAAAAGCACTTACAAATAGAACAGATAGTGAGCTAGAATGCCAAATCTCAAAATTTCATCCCAACTATTAACAATGGGTTAAAGAAAGAATTTTCAAATCTGAAACATTATTGTAGATGCTTGCCCATCCTCTGACAACATGGGTCTCTATGTACAGAAGACAAGCACATGTTTCAAAAGTAAATTTTCTTTTGATTTATCATTTTCCCTCTTCCAAGTGCTAGAATGTATTGCATTACTGAAGTTGAACAATCTGGAAAGATTTTATCCCACTACTAACTACTTCGGAAAAAAGATTTAGGATAAAAGTCTTAGACTCTGACCTCTTCAGGCCTGCTATTAAAGCAGAGTCTTGGCCATGGCTACTGGGTTTAGAAGTCATCTCGGAAGAGAGGAGAATGCCAGCCATGGCTAGCATTCTGAGCAGGAGAGCATAAGAGAAAAAACCGAATGCCTTGCCAGCACTGGGGAGTAATGAGGAAATAATACTATAAGCCTGGCAGGAGCAGATGTAGTGGAGAACTGACAGAAAGTTCTAGCAAAAACAAAGTAGTTGAGGGTATGATGGAAGGAGAAGGCATATGATGTCCATCCCACCTGGCTTCTTCCTCCTGGGGACAGCAGTCATGCAAGAGACCTCAGAAACAACACCTCCTGGGTCTTTGAGCAGTAGGTCTACACCTTATAGTCATGTACAAATGTAGACAAAGCCATATACATGCTGTGGGCATTGGACAAAAATTAATTAACACATGAATGAACAAAATGACTTGTCATCTGATATATACTTGGGAACATAGCTAGCTAAAGACTGAGGAGGACTCACAGAAGCTTTGAAGCCCTTGGAGTCATACTCAGTATGTTTTCCATCTCCTACTTGCAGGGAACAAAGAGCCACATTTGGAAACTCCCAAAATCAGAATTCCCAGGGACACGCACCTTCCTCCCACTACGCTGAGTCACATCCAGAGCAAAGCAGAGAGACACCATGAAGGAATGGACACACACTTTTCCACCCTGGGGAAGGAGGCATGGGCAGGCTACAACAATCTCAGGGAGATGCGGCCACAGTGGGCCACAGAACTCAGAAACCCCAGGGCTGAACAAGCCACTAACAGAAAGGATGATGATTCCTCAAACCTCACGTTGGCCATCTGCCTGTCAGTGTTAATCACATTTGTGGTGGCTTTTTGCCTGGGTGCTTTTGCAAGGCCCTATGTTGACACACTGTGGCAACAAAGATGCCTGAATGAAAACCCTGGCTCAGGTAATGCCTATTCAAATGAGAGTTTCTATGATGAAATTGATGCTGCTAGAAGCACACAGGAGCACCAAGCAATAGATCTGCACCAAGTCTCCCACCATCCAAACCTCCACGAGAACCAGAACGCTTCCTGGGTGACACAGTGCCAAGTCTCCCACCATCCAAACCTCCACGAGAACCAGAACGCTTCCTGGGTGACACAGTGCCAAGTCTCCCACCATCCAAACCTCCACGAGAACCAGAACGCTTCCTGGGTGACACAGTGCCAAGTCTCCCACCATCCAAACCTCCACGAGAACCAGAACGCTTCCTGGGTGACAGAGTGCCCAAATACCACTGTCATTCCTGAAAAGGCTCTAAGAAACAGCAGAACGGATCCTGGCAGTCAGCAGAGTTCAGTGCAATATGAGGACAACATTGGAGCAGGAAGTAGAGATGACGCCATGCTTCAAAATGGCCAACTAGCCCATTCCACTCTCCACAGACATCCAAATGCCAATAATCACAAACTAATTTCCACAGTGCTGGACCACACCTATGATATTCTTGAAGAATTAAATTATGACACTGTGGACCGGGAATATTCTCTCCATGCGGGTTCAATGAATGGCTTTTCCATAGCTGGCCCACTGGGAACTGTCTCTAGCTCCACCCATAATGAATGGGGTGAATTAGAACTATCACACTCAAGAGAAGCGTCAGCCTCCCTCTCGAAGACTTTAGCACATACAAACGAACAGGGGGTTGGGGGGAGTGAAGAAAGAGGGTGGCCTGAACAGTCACCTTTGGAAACTATGGGCTCACAGACAGAAAGGCAGGCGAGCAATACTATCAGCTGGCTGAGCACACAGCAGCCAAGGTTCCATGGGGCCAGTGCTGAAGAAGGGCTCTCAGCCCTCTACAGTGAGGTTCCGCACGATGACCCAAGAGATGTAGATCCACCTGCCCTTCTATCAAGATGGTGCAGTGGCTCTGATGTCTCTCCTGCTACTAAGGAGCCAGGGATGAGAGACATCCCTTTTGACCCTCATTACAACTTGGAGACCAATTACTGTGAGTCTGATTCTGATGAGGGTTCTTTGTTTACCTTCAGTTCAGAGGGTTCTGAGGACACAAGGAGCTTGACTGAAGAGCAGGCACCTGGCAAGAATATTGGAGCCCACCAGACCCTGCACGTCAGGACCTCAGGAGACTATAAGGACAATGTGACATCAGCAGAAAGTGTTGAGGCCATCACTTTGGAAAGGACTCTAGAGAAATATGAAACTCAGGAAGATCACTCTGGAAACCCTCTCATTTCTGGTTCAGACTCTGGTTTGCATGAGACGCAGCTGGAAATTATGTCTAACACCAGTGAATCCCAGAATCCATTAACCCGGCCCAGATCCCCAGACTGTAGACCTTTACATCCTGAGACCCCAGACACATTTGTATGTGATTACGACATAATGCTCCAGTCCCAAGCAGTAGACTGCCATTGCTCACTTAAAGACTTAGAGTTTCCAAATGTGGGCACTTCACCACCATCATCAGCACATTCTGCTGAAGATCCCTCAGATCCTGAGGAGCCTTCCACCAAAGAGATGTAAATATTTGTAAATTAGAGGCTATAGCTCTATTAGTACAGTGTTTGCCTACCTTGCATGAAGCCCAGGGTTCAATCCCCAGCACTGCATAAATCAATCATAGTGACACACACCTGTAAGCCCAGCACTTTGAAGGAAGCAGGAGGCTCAGAAGCTCAAGGTCACCCTCCATTACATACCAAGTTCAAGCCTAGTCTAGACTATATGAGAGCTGTCTCTAAATGCATAAATAACCTTTTGTTCAGGAAACAGACTCAAAAAGCTCTTCCTCTTAGGATCACTACAGGGAAAAACTGAAGACACAAGATTCTCAAAAGGATCATCTGAATTCCACCAGATGGAAAATAATGTCAATGCATTTGTCCATCCATTAGAGGACTGTGATGTCAGACAGTTCATAAGCCAAATACAGTTGCTACAGTCCTGTGGTTATGATCTAGGCTTCAATGTAGATGGGGAGGAAGGGGCTATTTTGATGATGGTCTTAAGAACTAAGCACTATTGTCACAAAAAAAATGCTCTTCCACACCGAGTATTTTGGTGATAGAAACAAGGGTAAATAGTCACAGGAGCTGATTAAAAAAATAGTCACTGTTGCAGATAAAAAAAGTATAATAATAGATGATCCTAACATTATGCTCAAATGCAAACCCAATGGATACTGATTGTCTTTGTGAAGATTTGCTCCACTATGAAAAAGACAAAGACATTCAGCCTGAGAACCAATGGGAATTCAGGTCTCACTTTCAGTGAATGTTGAAGTATTTACATGGAAATGCTGAAGAGATTTCAATGACTTCTGCACGAAAACTGGAGCAACTTCTTGGAGGTTGATCATAACTTGCAAAATTGAAAGGGTTTGGAACAATTCTGAATATTTCAATAAGTTGTGTTATAAAAGAAGGACCGTTTTCTAGAACAAAATATAAATTAAAAATCAAATTTCGAGAGAAGTGATGTTTTCTGTAAAAGAAGGAGGTTGTCTGCCGTTGTCCTGGAGGAACCCTTCCCTAGAGTGTTTGGTCTCTCAGGCTGCCCTTCTGTTTGTTCCTCACCTTCTGTGAAGCATTTCTCACGTTCCTCCCTAACCCTCCTTCTTTACTTGAGTCTTGAATACGTATTTCTCAAAGATTTCCTTCCTTTCTTATGGCCCTTTCCCAGCACTCGAAACCTAAGTAGGACTGAAACAGGTTCTGCAGGGGAGGGGTAATAGAATGTTCTACCAAATGTGGACCTCACTGCCAACAACCAGCTTGAGACAGAAGATGTCAGGTGTATATGAGAAGGCCCAAGCTCTTCCTCAGACTCTAGGCTCACATCCTCAACTCCAGCTGCCCAAATGCACATGGATCATCCTGGAACCTAAAAGTCATCATTTTTCTTCACAAATATGATCTCTCAAATTTGCTTTCTTGATCAGCCCAGTAAACCCAGTTACAGCCCCTGACCTAGTTGTGACTCCTCTTTCATTTCATACAGCTGAGGCATCTCTAAGTACAAGCTAAGGGGAAGTTCCTGAATATCTAGGGGGAGACACTTGGCATGGAAGTCTGGGTGGGGGCTAGGCTAGACAATTTGCTTGAACCAGGGTTTGCATAGACAATGGAAGGCAATGGCGTTTGGAGAAAGGGCCCTAAGAGTCACAGTCCACTTCATGGTGTCACAACTAATCCTAGGGGATCTAGTGCTTCAATAACTCTCACAAGGCCTTGACTTTGTCCACCCCCTTCTCTAGTCCCCTCCCCCTGTCTTCTTACTCAGTTCATGTTCTTAGTAAGAGTTCTCAGGTCTCGGGCTGGAAAGATGTCTCAATGGTTAAGAGTACTTGCTGTTCTTGCAGAGAACCCAGGTTCTATTCCCAGCCCCTACATGGTGACTAACAACACTCCATAACTTCAGTTCCAAGGGATCTGACACTCTGTCTCTTCTGGCCTTTACAGGGTATTGCATGCACGTGGTGCACTTACATACGTGCAGGTAAAACACTCATGTACAGAAAATAAAAATAATAATAAATATTTTTTAAAAAGAGTTCTCAGGTCTCTTGGCTTCATCCACCACCCTGTTGCTAATATTTCCTATTTCTGTAACTCCAGCTCTGAAGTATTTCCCAAATTTTATGCTCACATCTAGTTGCCTATCTAATTTCAAAGTAAGCATAACCAAAATGAAGCTCAGTCTCTGCCCTAATTCTTCTACTCACCAAATCTGGTCCTCTGTGTCTCATCTCACTGTTTGCCCAAAGGCTCTTTCCAGAAGTCTAAGTCATTCTTTTGACTTTTTTCTTCTTGAATCCCCTGTTTAACTTCTTTGTCATTAGGTACAGTCAATTCCAGCCCTAACTATCTGTCAAATCTGTTCCATCCTTTCTGTCCTCACTGAAGCTTCAGTCCTCACCATGACACTCGCACCAGATCTGTCACCACAGCACACCACCAGCTCCTCTCTGCACATCCTGTATTAGCCAACACTGTCCAGGTCAACAGAGCCAATAGGATGTCTACAGATTCATAAGAAAAGAGTTACTGTGGGGAATTGACACCATGATTATGGAAGCTGAGAGGTCCTGTCATTTGCTCTTCCAAACTAGAACCCAGGTGAACCAGTAGCATAGTTCCATTAAAACAAGAAAACTTAAGAACTGGGGGAGCTAAAGCTGTAAATCCAAGTCTGAATTCGAAGGAGCACTGATGGCCAAGTGAAACATGAAAATGAAAATCCTTGAGTATGTCAGAGATTTTCTGGTCTCAAGAAAGTGTAACTCAAGGTCAAGGTGACCAGACCCTCCACTGAGTCAGTGACTCCAGGTCCTTTGTCTTTCTAACTCAAAGAATGATTTCCATATACAAAGAAGGATAAGTTCAAGAAAGAATTTTAATACAGATAGAAAACAAGCAGAGAAAGTTGAGGGGGCCTCCAGAGAGGGTTATCTGTGAGGGGTTTTGTCTAGGAGTCAATGAGGCTTTTATTACTAAAGAAGTAAATCAGTCTTTGAAATAACTGGGCTGAGATAAGAGGAGGTGGGCTGGTCAGGCCAGCTAGCCCAGCCGTAGATACCCACAAGGTGCCCATGTACCTCTCCATCCCTACACATGCCTTCAAGGGCCAATGAAGTATCTGATTACACATAAATTCTAGGTAGCTATACTTACTAGGTTGCTGTGCAAGAGAAGAGAGAGTTTAAAGAAGAAAAGAAAATAAAACCTAGAGCACAACAAAATCAGTGCCTCTGGCTAGAACATTTCCAGCAGGACAGAACTGCCAATACAACCGAGAACACTCCTGGCTTCTGGTTAGGACAGAAAGGTTAGTTTTGAGGTCCTCTATCTTAAAACTTACCCTACCAGACAAGTTTCTTTCTCATCACAAGGTCAGGAAGATGGAAGTTCCAGCTCAGGAAGAGAGAGAAAAATTCTTCCTTTCTCTGCCCTTTTGTTCTATTCAGGCCCTCAGTGGACTGGATGATGTGTGAGAGTGATATTCTTCACTAGGTCTACTGAATCAAATACTAGTCTCTTCTAAGAGGCAGTCTCTGACAGGCCCAGAAGTGATGCTTTACCAGCTATCTGGGCATCCCTTTGCTCGGTCAAGATATAAAATTAACTACCACACTCTCTATCCAATATCCTTCACAGTGGAAGCAAAGTGATTGCTAAGTGCATGTATGATGGTGAAGCTTGCCAAATGGTCTATCACAAACTATAGACTGTATTTCTAAAGCTCCGCCTAACTCTGTCCCCAGATCTTTGCCCATACAACCTCTGCCCAAATACTCTTTCCAAATCCTCCAAATGAGCCTCCTTTAGCTGACTAGCACCCACACAGGTCTTGACTTTATTGTTACTTTCTCAGGGAACTGCTGGACTTACCCTAGACTAAGTTAGATTTCCCCATTACAACTCGACTACATACCATTACTCTTCCTGTAGGAGAGTTTATCACAAGTAAAGTTAAACAATTGTGTGACTATTGACTTAATGTCTGTCTTCTCCTTTTATACTAAAAGCTGAGAAAAAAAAAAAAAACACGTTTGTGTCTCTGAGGTTCTTAATATATGTATTTACTGAATAAATAATGGAAAAGCAATCGCTGTAGTATGGAACATGGACTTCCATGATTGGTCTTGTTTCTCACCTAGTTTACATGTCATTGTGCCTTGCCTGGTTTGACATCCATGGCCAAGCCAGTCATATCAAGCTGCTCACATTTGCAAACATCAGCCTGCATCATTCACTATGCCTGGCTCTGCTGCAAGTCTATTTTTGAATTGTTTGACTGATGTCTCCAGGCCCGGGAAAATACTCTTCATTCAACACTCTGTTGAAGGACTCATCTGTTCCATGAGCGTTTTTCTCCTCATCCCACCCAGAATTGATCAATTCATCCCCCCCCAATACACATACACATTGGGATATATGTATCGCCAATGATGCAATAGCAGCACTTTTATCATGGGGGTAACCAACAGCTACCTAATTAGGCCTGCTCAATAAGGAGGAAATTCATGCCTGGTACCTAGCCAAATATCCATGGCTGGAGAAGTCATTGACCCTAGAGAAGAATGTACTACTACCATTTGTCTAGACAAATATAATTTTTAGCTATATTCTACATACTTATCCCTAAACCCAGAGCTAAGTATAGCCCTCACCCCTCATCAAAGAAGCTTCTTTTTGAAACAGTTGGAGACTATCACAGAGATCCACAACTTGTCAAAATACAGAGAAAAAGTGACTGTGGGCCCAACCCCAAATGATATATCTACAATGCAACCCCAACACCTAAGGTTCAGGGAACATCATGGAAGAGAAGGTGGAAAGATTGTGAGCCAGAGGACCAGGACACCTGCTGCTACACACTGTCTTCTAGACATGACAGGGAAGCTGACCTGTGAAATCTCAGCAATATGGTTTCCTATACCAAACCTACATAATGACAACACCAGTTTGACATATCAACATGGATGGGGAAAATTTTACAAGGTCTCACCCCTAGATGAAGAACTCCAGGTAATCAATGTCTATTCAAGGAGAAAGAATTAGTTTTCTCCAGGGAAGCGCTCCATGATAGGTTAACCAATGCCAAGTGGTCAGCCCTAAACATATGTACAAATGAGCAACACTAAACTCGCTCAATAAAATACGTGTGTGTGTGTGTAACCATACAAATGTAACTATATATCTATATGAAACTATATATAACAATAATATGTAATATATTTGTGAGTATTTGAAAGGGAGTAAGGGGACATGAGAGGAGTTGGAGGGGGAAAGAGGGGCTAGAAATTATATAAATACAGTACTCATATATGAAACTCTCAAAAAGATACAAAATGTAAAATAAATATGGAATCAATGAAGATGACTCATCTCAGAGCCAGCAGCTAGTCATAAGATGAGAGATTACTTTCCATCGCAGTAGCCCAGAGAAAACTGTACACAGCCTTGACTCTTTATTTGTTTGCTTGTTTGTTTTGTTCAGACTTCCAAAGAAAGTCCTGGTAACGTGGCAGAAATCTCACATGCATTACAGTTCAGCGGTCCAATTTCTCAGCCCTAGCTTTCTGTGAAAACACATTTAACCCGCCTCTCAATATGCCTGCTGTCAGTTTAGCTGTTGTTACTTGATGTGGGATTTGAGGCTTACAATTCCCGATTTTGAAAATCTCTCACCTTTGGGGTCTATCCCAATTGCCTGGAATGTTAAGCTGCCGAGTTCTTTAGGGTCTCATTCCCTCAGTGTCCTCTCTCTTTATGTTTGCTTAGATTGTGTTACATTCTGCTTTTCCATACCCTTTAAAACACATGTTGCTTTTTATCCAGATTGCCCTTTTTTCACATTTCTATAGCAGAGCAACAAATTTGCCTCAGCCTCACAATCAACTATGGGGCGCGCGGGGCTCTCTGCGCACCCTGGAAGCCGCACGGCGGGCCTGGCCACGTCCCGCGTCGCTGTCCGCCGCTGAGGTGCTGAAGGTCTCGCAGCACCGCGGCTCCGCGTCTCTATTGTGGCAGCGGGTCTCTGCTTCTCCGCTGCTTCCCTGCGTCTTCGGTGGCTCTCTGCTGCTGGGGCTTTGCCCAGCCGAGTCCCGCCCTAATTTCACCTGTGCACTTTCCTCAAGATGCGAAATCCACCGGCCGCTGGATCATGCGGGAGAGTGTGAGGGCGGCTAAAGCTGGGATCCGTGAGTCGGTGACGGAAAGACAGCTCTTCCCGGGAAGGCTGGATCATAGGCAGTGATACAAGACTCAGCTCAGTCAGACTCAGTGTTACAGCTCTTTATTCAATGGCTCCCATGGCTCCAAGTCTCAGTGCACCAGAGTGATCCAGATCCTTCAATTTTTGAGGGGAATCAGGGAACTTTATACCGTGGGGGTAGTGGTAAAAGCTTCAGCTGATAGGTACTTTGGGGATGCCTCATTTGCATGTGGAAATGGGCTCCCACCAGGCTGCCAAACTGCTTGAAAATCACACAGGAAAGCCTAATAGTTACAGAGCCGGAGGCTACATTCCTGTGGCTGCTACTTCACAAAGGAGTCAGGAAAAATGCCGGGAAGGCACCCTGCTGTGAAAGGAGTCTCTGCATATGGCTCCGAGCTTATGAGCTATCCGGACATGGAGAAACTTCTACTTTACACAACAGAGGTCCCCAACAATCAACAGTAGCATATTTTAGTCTAAGAAATGTTTTTTTTTTAATATCTGGTATAATTTACCTTCCCATGTTTTTAAAAAAAATTAAGTCTTGGGCCAGAGCTGAGGCCCCGAAACCTGAAGCATTGTAGCATTACTCTCTTCAAAGAGCTGCAGGTACCATCAATGACTTGTCTTTCTGTGCAGCCTCCTAGAAAGTTCAGTAAAGCCATTTGGGGAACACAATTGACAGCATTTTCCTCTAGAAAGGTGCCAGGTTAGGTCTGGGACTCCATCTCTCTTTGGGAACATTCTGTCTGATTCCTTTGAGCGACCACACAGGGCCATTTAAAGTCCCAGGAATAACCCAGGACAACCAGGATCAGCTGCTGGAACCACAAAACAGCCGATCAATGCAAGCCAGCAGACACTCACATAGTTCTGGTCTATGTAAAATATAAAATCCATTGTTTCTAAGGCTGCAGGTTTTTCTTGAAACACTTTCAGACCCAAAGAAGATAAAGAGGGTTAAAAGTTGTTACATAATATGAATGAAAAGTTTTGATGAATTCAGGTAAGTAAGGCTTCCACTAGATTAACATGCTGCCAAACAGAAGCAGGTGGCAGACTTGCAGCAGGAGGTCTCAGGAGCCTTCCAGCTAGCACGTAAGGGGGAGGGTCTCATCTTTTGTTGCCTGCAATCTCATACTATTTGAATTCAGGAAAAGACCTCTGGCCAGCTGAATCTAATTTTTGCACAATCCATATCCAGATTTTTTTTTCATATTCTCACTTTAATGTTTCAAGACTTGCTGAAAATTCTAAGGGATGAGGGCAATGAAAAGGTTACTGAATTTTTGAGACTTCACAGACTCTCTTAATTAATGAGTGACAAATGCTCTTCAATCACTATGATAGCTAAGACTGTTTCAAACACAGACATGAAATCCACTCAGCCTTTGGCTATTCTGTGTGTGTGTGTGTGTGTGTGTGTGTGTGTGTGTGTGTGTGTTTGTGTGTGTGTGTCTATTTATAGGATTAAATGAAAATAACATCTTTGTTCATATGAATAAATACAACCCACATACAAGTCTTGTTATTTGAAAATAAAATTCTCATTACGAGGCAGCCTGAGAGGGTGGGTTCCAACCTCCATCAGTGTAGTGGCTCTGATCTCAGCAGCCTGCCAGAGAGTGCCAAGTTCTGGCCTCCCTCTGGCCTTCCTCTGGCAGAGGGGTTGAGAATGCAAGGGACTGCCTGAGAGCCCCCAGATCCTGCCTCCACATGGTGAAGCCTTTGAGAGGGAACTGAGTCTAACCACTCCAACAGCTATCAAAATACCTGAAAGCAAATTCTGAATCCATCACCCTAGAGTCCAGCCTTGGAAGGCAAAGGAAAAATGAGGAGGAACCCAACAGAGGGATGCTTTTGGCAGCTCTTGTCAAGAAATTCCAATAGACTCTTATATGAACATTTGAAAATTGCCTTGTCTGACTTGTTTCTAGTTCCCTGTCTAGAACTTGTAATGCTAATTACTCTTGCCTTTACTTCTCCTTCACATCTCCTATTTAAGATTCAAGGACTTTCTTTTCCCCCAGAGATAAGAGTTATGCAATTTGGGAGTCTTTTAGATAGACCCACTGAAGGGGTACTCCAATTGCCTCACCATGCATCCCTGTTCAGCATGGAAGAAGCCAGAATGGTCTTCGTCCTGATTCCCTGTTGGCAAGTTGGGTAACCTCTTCAGAGGATGGTGTGATAAGAATAGGAGGTAGGAATTGGCTAGGCAGTTAGGGTAAAAAGACCGCAAAGAAAAGTAGCCAGTTTCTTGGCTAAAACAATTTCCTTGGGCCTCTTAGCAACATACCCCATTCCAAAGGCCAAAAATGTTGAAAATATTTGAGAGCTTTTATCTAATCCTTAAAAGATTGTAGGGCTACCTCTTCAGAAGGAGGAATGTTAGAGTAGCAAAAGCTACTCTAACAAAGAAGAAGAAAGAGTACATGAAGTTATCAGAAAAAAGTGATGGGGAGATATGG
>NW_008336056.1:0-7215 GCF_000622305.1 Nannospalax galili | reverse complement strand
TCAATAAATTAAAAAAAAAATCTCATTACTTTTCTTTGTCTCTCCTGACTTTAGTTTTGCACCACTCAACATGATTTTAATTAACCATAATTTTCATTTTATTTTTAGATGTTCAAATAATCACAAATGGACCAAGGGAATCCCTCTCTAAGCCAGTTTCTGTGTCTTTCTAAAGAATTAATGCTTTTGGCAATAAATATTCCAGTGCAGTCTAGAAGAATGGAAATCAGGTTCTCTCCAGAGAGCTCTACTTTCTTTAGTAGAGAATAATAGCTTAAGTTTCTCTGTTATGAAATTTGCATTACTGAAAAGCCTCAAGTTCTGTAAATTACACAGTAAAAGCCAAGGGGCAAATCAAGTTGAGGAAACTACTGACAAGGTGAGCAGTTTTGCAAACAGAGCCCTAAGTAAAATCATTGATATCTTGGAAATCAGCTTGAACACCAAGGCAGAAAGTTAGATGCTGAAAAAGCAGAGATTTAAAATGTGCATAAACGGGAACTGGGGAAATGGGTCAGTTAAAGTGCTTTCTGTACAAGCAGGGCTGTAATCTCAGGAGGGGCAGGAAGGGACAGGTGGATCCCCAGGGTTTGCTGCCCAGTCAGTCTGACTGAAAGGGTGAGTTTCAGGTTCAGTGAAAGACTCTGTCTCAAAAAATAAGATGTAGGGGGCTGGAAAGATGGCTCAGCAGTTAAGAACACTGGTTGTTCTTGCAGAAGACCTGGGTTCAAATCCTAACATGCACATGGCAGCTAACAACTGTCTGTAACTCCAGTCCCAAGGGATCCGACAGCCTCTTCTGACCTCCACAGGCATTGCACAGCATGGGTGCACTTACCTACATGTAGGCAATACACACATACACATAAAATAAAAATAATAAATAAATTTGTTTTTAAAAAAGGTGTCGAACAACTAAGGAAGAGAGGCCTGATGTTAATCCCTGGTCTCCACGCCCTCCCAAGAACACACAGAGACACACCCTGTTCACGTAAACTATTGAGTAGAAATACTAGTCATAGTTAATAGCAGAGCTGTGGGGTGCTGGGAAATGCACCTGAAGGAGTCCTTGTGTGGGGTCTCCCCAGGCACAAGACCCAAAAGTAGCCTGTCATGGATACACCTCTGTGGGTCTTGCTGTGGTTCTTGTGTAGGTGTTTGTGAACTAATTAAGATTCTGAAAACATGCTTTATCAAGCTATCAACTTCCTTCCTTTCTCTACATGCAAAGTACTAAGAGGTAAATGCTGTTCTTCCCCCTTCTTGAGTCTGAGCTGACCTGTGCCTGCTTTAACCCAAAGAGAACTGAAATGACACTGCAGGACTTCTCAGATTACCATAAGAAGTCCTGTGTCCTTGACTGGATTTCTTGCAATGTTCACTCTGCATGAAACCAGCCACTGCCTAAGAGGTCCAAGGATCCTAAGTCACCAAACTATAAATAAGCCCAAACTAGCCATGTGGAGAAAACATGGAGAAAGGATACCCAACCAACTCCCAGTTACTCCATCCTATCTTGGGCAGCCAACATTTGAATAACAACAATGGTTTCAGCCATTGCCTGATTTATGCCTTTGACACATAAAGCAAAAACAAGGCAGCCAAACTTATTGTCAATGAAAAACACAACTCTCACCTAAAGAGAATAAGAGGTTATTCTGAGCCACATAGGAGCAACCATGGCCCAGGGACAAGGATTCAGGTTAACCCAAATGACACGTTCCAGTGTGGAAGTGGTTATTCAAACATTTATAGTCATAGAACAACTGAAAGTCATAAGTCAAGGTATCTTCCAAATGCTTGGCAAGGACATCAGGTAGGCAGCTTACCACAAAGCAGAGAAATCTCTGGTATAGGTTTCAGATGTTATCTACAACATTCTTAGCTTTTGGGTTGGTGGAAGCTAGTGTTCTGCTAAGTTAATATATTACAAAGATTTTACCTAACAGTTGAAAGGCTATTAGGTCAGATAAAGAGGTGGGTAATCAATGGTTATTAAGAGACTAAAATTAGCCCAAGATAATATGGCTCTGGATCTGCAACATTCCATTTTTTTCACCATCATGAAGTTCTGACTAGTCAGTTAGCTTTATGGACTCTTCACCACAAGTGTGTCTTTTTTGTTTCTGGGAATCGTAGTTCGCACCATCAGCTTTAAGAGCTGTGAGGAATAATAATGAGTCATTATTTGAAGCTGCTTACTTTAAGGTGATTTCTTTACACATAGGTAGTCAGAAAATAGAGCAATGTTGTCATGGTTAGTATTGATTGTCAGCTTGCCCAGGCCGAGAATCACCAAGGAGATTAGTGAAGCACATCTCATATCTCTGGTATGTCTATAAAAGTATCTCCAGGGATGAAGAGATCATGAGGGTTCTGACCCCATGAATAGATTTATCCCAAGATAGTTTAAATATATTGGTGTTTTTGAGGGAGGGTGAAAGACAAGAGGTAGAAGATAATTGGAGGCATTAAGTCACTGGGGCACTTTCTTGGGGAATACACCTTGCCCTGATCTACTTCTCTATACTTCCTGACCACTGTCCTGAGAGATGGTCTACTTCATCCTGCTGAGAAGGACTGAATCCACAAGACCAAAAACCAATCAAATCATCCTTCCTTTTCAATTGTCTATGTCAGATATTTTGCCATAGCAATGAGAAAGGTAACTAATACAAATATGTTGTACTAGAATATTAAAAGTAGGTATAAGGATGCATAATAGTCTTGAGTCGTATTGGAGAATTGCTATTGGGTCACTTAGGTGTACAGCTGGAAAAGATCTCCTTTACATACATGGTTTCACATTAACATTTATTAAATTTAGCTTTATATTTGCTCCATGATATACCTAGTAAAAATTTAGTTCCTATTCCAGACGTTGATTTTAATTCCCTTTCTTTCCATAACTTGCCGAGCCACTGTGAACAGAATGACATCTTCCACAGAATCTTCTCCATGGCTGATTAATGGACTAGAATTTCAATGAATACATGGTTAGAATGTTGCAAATCTAGAGTCAAATTATCATGGGGCATCTTTAGCCCCGTAAACAGCCATTTATTGACGCTCTGTACATGATATAACATCTTTGTGACCATTAGGTAAATCCTTTGGAATGTATAAACAGACCCCTAGGTTCTAACAAAATGCTTTCAAATATCATCTGAGGCCTATAGTAGAGTTTTCCCCACTTTTCTATAACCCATCTGCCTAGCATTTCTACCACTGTATTTGAAAAGTACCTTAGTTTATAACTTCCTTTGTTCAGTTACTATTAAAAACTGTTACCATGTAACAAGTTTGAACAGGGAATTTGGGATAACCTAAATCTGTGTTCCTGGACACTTATATTTGGTGCCATAATAAACTATCTCTTATCCTCTTTGAAGTTAGAATTGTGTTTTTGTATGAACACCACAAAACTATTTATACTTTAAAGGGAATATCTTCAATAAACGATGTTGGGAAGACTAGCTGCATGCAGAAAAATGAAACTGAACCCTTATTGACCCCATATACAAAAGTCAACTCAAAATGAATGAAGCAACAAAGCTTTATAAAGAAAACAGGGGGAAAGCTCCACGATATTGGTCTGCACAATTTCATTGTGCACTTATTTGTAGCATCTTCTCTTTTCAGCAAAGACATACCATTTACACATAATGCCTGACTCACTGAACATATACCAAAAGCACAGGCAACAAAAGCAAAAGTAGGCAAACTAGATGAAACTTCCACAACTAACAGACTAAAGAAAACTATAAAGAATGGAAGAAAGGAAATGTTTTCACTCTATAATCTGAGAAGGTAATATGCAGCATATGCAAGGAACTCAACTTAATAGTAAGAAATCAAATATTCCAGTGTGAAAATGGGCAAAGAATCTGAAGAAACATTTCTCCAAATAAGAGATACAAATGGCCAGTTACTATGTGAAACCATTCAGTATCTTTCATGACCAGGGACACACAAATTAGAACCACAATGCGAGAACACCTTTAGAAATACCCTGCTGCTGGGTGCTGATCAAGTTTCTTTGTTTAGCTTTGCTGGGATTGAAATATAAATTATGTCCCCTATTGTGTTTCAGTTTTGCTCCTGTGAAAAGCCCTGTTCCTATTTCAAATACCAGAAATCAGAATACATTTTCTAAAGTATTGGTAGAAACTAAAACAGCTTTTAGAGGGAAGAGAGAAAATATAATTGGTTGTGAGCACACTTAATGCTTACCAAGTAAAACGCACCACTTAATATTACTGCCTCTTACCTTAATTGTTGGTGTGACTTTTGAAACTTTTCTAAACTGTTTCAGGATTGATGACAAACAACAAAATAGTTAGCATTTCATAGGCACAAACAAAGGCTTTTATGATAAAGCAATTACTTAAAAAAAAACTCTTGAGAGCTTTACAGTAATTAAATAGAAAACTCAGACAAAAAGAATTGTCACCAGTCCAGGGCTGTCACACTTGTTTCCTCCTAAGTACTCATCTCAATTCCGTTCTTGAGCAGCTGGGCACTTAGTTCCAGCATCTTCTCTTTTCAACAAAAGAGCTTCATATAATGCCTATTTGCATATAATTTGCATATAAGACCAATTTACTGAACTTCATTCAGGTGACGATTTTACCTTACAGCTCCTTTTGCTTCCTGAAGAGACTGCATTTTTAAAAATATTCCTTATTTTCTCAAAAGAGACTCCCAGTCCTCAGGAGTCTTCTTGTCGTCCTGCTATGTGACTTTGCCACATCTTGTCATTGTTGCGGTGAGCTACCTGTCACAGTAGCTCCGTGGTGCTCTGTCCATGCCCAACCGTATAGGGCTCCTTTGCTGGCTGCTGGTCAGCATGCTACTTGTGCTCAGATACTGTGGAATCTATTGATTCTGAGCAAAGTTTTACCTTAGCTCTACTGGGTGAAGAAGCAGCATGAGATTGGAAGAGTGAGGTTGCTGTGGTACCAAAGCTGTAGAGACGAAGCTGAGCCAGGTCTGTAGCAGAGGGAGGGGTATAGGAATGAAAACACCCACTGAGAGACAGTAGAACAGTAGAATCTTCAGTGCTGATTGACTAGTTCAGTGTCTGTCACACAGTGTAGGCTGACTAAATACTAATCAAAAACATGGGTAAAGGGATGGAGGAAGAGAGGAGGAGAAAGAGGAGTAGAGAAAATCCTGATTAATAAAGTACGGTAGACCTTTAAAAATCTACATTAATCCTCAGTCCATCACCACCTCTTTGCATGCCAACAGCTTGCAAAAGAAGCAAGATTAACTGTGCTAGAGAGGCACCTACATTCTAGATTAGGCTGCCTACCTCTTCCTGGTATTACTTCATTGCATTGGTTATTTGAAATTCTTGCTATTTGGCGCTCAGGAATTAATTCCTCCATTACTTTCCTGTGAATAGCCTGCTTACCCTTCCAAGCCCAAGTCAAAAGCTATTCCTGTTTTGGAGAAGTCTCCTCTGATTGTTCCAGAATAAGTCTTCTTCATTCCTCTTTTTGGGTCCCCAGCCACAGAGCTTATACTTCAGGGAGACCTCAGAGTATAGGAGATGCCAAGAGTATAGAATGCCTATGGAGGAAACTCATAGGCTATGACTAGAGCCAACCAGAAGAGACACCATATGGAGTGGTGTCCAAGCACATTGGAACGCACAGCCTTCTCCACATACCCCAGCTGGTGGGCATGGAACTACAGGATTTAATGTTTGCCCTGCTACAGTTTGCTCTTGCCTTGGTCCTTCTTTGCTGTCCTCTCATTCCCTCCCTTGGGGATGGGAATATTTACACTGTGACATTGAATATGAAATATTTTATAGGGGCCCACAGCTAAAAAATTTGCCTTGAATTTCAGAAGAGACTGAGTTTGGACTTTTTTTCAGTAATTTTGGAATTGTTAAGACTTTGAGTACTCTCAAAAATGGACTAAATATATTTTGCATTCTGAAATGGCCATGTACTTTTGGAAGTTAAGATTGGGTAGGTTATGATTTGAATACAAAATGTGTCCCTTGTGTTTTGAATGCTTGTTTTACAGATGGTAGCACTATCTGGGGATGCTATGGAAATTTTGGGAGGTATGGCCTAGCTGGAAGAAGTAGGGCCCTGGAGATGTGCCTCTGAAGAGCTCTAGTCTCCTCATTCTGTTTCATGTCTTATGAGGTGAAGATGCCTCTCCACCACATGCTTCTGCTGCCATAACATTCTGCCCAAGTAACCAGGAGCCAGTAACCAGGGGCTGGACCTCTGATACCACTGGCCCAAATCCATCATTCCCTTGTTCAAGTCTGGTTTTTTTTTTTTTTTGGTCATAGCAATGCAAAAGTAACCAATACAGACCCCAAGGCATCAGAACAACTCTCCCCCTTCCCTTCACTAAGGATACTCTGTAATGCTCAAAAGGGTGGGAATAGCACTGAAGTTTGGGGGGTGGGTGTGGGTTGGCTACATGTGGGTTGGCTACATTGTGAGAACATTGGGGGGGGGGGTGTTGTTTGTTTTTTTAAAAAAAGAACCTGTTTCATCCCTGAGTCTAGTAAGATGGCCCTTAGACTACTTCGAACTGTGCTTGCAGTGTCTAGACCAGGAACTTGTTGAGCCAGGATGGGTCAGATATCTTTTTCCCATCCCCCACATTCCAACACCATAGTGAAACAAACAACCTAAGGAAACCTGGAATTTCAGTCTTGTCTATGAGTGATTGCTTTAAACTGAAGCAAATGCAGAGTTGACTGCTCAGTTTTGCTAAGAAGTGGTTACATTGTTACTTAAACAAGGAGAGCTGGCAGAACTTTGATTCTAGCCTAGTCTGGTCCTTAACCCACTTTGATCAGAGCCCACTGTTATGCAGCTGGAAAGAAGGAACCCAGGAGTTCCCAGAAGGTTTAACCTACGGCCTGGCATAGAGATTACAAACAGTTTCCAAGTCAGATGGAACATGCCAAAATGAACAAGAAATTTTTAGAAGTCCCTCACTATATATTTTTAAGACAGTTTATGAATACTCAGTATTTTCCATAAGTTCCTTATTTTCATGTGAATTTAAACCTTGTTCTATGATCAATGCCCTGAATAACTAGTACAAATATTTAAGTTTTTTTATAACTCAGTAATTTAAGAGCTCATTTTCTATTCAAATTCAATTCTTTTTTTTTTGAATTTCAGTCATTTTTATTGAAAGCTGTGTTTATAGACACATTCAGATTTGGAA
>NW_008336055.1:0-338 GCF_000622305.1 Nannospalax galili | reverse complement strand
TAACTGCACAAGTGGCGATAATGTTGACACATTAGAGCATTGTGATGTCACTATTGACCATTATTAATTCATATTGTAACATTGTGATGTCAGAGTGGAGCAAGATAAGGCACATGGGGAGATAGTGTTGGCACATTGGAGCATTGTGATGTCATGATGGAGCATTATGATGTCACTGTGAAACCTTGTGAAGTAATATTGTAACAGTGTGATTGGACACGGAGCATTGTCATGTCACAATGGACCATTGTGAAGTCATATTGTGACGTTGCATTGACACATTGGAACAATATAATGGAACATGGTGTGATAGTGTTGGCACATTGGATCATTGTGAT
>NW_008336053.1:0-250 GCF_000622305.1 Nannospalax galili | reverse complement strand
GGTAAGAGTGATCAGTGTGGGAGACTCCTTAGGGGATGTCCCAGGGAGGGCCGTGGCCCTTAGAATTGGGGGTGCTGGTAAGGCCTCCGATTTCTCCCAAAGAGGTCAAAGTTATCATGGGCTATGACATCATCATATAAGGCCTGATTGTCTGTGGTAAGGACCATGTCCTCCAGGACATCTCAACCCCACAAGTTGTGGGGGACATCGGCCACTATGGGAGTGAATGTGCCCTTACTCCAATCTAAGT
>NW_008336052.1:0-485 GCF_000622305.1 Nannospalax galili | reverse complement strand
ATTAAAGAAAGACATGCCCATACAAATACAAGAAGCAGAGAGAACACCAAAGAGACAGGACCAGAAACAAAACTCTCCATGGAACATCACAGTAAACACACTAAATGCACAGAACAAAGAGACAATACTGAAAGCTGCAAAAGAGAATCAACAAGTCCCATATAAAGGAAAACCTATTAGGATTACAGCTGACTTTTCAGCACAAACTATGAAAGCCAGAAGAGTCTGGACCAAAGTATTCCTAGTTTTAAATGACCACAGATGCCAACCCAGATTACTATACCCCGCCAAAATATCTGTTATAGTCAAAGGGGAAAGAAAATTCTTCCATGAAATAAATAGGGTGAAGGGATTCATGTCCACAAAACCAGCCCTTCAGAGAGTTCTGGAAGCAATACAGAGAGCTGAGGAAAGCGATGACTATACCCAAGGGATTGTGGAAAGAAATTCAATGGAGGTATAACTGTGGAAAAGTACAGCTATAT
>NW_008336051.1:0-439 GCF_000622305.1 Nannospalax galili | reverse complement strand
ATATAATACATTTTTAAAAATTTGTTGATTTGTGTATGTGTGTGTGTGTATGTGTGTGTATATCACACACAACATCCTAAACCATCTTATTCAACTGTACACCCACTTCCCAGATGTTACCCTCCCATAGCCTCCCTCCCCCCAACTAGAGCCCTTATACTCTGATATCCCTGCTACTGTCTGCTGTGTTGTCGGCACCCCCAGCCATTCCCCACTACTTGTCCATCTGGTGAATCTAGTCAGCCTATCTAGAGGTCTTTGTTTTAGGAGGGTCAGCTGTTCCTCATCTAGCAGCAATCAGTTGTCAATAGTCCTTTAGATAAGATTGGGATCTGCTGTTTATTTTCCCAGTTTTATGCTGGGTTACTCTCTGGGAGTCCCTTTGGCCATGCTGGTCAACAACTCAAAAGAAGGTATCTCCTACTTGGCATTGTTGCTT
>NW_008336050.1:0-368 GCF_000622305.1 Nannospalax galili | reverse complement strand
CTAGGACCTTATTCTCAACATCAAGGTTTTGATCAAGAGTGACAGTCATAACGATAATAGCAAGCAAAGTACAGCCAAGTACACAGCATGCTTTCTTAACACAGCCATTCTCCAGGAAGCATTCTTCCTTTGAAGTTTTCTCAGCATCGAACCATGGAGAGTTCCTTACGTGGGCTCCACTGGAGGTGGTGTGGCACACATGTGCCATTATATTGCTCCAATGTGCCATCACAATATTACAATATTACTTCAAAATGTTCTATTGTGCCATCACAATTCTCATTGTGCCATCACAATGCCGCTTTGTATCATTACAGTGATCCATTTTGTAGTTCAACATGCTCAATATGCAGACACAATGCTCAATG
>NW_008336049.1:0-945 GCF_000622305.1 Nannospalax galili | reverse complement strand
ATAGGAGCATTGTGACTGTATACTGAACATTGTTTGGGTACATTGGGGTATAGTGATGCCAGATAAGGACATTTTGATGAAACACTGGTGCACTGTTATGGCACACTGAGCCTTGAGATGACAAATTTCAGCATTATGATGACACATTGGAGGAGAGTGATAACACATGGAGCATTGTGATAACACACAGGGACACTGATGGCACACTGAGCACTGTGATGTCACATAGGAGCTTTGTGATTACACATTAGAGCATTGTGATGTCACGTAGAATTGATATGGCACATTGGGAAATTCTGAAGGAACATTGAACAGTGCGATGATGACTCATTGGTATATTGTTATTGTACACTCAGGATTGTGATGTCAAAATGGAGCATTTTAAAGTCATATTGGAGCATTTTGATGGCACACTGCAGTGCATTGTAATGACACATTGGTGCATCGTTATGGCACACTGAGCATTGTAGTGACACATGAAACATTGTAATAACCCATTGGAGCACTGTGATAACACTTGGGGCATTGGGATGTCACACCGCATATTGTGATTGACGCATTGTTGTGGCACACTGAGGAGTGCGATGGCAGAATGAAGCATTGTGAAGACATATTGTAGAATTGTGATGTCAGAGTTGGGCATTCTGAAGACATATTTGAGCATTGTGATGGCTTATTTGGGCATTGGGATGGCACAGTTGTGATTTGAGGGCACACTGAAACATTTTGCATCCATATTGGAGCATTGTTATGGCCTATTGAACATTGTTGTGGTACATTGGGGCATTGTGATGGCACATAGGGGCATTGTGATGACAAATTGATGCACTGTAATGGCACACTGAGCATTGGCATGGCACATTTGAGCATTATGACACACTGGAGGAGAATGACGGCACATTAAGTATTGTGATGACACACTGGGGCACTATGATGGCACACTGA
>NW_008336048.1:0-540 GCF_000622305.1 Nannospalax galili | reverse complement strand
GTGTGTGTGTGTCTTTTCCCATCTCACTCTTAACTCTAAATCAAGCTCCTCTCCAGGTTATGGATTTTTCCTAAGATTTATTTTATACATAACATGTGTATTTATGTGTATGTTAGTGCAGATGTACATGGTCCTCACAAGATAAAGAGATCCCCTGGGAGCTGGAATTATGGCTGGCGGGAATCGAACTCAGGTCATATGTAAGAGCAGTACACACTTGTCATCACTCTTAACTCTAAATCAAGCTCCTCTCCAGGTTATGGATTTTTCCTAAGATTTATTTTATACATAACATGTGTATTTATGTGTATGTTAGTGCAGATGTACATGGTCCTCACAAGATAAAGAGATCCCCTGGGAGCTGGAATTATGGCTGGCGGGAATCGAACTCAGGTCATATGTAAGAGCAGTACACACTTGTCACCACTGAGCCACCTCTCCAGTCCCCTCTCCAGGTTTCTTTTTTTTTTTTTTTGGTTTTTGAAATAGAGTTTCCCTGTAGCCCCTGCCAGCCTGGAACTCACTATGTAGACCAGGCTG
>NW_008336047.1:0-244 GCF_000622305.1 Nannospalax galili | reverse complement strand
TAAATGTGACATCACAATGCTCCGATGTGCCTACACTACTGCCATATATGCATATATGCCATCATATTGCTCCAATGTGCCTTCACAGTGTTACAGTATTACTTCCCAATGTTCCACTGTGACATCACAATGCTCCAGGATGACATCACAATCTTGCAATATGCCAAAAGTATAGCTGCATATGCCATTACAGAGCTCCAAAGTGCCATCACAATGTTTCAATGACTTCATAATGTTCCATTGT
>NW_008336046.1:0-282 GCF_000622305.1 Nannospalax galili | reverse complement strand
TGGTAGTGTTCTTGCCTGGCATTCACAAAGCCCTGGGTTCAATCCCCAGTACTGTATAAACCAGGCATATGCTTGCCATTGTAGCACTTGATAGAAACAGGAATATGAGAAGTTCAAGTCAGGATCCTTTGTTATACAGCAGGTTCAAGGCCGTCCTGGGATACATGGAAACTGTCTCAAGCCTTTAGGGTCTTGGCTCCTAAGGTCCCCAGAAAGGAAAGATCTGCTGCTATTTCTAGCTGATTTACAATTATAAAGTCAATAATTTGTTCTCAGACTCCA
>NW_008336045.1:0-676 GCF_000622305.1 Nannospalax galili | reverse complement strand
TCTATTGTGAAATCACAATGCTCCAATGTGCCATCAAAATGTTCCAATCTGACAACACTATCTTGCCCTGTGCCATTACATTGCTCCAATGTGCCATGACAATGTTACAATATAACTTCATAATGTTCCATTGTGACATCATAATGTTCCATTGTGACATCACAATGTTCCATTGTGAGTTCAAATTTCTCCAATGCTCCAAAGAGATATCACAGTTCTCCAATGTGCCACCACTATCACCCCATGTGCCAATACATTGCTCCAAATGTGCCAACACAATGTCTCAATATGACTTCACAATGTCCCATTGTGACATCACAGTGATCCAATGTGACATTACAAGGCTCCCTTGTGACATCATAATCGTCCAATATGCCATCACAGTGTTCAAATATGACTTCAAAGTGTTCCATTTTGAAATCACAATGCTCCTATGTGACATCACAGTGCCCCAATGTGCCAACACTATCGCCCCATGTGCCATTATATTGCTCCAATGTGCCATCAAAATGTTACAATATGACTTCACAATGTTCCTTTATGACACCACAATGCTCCAATATGACATTACAACGATCCAATGTGCCATCACAAATTTACAATATGACTTCAAAATGGTCCATTTTGACAATACAATGCTCCCTCATGCCATCACACTATTACCATATGACTTCAT
>NW_008336044.1:0-497 GCF_000622305.1 Nannospalax galili | reverse complement strand
CAGGCATATCATTCATACACATAAAATAAAAAAATAATAATAATTTTGAAATACAGATGTGAATTTAACATGTGATCTCCTCACACAAATCTCTCATTTTCGAATTTATATTCTCTAACCATAGGTACACATAAAATATATATACATCGTGCACACAACCATACACACACAAAGAGAGACAGAGTTTAAGAGAGACAGAGTTTTTTTGCTTTGTTTTGTTTTGTTTTGTTTTATTGTTGTTGGTGGTGGTCTTTTTGAGACAGTCATGCCCAGCCTGAAGATTTTTTTTTTTTGTAGCAAAAAAAAATAGACACTTTTATACACCTCTGGCTACCTTATTGACAGGTCTTCCACAGGCTGGGTGTTTTGGCAGCACTCTGGAGACAGAGGCAGGTGGGTCTCTGTGATTTTGAGGCCAGCCTGGTCAACATAGAAAGTTCCAGTTAAGCTGGGGCTACAGGGACTCCCTCTCTCAAAAAGGCCAAATGAAAAAGAAG
>NW_008336043.1:0-800 GCF_000622305.1 Nannospalax galili | reverse complement strand
AGGGAACAGCTCCAGCTAATGCTACTGATTCGGCCCTCAGGAGGCTGTGAGCTTTGCCTGTATCTTCTACAAAGCCCAGTGTACACAGGGTGGTGAAGACATGTTTGAGTTCATGTAAACATTAAACCATATCCTGCTGCCAACTCCAGATTTGGGTTAATGCGATGAGTTTTGCCTTTTGTGCTGGGATTCCCTTCAGATGGGACTCTGGGTCAATGACAGAGTTTAGAGTCACCAGGGGATACCCAGCCAGGTGCTCTCCTTCCCTTACAAAGCTGCCTCCATCAGTGATATACTCAACATCAGAGTCCTTAGTAAGGACTTAGTAAGGCTGGTCTGAAACAAGAGATGGACCAGACATGCAAAGTTGCAGTTATAACTTCACCCATTTATTGCAGTTTATTCCTCACATAAGCATGTGTTATGGATTTAACATTTAATTCATTCATTTATTTATTTTTGGTCTTTTTGAGACAGGGTCTTCCTGTAGCCCCAGCTAGCCTAGAACTAGCCATGTAGACCAGACTAGCCTCAAACTCACAGAGATCTACCTGCCTCTGCCTCCCAAGTGCTGGGATCAAAGGGGTGCACCACCACACTTATTTATTTTAATTTTATGTGTATGACTGTATTGCCTGAATGTGTGTAAGTGTACCCATTTTGTGCAATGCCCATAGAGGTCAGAAGGTGTGGGATCTCCTGGAACTGGAGTTATGGACAGTGGTCAGCTGCCATGTAGGTGCGGGAAATTGAACTCCAGTCCTCTGCAAGAGCAGCCAGTGCTCTTAACTGCTGAGCCA
>NW_008336042.1:0-260 GCF_000622305.1 Nannospalax galili | reverse complement strand
GTTGAGCTTCTTCTTTCTCCTTATCCCCTAGGTTCCTCATATACTCTTCCTGCCCCCTCCCTTAGGCTAACCCATTTTTTATCAATATCTCCCTTGTTATGGCCTGTTACTTACTATTCTTCTCCTTCAGATTATTTCTTTTCCTTTACCTCACTGTTTCCTTACCCTTGTCCTGGTTCCTGGAGTAATATCTATTTGCATACTTATTCATCAGAGTCTGATCCTAGGATCCAAATATGAGGGAGAACATATGTCGATTT
>NW_008336041.1:9557-18264 GCF_000622305.1 Nannospalax galili | reverse complement strand
GTGACTGTGTGTGTGAGTGTATGTGTGTGAGTGTGTGTGTGTGAGTGTGTGAGTGTGCGTGTGAGTGTGTTCTTGTGTGAGTGTATGTGTGTGTGAGTGTGTGTGAATGTGTGTGTGTGAATGTGTGTGTGACTGTGTGAGTGTGTGAGTGTGAGTGTTTGTGAGTGGTGTGTGTGAGTGAGCGTGTGTGTGTGACTTTGTGAGTGTGTGTGTTTGAGTGTGTGTGAGTGTTTGTGTGTGAGTGTGTGTGTTTGTGTATGTGTGTGTGAGTGTGTGAGTGTGTGTGAGTGTGTGTGTGCGAGTGTGTGTGTGAGTTTGTGTG
Source organism: Nannospalax galili (assembly GCF_000622305.1). Classification (NCBI taxonomy): domain Eukaryota; kingdom Metazoa; phylum Chordata; class Mammalia; order Rodentia; family Spalacidae; genus Nannospalax; species Nannospalax galili. The sequence continues at coordinate 17,942 of NW_008336041.1, read as the reverse complement.
TGTGTGAGTGTGAGTGTATGTGTGAGTGTGTGAGTGTGTCTGTTTGTGAGTGTGTGTGTCTGAGTTTGTGAGTGTGTGTGTGTGTGGGTGTGAGGGTGTGGGAGTGTGTGAGCGAGTGTGTGCGTGTGTGTGCGAGTGTGTGTGTGAGTGTGTGTGTGAGTGTGTCTGTGAGTGTGTGTGTGTGAATGTGTGAGTGTGTGAGTTTGAGTGTTTCTGAGTGTGTGTGAGTGTGAGAATGTGTGTGTGACTGTGTGAGTGTGTGTGTGTGTGAGTGTGTGTGTGTGAGTGTGTAAGTGTGTGTGAGTGTGAGTGTGTGTGTGAGGGGGTCTGTTTGTCAGTGTGTCTGTATGTGAGTGTGTTTGTGTGAGTGTGTGTGTTTGTGTGTGTGAGAGTGTGTGAGTGTGTCTGTGTGTGAGTGTGTGTGAGTGTGTGTGTGTGAGTGAGTGTGAGTGTGTGTGTGAGTGTGTGTGTCTGTGTGTGTGTGTGTGTGTGTGTGTGTGAGTGTGTGTGAGTGTGTGTGTGTGTGTGAGTGTGTGTGTGAGTGTGTGTGTGAGTGTGTGTGTGTGAGAGTGTGAGTGTTGAGTGTGAGTGTGAGTGTGACTGTGTGTGAGTATGTGAGTGTGAGTGTGTCTGTGAGTGTGTGTGTGAGCGTGTGTGTGAGAGTGTGTGTGTGTGAGTGTGTCTGAATGTGTGTGAGTGTGTGTGAGTGTTTGTGTGAGTGTGTGAGTGTGTGTGTGTGTGTAAGTGTTTGTGAGATTTTATGTGTGTGTGTGTGTCTGTGTGTGAGTGGGTCTGAATATGAGTGTGTGTGAGTTTGTGTGTGTGAGTGTGTGAGTGTGTGAGTGTGAGTGTTTGAGTGTGTGTAAGTTTGAGCGTGTGTGTGTGAGTGTGAGTGTGTGTGAGTGTGTGTGAATGTGTATGTGTGTGTGTGTGAGTGTGTGTGAGTATGTGGGAGTGTGTGTGTGAATGTGTGTTTAAGAGTGTTTGTGTGAGTGTGTGTGTGTGAGTGTGTGTGTGAGTGTGTGAGTGTGAGTGTGTGAGTGTGAGTGTTTGTGAGTTTGTGTGAGTGTGTGTGTGAGATTGTGTGTTTGTGAGTGTGTGAGTGTGTGAGTGTGAGTGTGAGTGTGTGAGTGTGAGTGTTTGTGAGTGTGTGTGAGTGTGTGTGTGAGAGTTTGTGTGTTTGTGAGTGTGTATGTGTGTGTGTGAGTGTGTGTGTGAGTGTGAGTGTGAGTGTGTGTGAATATGTGGGAGTGTGTGTGTGAAGATCTATGAGCGTGCCGTGTCACCGCCTCTCACCATGGAACCCAGTCCACACTGCCAGCTGTAGCCTCGGGCAGTCACCAGCTGCTTCCGGTGGACGCACAATCTCTCTGGATGTGTATGTGTGATATTTGGAGTACACATGTGATGTGTGTGTGTGTAAAAAGTGTGTCAATGTGTGTGTGTCAGTGTGTATATGTGTGATGCATGTGTGTGTGTATATGTGTGGTGTGTGTGTGTATATATGTGGTGTGAGTGTATATGTGTGTCAGTGTGTATCTGGTGTGTGTGTGGTATGTGGGTGGTGTGCGTGTCTAGTGGGTGAGTGTCAGGGTGTGCATTGAGTGTGTATCTGGTATATGTGTGTATGTGTGTGTCTGGTGTGAGTGTATGTGAGTGTGTCTGTGTCTGCGTAGTGAGTGTGTGTGAGTGTGAGTGTGTGTGTGAGTGTGAGTGTGTGTGTGTGAATGTGTGTGAATGAGTGTGTGCGAGTGTGTCTCTGGGATGAGTGACTGTTATCTCCGTTCCTGCTGTGTAGTAAGGGCCTACCCAGGGTCAGCATAGCCCAGTGTCAAGCATCTTTAGGCACCTTTTACACATAGTACTCACAGTAACCCCACAAGGACGAGTCCTGTGATGATTTTACAGAGAGGGAAACTGAGTCTCAGGAGGTAAGTTAATATACCCTAGTTTTACAGATGGATAAACTGGGACCAGGTAGAGAACAGGCTAGATGCTTAGGCTCTAGGGTGATCAGTCCATCAGATCTGAGTGTGTCTCTGTGTGTATGTGTGTGTATATGTGTGTATTCGTGTGTATATGTGTGTATGTGTGTGTATGTGTGTGTGTATGTGTGTATATTTGTGTATGTGTGGGTATATGTGTGTGTGTATATGTGTGTATGTGTGTGTATATGTGTGTATATCTGTGTGTATGTGTGTATATATGTATGTGTATATGTGTGTATGTGTGTATATGTGTGTATGTATGTGTGTATGTGTGTATATGTGTGTATGTGTATGTATGTGTATGTATGTATGTGTGTATCTTTGTTTGTGTTTATGTGTGTCTATGTGTGTATGTGTGTGTATATGTGTTTATGTGTTTGTAAGTGTATGTTTGTGTATGTGTGTATGTGTGTTTGTATATGTGTGTATGTGTGTATGTATGTATATGTGTGTGTGTATGTGTGTATGTGTGTATATATGTGTGTATTTGTATGTGTGTGTATGTGTGCATGTGTATGTATGTATGTATGTATGTGTTTGTATGTGTGTGTATATGTGTGTGTATGTACGTGTGTGTATGTGTGTGAATGTGTTTGTGTGTGTATGTGTGTATGTGTGTTTATATGCGTGTGTATATATGTATGTAAGTGTGTATATGTGTGTATATATGTATGTTTATATGTATGCATGTACGAGTGTGTGTATGTGTGTGTATGTGTGTATATGTTTGTGTATGTGTACGTTTATCTGTGTGTATTTGTGTGTATGTGTGTGTATGTGTGTATATGTGTGCGTATGTGTGTATTTGTGTGTGTGTATGTGTGTGTGTGTATGTGTCTGTAAGTGTAAGTGTATATGTGTTTATGTGTGCGTGTATGTGTGTATGTCTTTGCGTGTGTATCTATGTGTATGTGTGTGTATATGTGTGTATGTGTATGTATGTATGTGTGTATGTGTGTATATGTGTGTATGTGTATGTATGTATGTGTGTATGTGTGTATATGTGTGTATGTGTATGTATGTATGTGTGTATGTGTGTATATGTGTGTATGTGTATGTATGTATGTGTGTATGTGTGTATATGTGTGTATGTGTATGTATGTATGTGTGTATGTGTGTATATGTGTGTATGTGTATGTATGTATGTGTGTATGTGTGTATATGTGTGTATGTGTATGTATGTATGTGTGTATGTGTGTATATGTGTGTATGTGTATGTATGTATGTGTGTATGTGTGTATATGTGTGTATGTGTATGTATATATGTGTGTGTGTATGTGTCTGTATGTGTGCATGCGTATGTATGTATGAATGTGTGTGTGTATGTCTGTGTGTATATGTGTGTGAATATGTGAGTGTGTATGTGTGTGAATGTGCGTGTATGTGTATGTGTGTGTATGTCTATGAAAATATGTGTTTGTATGTGTGTGAATGTGTGTGTATGTGTATGTGTGTGTATGTGTGTATGTTTGTGGATGTGTGTGTGTATGTGTGTGTATGTGTATGTATGTATGTGTGTATGTGTGTCTATGTGTGTGTGTATGAGTGTATCTGTGTGTATGTGTGTATGGGTGTATGTATCTATATGTGTGTATGTGTGTGTATATATGTGTGTATGTGTGTTTGTATATATGCTTGTGCCAAAGGACAACTTGTAGGAGTCAGTACTGTCTACCATGTGGCTTTGTATGTGTGTATGTGTGTGTATGTTTGTTTATGTGTGTGTGGGTGTGGTGTGTGTATGTGTGTGTAAGTGTGTATTTGTATATGTGTGTATATGTGTGTGTATGTGTGCGTATGTGTGTGTATGTGTGTTTATATGTGTATGTGTGTGTGTTTATCTGTGTTGTGTGTGTATGAGAGTGTATTTGTGTATGTCTCTATGTGTGTGTATATGTGTGTCTATGTGTATGTGTGTGTATGTTTGTATGTGTGTATGAGATTGTATTTGTGTGTGTATGTATGTGTGTGTATATGTGTGTCTATGTGTGTATGTGTGTATTTGTATGTGTGTGTGTATGTGTGTATGCATATGTATGTATGTATGTATGTATGTATATATGTGTGTGTATGTGTGTGTATATGTATGTTTGTGTATGTGTGTATGTGTGTGTATATGTGTGTGGGTATGTGTTTGTGTATGCGTGTGTGTATATGTGTATGTGTGCGTTCTTATCTGTGTGTATGTGTGTGTATATGTGTGTGTATTTGTGTGTATGTGTGTATGTGTGTGTATTTCTGTGTATGTATGTGTGTGAATGTGTGTGCTTATGTGTGCGTATGTGTGTGTATATATGTGTGTATGTGTGTATATCTGTGTGTATGTGTGCATATGTGTGTGTATGTCTGTGTATATGTGTGAGTATGTCTGAGTACATGTGTGTGTTTGTGTGTTTGTGTATATGTTTGTGTGTATGTGTGTGTATGTCTATGTGTGTATGGGTGTGTATGTGTGTGTATGTGTATGTGTGTGTATGTGTATGTGTGTGTATGTGTATGTGTGTGTATGTGTATGTGTGTGTATGTGTATGTGTGTGTATGTGTATGTGTGTGTATGTGTATGTGTGTGTATGTGTATGTGTGTGTATGTGTATGTGTGTGTATGTGTATGTGTGTGTATGTGTATGTGTGTGTATGTGTATGTTTGTGTCTATGTGTGGATGTGTGTGTGTATGAGTATGTATGTGTGTGTATATGTGTGTATGTGTGTGTGTGTGTGGATGTGTGTGTATGTGTATGAGGGTGTGTGTATGTGTGTGAATGTGTGTATATGTGTATGTGTGTGTGTATGTGTGTGTGTGTGTATGTGTATGTATGTATGTGTGTATGCATGTATGTGTATATGTGTGTCTATGTGTGTATCTGTGTGTGTGTATATGTGTGTGCATGTGTTTGTAAGTGTATGTGTGTATGAGTGTATGTGTGAGTATGGGTATGTGTGTGTATGTGTGTATGTGTGTGTGTATGTGTGTATGTATATGTGTGTATGTTTCTGTGTGTATGTGTGAAAGTGTGTGTGTATATGTGTGTGTATTTGTATGTGTGTTAATGTGTATATATGTTTGTGTGTATGTGTGTAGGGTTGTGTATGTATGTGTCTGTGTATGTGTGTGTATGTGAGTGTATGTGTATGTATGTATGTGTGTATGTGTGTATATGTGTGTGTACATGTGTGTATGTATGTGTGTATGTGTGACTGTGTGTTTGTATGTGTGTCTGTATGTTTGTGTATATATGTGTATATGTAAGTGTATGTGTGTGTTTAGGTGTATGTTTGTATATGTGTGTATGTTTGTGTATATCTGTGTGTATGTGTGTGTATATGTGTGTATTTGTGCGTATATGTGTGTATGTGTGTGTGTATGTGTGTATATGTGTGTATGTATGTGTTTATTTGTGTATATGTGTGTATGTGTGCGTATATGTGTGTATGTGTGTGTATATATGTGTGTATATGTGTGTATGTTTGTGTATATCTGTGTGTATGTGTGTGTATATATGTGTGTATATGTGTGTATGTTTGTGTATATCTGTGTGTATGTGTGTGTATATATGTGTGTATATGTGTGTATATATGTGTGTGTATGTGTGTGTATTTGTATGTGTGTGTGTATGTGTATGTATGGATGTATGTATGTGTGTATATGTGTGTATATATGTGTGTGTATGTGTGTGAATGTGTGTGTATGTGTATGTGTGTGTATGTGTGTGTATGTGTGTGTATATATGTGTGTATGTGTGTTTGTGTATATGCTTGTGTGTATGTGTGTGTATGTGTATGTGTGTATATGTGTGTATGTGTGTGTGTATGAGTATGTATGTGTGTGTATGTATGTGTGTGTATATGTGTGTATGTGTGTGTGTATGTGTGTGTATGTGTCTGTAAGTGTAAGTGTGTTTGTGTATATGTTTGTGTGTATTTGTGTGTATGTGTATGTGTGTATGGGTGTGTATGTGTGTGTATGTGTGTATGTGTGTGTATATGTGTGTGTGTATGTGTGTATATTTTCGTATGTGTGCATGTTTATCTGTGTGTGTGTGAGTGTATATGTGTGTGTATTTGTGTGTATGTGTATGTGTGTGTATGTGTGTATATGTGTGTATGTGTGTATATGTGTGTATGTGTGTATATGTGTGTATGTGTCTGTATGTGTAATATATGTATGTGTGTGTATGTGTGTGTACATGTGTGTTTTTGTGTGTATTTACGTGTGCGTATGTGTGTGTATGTGTCTGTAAGTGTATATTTGTGTATGTGCGTATGTGTGTATTTGTGTATGTGTGTATGTGTGTATGTTTGTGTGTTTTTCTGTGCATGTGCGGGCGTATGTGTGTGTGTATGTGTACATATATGTGCTTGTATGTATATATATGTGTGTATGTGTGTGATTATATGTGTATTTGTGTGTATGTGTGTGTACGTGTATATATGTATGTGTGTATGTGTGTATGTGTGTATGTATGTGTATGTATGTATGTGTGTAGGTATGTGTGTGTATATGTGTGTCTATGTGTGTATGTGTTTGTGTAAGTGTGTGTGTATGTGTCTCTAAGTGTATGTGTTTGTGTATGTGTCTATATGTGTGTATGTGTGTGTATGTGTGTGTATGTGTATGTATGTGTGTGTATGTGTGTTTATGTGTGTGTGTGTGTATATGTGTGTGTATGTGTCTGTAAGTGTATGTGTGTATGTGTGTATGTGTGTGTATGTGTATGTGTGTGTATGTGTGTATGTATATGTGTGTATGTTTTTGTGTGTATGTGTGAAAGTGTGTGTGTATGTGTGTGTGTATGTGTGTATGTGTGTGTATTTGTGTGAATTTGTATGTGTGTGTATGTGTATATATGTTTGAGTGTATGTGTGTGTATGGGTGTGTATGTATGTGTGTGTGTATGTGTGTGTATGTGTATGTATGTGTGTGTGCGTATGTGTGTGCATATGTGTGTGTTCATGTGTGTATATATGTGTGTATGTGTGACTGTGTGTGTGTATGTGTGTCTGTATGTTTGTGTATATGTGTGTATGTGTAAGTGTATGTATGTGTAGGTGTATGTTTGTATATGTGTGTGTATGTGTGTGTATATCTGTGTGTATGTGTGTGTATATGTGTGTATTTGTGTGTATATGTGTGAATGTGTGTGTATGTGTGTATATGTGTGTATGTATGTGTTTATTTGTGTATATGTGTGTATGTGTGTATGTGTCTATATATATGTGTGTTTGTATGTGTGTGTATATGTGTGTGTATATGTGTTTGTATGTGTGACTGTGATGTGTGAATGTGTGTCTGTATGTTTGTGTATATGTGAGTATATGTAAGTGTATGTGTGTGTAGGGGTATGTTTGTATGTGTGTGTATATGTGTGTGTATATGTGTGTATGTGTGTATGTGTGTGTATGTGTATGTGTGTGTATGTGTGTGTTTGTGTTTGTATATGTATGTGTGTATGTATGTATGTGTGTATGTTTGTGTATGTGTGTATGTGTGCGTATATGTGTGTATGTGTGTTTGTGTATATGCTTGTGTGTATGTGTGTGTATGTGTATGTGTGTATGTGTGTGTATGTGTGTGTATGTATGTGTGTGTATATGTGTGTGTATATCTGTGTATGTATTTGTGTGTATGTGTGAAAGTGTGTGTGTATGTGTGTCTGCATGTGTGTGTATATATGTGTGTATGTATGTATGTGTGGGTGTGTGTGTATGTGTGTGGATGTGTGTGAATGTGGATGTGTATGAGGGTGTGTGTATGTGTGTTAATGTGTGTATATGTGTATGTGTGTGTGTATGTGTTTCTATGTGTGTGTGTGTGTATGTGTATGTATGCATGTGTGTATGTATATATGTGTATATGTGTGTCTATGTGTGTATTTGTGTGTGTGTGTGTGTGTATATATCTGTGTATGTGTCTGTAAGTGTAGGTGTGTGTATGTGTATGTGTGTGTATGTGTCTATATGTATGTGTGTTTGTATGTGTGTGTATATGTGTGTATATGTGCATGTATGTGTGTGTATATGTGTGTATGTCTGTGTGTATGTGTATGTATGTATGTGTGTATGTTTGTGTATGTGTGTATGTGTGCGTATATGTGTGTATGTGTGTTTGTGTATATGCTTGTGTGTATATGTGTGTATGTGTATGTGTGTATGTGTGTGTATGTATGTGTGTGTATATGTGTGTGTATGTGTGTGTATGTATTTGTGTGTATGTGTGAAAGTGTGTGTTATGTGTGTCTGTATGTGTGTGTATATCTGTGTGTATGTGTGTGAATGTGGATGTGTATGAGGGTGTGTGTATGTGTGTGAATATGTGTATATGTGTATGTGTGTGTGTGTATGCGTGTGTGTATGTGTGTATGTGTGTATGTGTGTGTGTATGTCTGTGTGTATGTGTGT
>NW_008336041.1:4557-7057 GCF_000622305.1 Nannospalax galili | reverse complement strand
GTATGTGTGTGTGTATGTGTGTGTATGTGTATGTATGTATGTGTGTAGGTATGTGTGTGTTTGTGTGTGTGTATGTGTGTGAATGTGTGTGTATATGTGTGTGTATGTATGTGTATATGTTCGTATGTGTGCATGTTTATCTGTGTCTGTGAGTGTATATGTGTGTGTATTTGTGTGTATGTGTGTATGTGTGTGTATGTGTCTGTATGTGTAATATATGTATGTGTGTGTATGTGTGTGTACATGTGTGTTTATGAGTGTATTTGCGTGTTTGTATGTGTGTGTATGTGTCTGTAAGTGTATGTTTGTGTATGTGTGTATGTGTGTATTTGTGTGTGTATGTGTGTATATGTGTATGTTTGTGTTTATATGTGTATGTGTATGTGTACATATATGTGCTTGTATGTGTGTATATGTTTGTATGTGTGTGATTATATGTGTATTTGTGTGTATGTGTGTGTACGTGTATATATGTATGTGTGTATGTGTGTGTATGTGTGTGTGTATGTGTATGTATGTATGTGTGTAGGTATGTGTGTGTATATGTGTGTCTATGTGTGTATGAGTGTGTGTAATTGTGTGTGTATGTGTCTCTAAGTGTATGTGTCTGTGTATGTGTGTATGTGTGTGTACGTGTGTGTATGTGCATGTGTATGTGTGTGTATGTGTGTATGTGCATGTGTATGTGTGTGTATGTGTTTGTATATGTGTGTGTATGCGTGTGTATATGTGTGTATTTGTGTGTATGTGTGTGTATGTATGTGTTTATTTGTGTATATGTGTGTATGTGAGGGTGTATGTGTATGTATGTATGTGTGTATGTATGGGTGTGGATATGTGTGTCTATGTGTGTATGTGTGTGTATATGTGTGTGTCTGAAAGTGTATGTTTGTGTGTATGTGTGTATATGTGTGTGTATTTGTATGTGTGTGTATGTGTGCATGTGTATGTATGTATGTATGTATGTGTTTTTATGTGTGTGTATATGTGTGTGTATACATGTGTGTGTATGTGTGTGAATGTGTGTGTGTATGTGTGTACGTGTGTTTATATGCATGTGTATATATGTATGTATTTGTGTATATGTGTGTATATATGTATGTTTATATGTGTGTTTATATGTATGCATGTACGTGTGTGTGTGTGTATGTGTGTATATGTTTGTGTATGTGTATGTTTATCTGTGTGTATGTGTGTGTATATGTGTGTTTGTGTGTGTATTTGTGTGTATGTGTGTATGTGTGTGTGTATGTGTGTATGTGTGTGTGTGTATGTGTCTGTAAGGGTAAGTGTATATGTGTTTATGTGTGCGTGTATGTGTGTATGTCTTTGCGTGTGTATCTATGTGTATGTGTGTGTATATGTGTGTGTGTATCTGTATGTATATGTGTGTGTATGTGTCTTTAAGTGTATGTGTGTGTATGTGTATATGAGTGTATTTGTGTATATGTGTGTGTGTCTGTATGTGTAGGTATGTGTGTATATGTGTGTGTGTATCTGTATGTATATGTGTGTGTATGTGTCTTTAAGTGTATGTGTGTGTATGTGTATATATGTGTGTATGTGTGTGTATGTGGGTGTATGTCTGTATGTGTGTGTATGTGAGTGTATGTGTGTATATGTGTGTGTGTATCTGTATGTATATGTGTGTATATGTGTGGGTATGTGTGTTTTGTATATGTTTGTGTGTATGTGTGTGTATGTGTATATGTGTGTATTTGTGTATATGTGTGTGTGTCTGTATGTGTATGTATGTGTGTATATGTGTGTGTATGTGTCTTTAAGTGTATGTGTGTGTATGTGTGTGTATTTGTATGTGTGTGTATGTGTGTGTATGTGTGTATGTGTCTGTATATATGTGTGTATATGTGTTTGTATATTTGCTTTTGTGTAAATGTGTGTATGTGTGTGTCTATATGTGTGTATGTGTGTTTGTGTATATGCTTCTGTGTATGTGTGTGTATGTGTATGTGTGTATATGAGTGTATGTGTGTGTATGAGTATGTATGTGTGTGTGTGTATATGTGTGTATGAGTGCGTGTGTATATGTGTGTGTGTATGTGTCTGTAAGGGTAAGTGTGTGTATGTGTGTAAGTGGGTATATGTGTGTGTATTGGTATGTGTGTGTATGTGTGGGTATGTGTTTGTATGTGTGTTTGTATATGTGGCTGTAAGTGTATGTGTGTGTGTATGTGTGTATGTGTTTGTATATGTGTGTATGTGTTTGTGTATGTGTCTGTATGTGTGTATGTGTGTGTATGTGTGTGGTCATGTGTGTATGTGTGTATGAGAGTGTATTTGTGTGTGTATGTATGTGTGTGTATGTGTTTATATGTGTGTGTATATGTTTGTGTGTATGTGTGTATATGTGTATGTGTGTGTATGTCTGTGTATGTATGTGTGTATGTGTGTGTATATGTGTATATGTGTATGTATGTACGTATATGTGTGTGTATATGTGTGTATTTGTTTATATGTGTATGTGCATTGTGTATATGTT